>NC_064759.1:24399121-24727865 GCF_011397635.1 Epinephelus fuscoguttatus
TCAGGTTCTGGTGAAGCTAAGAAGTTGTGCGGCACCTCCACTGACTCTGGCTGGTTCAGATCAAATGAAAATCGATTTCTGGGTAGATGCTGTATGGATGGAGAGAAAGACAGACTTGGAGAGGGAAAGCTTGCCGCACTGTCCTGCCAGGGAGACTGAGGAAAGAAAGATGAGGTACAATGAGTCATTGTATTTCCAGGACATCGGGCTGCGGAAGCACTTCTACCTCCGCCTGAGCGGGATGATGGAGAATTTAACAGGTTGTCTGGAGCACCGAGTGGGAACAGCGGAGAAGTGGAGAGGGAAGACTTTCCAGCTCGGAGGGTGATCGGTCCAGGCAGAGGGCCCAGAGGAGGGGGAGGCATGTGACTGCGGAGGCCCGTTGTCTGCGGGTGTGGGCTGTGGCGACGAACCCTTCGAGTATCCTCCAGATCACTTATGGTTAATATGTGGTGGGGTTTCAACTGGAGTGCTCCTGAGAAGAAATCAGAATGAAACCACAGTTCGTGACGTGAGTTTTTGATTTTATCAACAGGTTGCTGTTAGTGAATTTAAATAATTTTTAACAAAAAAATCATAAATTTATATTTTACCTGGGGATGGCAGAGGTCGGGACATTCCTCCAGCTGGTCTCCTGGGAATCTTTGGCCTTGCACCATGATCTGACTTGGGGTTAGGTCCTGGGAGTAAGTTTTCCTCTGCTGGGGGTTGGGGTTCTGTTATGTCAGTCTCCTGGGCTTCAGATTCTGAAGATTTAAAAAAAAAAAAAAACAGTTTATGAAACTATTTGTACTTTCATCCACTGGTAGCACTAGTGCTACCAACTCTCTTAGTTGGTCGCACCTGTAAATGATTTGTTTGCACCTTTTCTTCATTAACATTAAATTGTATCACAATCCTCTACACTGAATTTGCATTAACACCTGGATTTGGTGCTGTGCTCTCCCAGTACTCTCCCAGTAATTACTATGTTTAACTTCTGTTATACGAATGCGAGGACTCCAAGTAGAAGAGGAGGTTGTGAGACAAAAACGCATCGCAGTGACTTTTATACACCAGACATATATAACACCTGCTGATGCACATTTAACCTGTGTTAGACCCGTTCATATGAGTCAGCAGTCACTCTGTTTGCCACCTTAGAGACACCTGTCTACATCATGTACTAGCATGAATGCAACTGTGAAATTATAACTTGCACACTCACAAAAAATGGTTGCATATGTGAGCACTTTGGTCGCAGTCTAGAGGCCTGTAATTAACAGCAAATCACTTATTTATATACAGCACATTTTTGGTCATAAAATACACACCAGGCAGTGGACAGGGACTGTGAGCAATGGTGTGATTGTCTCCCTGGTCAGGCATCTCCTCGACAGGCTTCTCAGGGACAATGGGCCGAACCTCTCGCACAGTGCATGTGTATTTGCACCGGCGCATGGGATTGACTGTACTCCAGTACCAACGAGTACACCTTAGGAAGGAAGAACAAAGCTTTAAAAGTGCTTTTCATTCCATCGTGTAAACACAAATTGTTTTAAAAAAGTAGGTATAAAAAGATAAAATGCAACTTACTGAAACCCCACAGGAAACAGTTTTCCTTTGCAAGCTGAAAGTTCTGTCAGCATGCCCAGTTGGTCTATCTGTAAGGAACCTGTGTGGTGACAATGGCAATACCAGTTATTAGTTAAACATGAGATCATATAAGTAAATACCAAGGAGTGAAAAGTAAACCAGATAAAAGATGGGTTCTTACCAATCATCAAGTTGATTAATTCTGGTTCCAGGCCGGTCAAGAACTTTCTGCGGGGACTGATGCCCTCAAAGTCTACATAAACCCTGCGGTTTACTTCAAATTCTTGACCAGTAATCATCTGTGCAAAAAAGAAAAACAAGTGATGATGAAACCTTGAACCAAATCAGAAAACCTTTACACTGATAGGGTCAGAGACAACTTGTAAGAGCAGATCTTACCCTCCCACTGATGAGATGTCGGTGTTTGTAGCAGTAGACCTTCTTATCGTCCTGGAACACACAGTGACGGGAGCGAGCGCACATGAAGTGATAGTTGCTTTGACATGATGTCAGACAGCAGCCCACCGTGGCACCCGTCTGGTTGCAGCGTTCACATCGCTAAGAGGGGGTTGGGATTGACGTGATATAGGATCAGTCATTAATTAAAAGAATCCATATTTATGTATATGAGTAGAACCTGGCTGCTGAATTGTTCACATATTTTTAAGTTCTCAAATATCCATATCCATTTACAAGTTTACAAGTAATACAACTCAGTTTAATAATGTGCGTTCCTATACATTATTAAACTAACAGGTAATTTAATTTATTAGGTAGATTAACAACCAACCATCAGTCGGCCCCTTGTGACAGCACTGTGTACATGCAGCAGAGAGCCATTGTCCTCTTCAAATACCTCAGCTGACCACAGACTGCAGTTGACATGTGCCCACTCATTCTGGCCCAAGTAAAGCAACCTGCCTGCTTCCTGTGGAACAACACAAGCAAAAAAATAGTTAAAAACCTTGAGTAACCTATAAATACTGTATGTACAGTATTTATAAGATGTTTGCTCTTCAAGTTTGGTATTTACAATATACTATTCGTTTTAATGTTTAACGCATTACTTACATTAGGTTTGAGGTCACCATACTTTTGGCACAAAGAGCACTGTCTCTCATCATCCTTAGACCATCCGGTGTCTAAATCAGCTTTTGAAAGGCGGCCCCTTTTCCCTAGATCAAAAATTTGAGAGTTAAAAGGGCACAGCGCAGCACAAGATTAAAAAAAATATCAATAGCTAACTCTGTTTTTGCCTCCCTTAAACTGACAGCATTACCTTTGAATTTGAGCCTGACAGCCCTGCTGGTTTTGAAGTGGTTTCGGCTTGTTGGCTCCCCAGACAACGGAGAAACTGCCTCTTCTTCCTTTACATCTAAGCTTTGTCCGTTGTCCTCCTGCAGGAGCCCCAGGGGAGCCCTGGATGAGACCCTCTCCCTCTCCTGCCACTGGGCGTAAACATGCTCCGTCGTAGGAGGGTGAACAGCTTGGGACAGCATCCCCCTATTTAAGTAGAAAATTCAACAATTCAAAGGCTGATAAAGATTTCTTTTTATACCCTAATAGACGAAGCAGTGCTTTTAACTTTCATATATGTCTTTTAAAAATACTTTTAAAACATCTTTGGGTTTAAAAACTGAATCCACATTATTATCATTATGCAAATAAGTAAGTGGAAACCATTACTCACATGGGCAAGTCTTTGGTACAAGGGTTCCACACCTTTGGGTCTTGGCTGTTGAACCAATTAAACACTTCCTCGAGGAGCTAAAGACAAAAATAATATCAGTTAATTATAAATGCAAACTCACCTGCATTTCTAAAACTATTACATAGCTTCACTTTGCAGTTTCTTACACTCCCATGTAAATACAAATAATGTGTTTACAGACACACAGCGCAGCACAAGATTAATCTCTGCACTACTTTTTTGTGATCATACAGCACCTTTAAGTAGTAAGAGCGTGCCAAGGCAGTTGGTCTCTGCTCCTCTGGAAGATCCTCCTCTTGCTCAAGCCTCTTTCGCACCACCTGAACCACATCTTCATGGAACATTTTCTATAAAAAACAAACATTGTTTTGAGTATTCATTAAGTGACACGTAGGCCTGTGTCCACGTAGCATTTTCTTTCTGGGCACTAGCGTCTTTTTTTCAGATCTTCCCAATAAGAAGAGAGTGTATGTGGCCCAATGTGGCCACCAAGAAACAAAGCGGTGTGCCCAGTGTCTTTTCTTAGAACACGTTACATTTTTTGTACAGCTGCTTTGAGTGCTTCTCGGATAAAATCTCTGCCCATTTATGGTAGCAGATCGGTTGGACACTAAATGTTGATGGTGAGCAGTGGCGTCGCCTGGCCTGGGCATCCGGAGCTTTAGCCCCAAACGTTTTTTCTTAAGCCCCGGATAATTCAACTTCAGAAGAAATAATGATAACTGTACATTAACGAGCCACTAAAGAAGTTGTAGTTTTTCATTTTCAGTGAATGCAACACAGGATGACGTCGAGACTGGTTAATCAGAGAGAGGGGTTGCGTGAAGCATCCGTGTTTTATTGGCTGATAGCCTCGCGTCACCAGGCTCTTCCGGTATCTAAACCGTTGGCGCGCTGGAGGGAGACGTTTTAGCAACAACACAAAAGATCATGGATATAAGACGTTTTTTCAAAAACAAGAAGGCTGACTCGGCTGAGGCTCACGTCTCCGGGGAGCCGTTACCAGAAACAGGTAAATGAATAATTTAAATTCTGTTTATTCCTTCAAAATTATGTGAAACGTGTAGTGTTAGGGGGGCGTGCCGGCGGAGCTGTGGGACAGTCCTCCCCGGTGATAGACGCTCTTAGGCGGGCTGAAAATCCCTGAAGGCTCAGTACGGCTGGCGACTTTTCCCACACATAAATTCAGTGATATTTTTCTCACATAAGTTACCAAAGATACTGCACACAACTATGTAACTGTTGTTATGTCCTTCTAACGTTGCTGTGTGGGTTGAAGTGTTGGCCTTTTTCTTTTTATTGTGAAAGCTGAGCTTTCACAATAAAACTCCCGAGGACTTCCGAAGGGCTGACGAGCGCTGCCGAGCACCTCTATCTCATTTTGCCTGCATGTATACAGTTATTCATGTAGATATTTGTCAATGTTGTTATTGATTAGGCTACTCATATATTGTTGCAACATTTAAACTCTTTACTACCATCTCTTGTATTTCATAATTAAAACAATATAATTGAGCCCAGTGAGTGCCACTTTAGCAAGGAAGGAAAAATAAAATACCAAAAATTAAACTGACTCATGTAATGTGCATTTTTGGGGGAAAATATGGCTCCTGATATAGTCTGCAGGCATCATCGCTCAACTTTTTCACATGGTCTGGTGTTAAAAAAAAAAAAAAAGCAAACTAAAAATCGCAAATCATGTAACCTCTAACATTTTTTAAAAATTGAGGGGGAATATGACTTGGCTTCAGTCAAAATATTTACAAAATATTTATTTTTTTGGCTTTAATTCCTGTGTTATCTTTAAGTGCATCATCCTGTTTCTATCAATATAATATAATTTTATTTTGACACATTTTGAAGTGCATGTTGGCAGTATTTGGCTGTAGACAAGACGCAATAAGGCTCAAGAAAGCATAGAGCTTTTTTCCCAGGTAGGATCCCCTAGACTTCCCTATAAGGTTCTAGGCTCAGCCCCCAATGTTCTCAGTCCCAAGAAACGCCCCTGATGGTGAGTGCTGTGCTTCTATCATCGTACGTGTTGTAAGCTTATTGTTAACTATGAGGTTAACCCTCTGTTAACATAGCATTACGTTAGCTACCCAGTTAACGTTAATGTCTAGATATTGATTTCATATGAACAAACCACAGTGTGTCATTAAAATAAGCACTATGAGCACTTCTTTTAAGAAGCGCTGGGATAAAGTGCTCACCAGTGCCGTCACCATGTTTCTGCCAAAAAAAAAAAAGACATGTTGGACACATGCCTTATTTTAGTTTTCTTACCACTGCAGAGATGTGATGGCTTGCAGAACAGCAACTAGATGCAGAATACTGTTGGAGGCCTGTGATCACATAGAGGAGGGGCCGTCGGCTGATCTTAGACTTACCTTTAAAAATCACAAGTGGCTTACTTTTAAGCTACAAGTTTATTCTTTTTTTTTTAAATTTTGTTTTAAGTGACATATTGTCTCAGCTCCTGAGTTTTCCTGTGGCTGGAGTTCTGGCATATCAAGAAGTTTTACTGTTAAACCCCTGACACACCAAGCTAATAGTAAGCTGTCGGTCAAAGCTGGGACATTGGTGAGCATCTGCCACCCTCGTCAGTGCAGTGTGTCCCACACTGTTGGCCCTCGGTGGCACTAGGAGGACTTTCTTTCTTTCTTTTTTTTTTAGATTTTTTTTGGGGCTTTTGTCTTTAATTGACAAGAGAGTAAAATGGGGGAGTGAGAGAGTGGGGGGATGACATGCAGCAAATGGTTGTGAGCCAGAGTGAAATGGAAGTGAGGAATGTAAACAAAAAGCTAAAGTTGAGAGGGAGTGAGATCGAAACAAACTTGTTACTTAAGGTAATACAATTTTTCTTTAGTCACTGGACTCTTTAGCAGAAAAGTTTTGTGATTGTTTGGGTTTTTGTTCACTGGTGCATGGTAAATATGCTTTGTTCTTTCAACATTGTGTTGTTAATATGCTAACTGGCTAACTAACATCACGACAGTTGTCCGGTTTCCCCTTATGAATGCCAATTACAGATGACCGCAGTCTGCTGGTATGGAGAGTATGTCCACTCGCACACGTGCAGAACATATGTGCTTGTTGGCCGTTGCTTTGGTGTGTTCATGTGCAACTTTTTGGCTGGGACAGGGCAATGAGAGGCGGCACAGCATGGGGACTCTTGTTACTGCTAGTTCTCCAACATTGGTTTGGTGTATCTGGATCTTGAGGTGCACAGGATCAAAAACTACTGACTGTGAAAAATGGATTTGCTAAGGCAAAACTTAAGAGGAATATTCCAAGCATACTGGCATTTTCTGTTTTCTTGCCTCAAAGGGATCTCTCAGTTCTTACTAAAATTTATAAGTTAATGTCCACAAAGCCTCAAAATTCAAAGAGTTTTGTCCACTTCACTCAAGTGATCAGACACTGAATACGAGGTTGTGTACTCACCAACGTGGTATAAAGGCCTTTGTCAAACTTCTTGCCTACAGCTCGGAGGTCACAGGCTGGCTGTCCTTCAATTCCACTGTCAGGATCAACCAACTTTTCACACTGCAGCAGAAACCAAAGCATGTATCACACACTGCATTTCACAGGGTTCAGTACTACATCAGTACTAATACAAACAATACTTAAAATCCAGTGAACATTAACAAGCAAACTGACATAAACACATTATGTGACTGTTGTAATTGTCTGAGTCTCTCACCTGTGAGCAGGCAACAAGGTGCTGGGTAAGGGTGGAGGAGAGCAAGCAAGCCAGCACCTTCTCCACCCCGGCTCTGAGCTCAATGTAGAGCAACTCTCTCCAGGCACTGGGCTGGGTTACACTGCATGGTCGACATGAGTACACCACACTCTCTGGCAAACTGGACAGGATCTCATATAGCTCATCTGAAATTAGTTTAAAGGAGGAAGGAGTTTAGCATTTCTAACCACATTATGTTATGTGATCATGTGCACCTGCCACATATGTGAAGCAGGGCTTTGTATGAACAGTCAGCAGTTAGGTAATAAGTAAGAATGGATTTTTGACTATTAGGTACTAGATATGCCCATTTGAGCTTTTGCTTCTTACTGCTGACTTCATTTTTTGTTATTCTGATGTCCTTTGTTTTGTTTCAAGACTCAGGGTACTCATCAGAATAAAAGTTACCTGTTAGATCCTCACACTTGGCATGTACCCAGTGGTTACACGTGCCACACTGCATCATCTGACTGTCATAGTCATTGTCCTCATAGCACTTGAAGCAGATCGGACAGTAGTTACCTGAGAGAGGGAGGCATTCAGAAAAGATTAGCCTTGACATAGACCGCTAATGTTGGAAGTTAATAAAGTAGCTGACAGATCATTCATCGATTCTCCTCTCACCCAGTTCATAGAGTTTTGAACAGTCTGGACAAAGTCCTTTTTCATGGTTCCAGTCAGTGTCCCAACTCTTCCCTGGTGTGACGCCACAGCTTTTACACCTGATACATGTCATACAAACCTGCAGAGAAACCAGCATATTAGGACCAGCAGTTAACGTACGCTAACCTCAGTGTGTTTATAGTAAACACACATGACTTTGTGTTTTCTGAGAAACATGAACCTACCCAAGCTTTCCTCTTCTTGTTTTGCTTTGGATAGTTAGGCCCCAGACACGAAGGATGATAACAGTTCTGGCAACGTTCACACTCCAACAATGGCTGAGGGAGACATGAAAGTGTAAAGCCATGTTCACACTGGCTACAGAAGCACCCTGATACATCAAGCGTCATACAGCCACCCAATCAGCAGTCACATGGCTGTTCACACCAAAAGCGCATTTCTTCATGTTGGTCACCAAGCGGTTCTGCTCCACTGCTCTTTTCTATTCACACATATGTCTGCTTGTGTGTGTGAGTGTGTCTGCTTCACTCCCTCGCTGTCTGTTTACACACAACTGATAAATATTAAGAATAAGTGAGCATGAGATGCATATTCTATAACCGGTAGAAATCTGATAATTCATATTATATAATAAATCCTTTATATTGTTCATAATAGATTATCAGTGTGATTTCTTGCCAGATTTGCTTGTGGATCATGGAAAAAAGACCAGACGCCAAAACTTATCACTGCAGATTGTGAGCCCGGCTGCGGAGCTTGGGCCATCGCATGTTCAGTGTAAATGGTCCAACTGCTTAACATGGGGACCGAAAGCAAGCAGACAGCGCTTCATGAAAAATCCCCATGCTTTGCCACACTTCCCCATCTAGTGTGAACCCAGCATAACCCTTAATGTCTAAATTAACAATAAGATGTAAAATATAGCAAATCAAGTCATAGTAGCAGTCCATACCTTCGAGTGCTTATTTTTCCTGCCACACACGTGACAAAACTTGCAGCGACGGCAGCACCAGTTTTCTTTGTTCTCCTCGGAGGGGCGGTCAGCTGGTTCAAGGCAAAACTGGTGGAAGGGCTCACAGCATACTTGGCAATACAGCATCTGCAAAAAGAAATTAACAAAAACAATTTAAACTTACAAAATTGCCCTCAAACTATATAAACACCTGCTATAGAGAGATTCATGTTTTTTTCATCTGCATCATTTGGTGATATGTTTTAGACAACAACCATGTCCATCACCAGATTAACACAAATTTAAGAAGGATAAAGAGACAGATTTCTATTAAATAAGAGCAAAATGTTTGAAGTAGTTACCTCATGTTGCCCTTTACTGGCACAAAGGAAGCAGACATAGGGTGGCATGAGTGGTGCAGAGGTCAATATACTCAAACCACCCATATTCCAGACGTTTTCCAGAGTACAGTCCTCCTGAAATAAAAACAGAGTGTACACAACTCAGTTACCAGCTGAGAAAATACTGCGCATTGTAGTTACCAGCATGACACTACATCTGCTGACCAATATATGTTGTTTTTTCAACGGGGTGACTATGTGGGGATTGGGTTTGTATTTTAAGTTCTGGTGGTAAGGTCAACTGTATGTTTTTTTTTTTTTTACATGATCGTATGTGTTGAAATGTTCTGAGGTTATCATGCGTCATGAAGGAGATGGGTTCACACATATAATTAACTATCAAACACTGACCTCTAGTGGACACATATAATAATGCTATGTGAATTTCTAAATCACAATAGCTACACGAGAGACTTTGTATTAGACACTCTGAGAAGAACTTTGTGTAATTAATAATAATGACAAAGTCAAATATGTTCAAATGTTTGACAACAATCATTGTACATCATAACAGGAAATTAACATCATCATTTAAGAAATGTTTTTTATTACAATGCATGTGCTGTACTGCAAAGCAAAGTGACCTACCTTGAAGTCAACCCTGATTTTATGAGTAGGTTTCGAAGACTCAGCCTCTCTCTGCTCATATCCATGGGCCAGGGCAGCCAGGACACTGGGAGGAGTCTGCTCCAAAGGACCCTGAGATGACAGACCCTGAGGGACAACCATAACATGAATGTGGGCAGAAATGGACGCACTTAAAGTGTTAATGTACTTACTTTTCCCTGCACATTCTAATGGCTACCATAGATGCACTGCGTCTGTGATTAAGCCGCATTGGCTTTAATTATATTACTCAGAGTAACTGTTTTTACATTCTTTCATTAACTTTGTGATTTAAAGCAACAGTGGGCTATTATAGTGTACTCATAGAACTGGATTAACATCCAGGAAACATCTTTATTGCCTTGTCTCATGACTGAATAAGTGATTACTGCAGTGCAATTGCTGTGTTGATGTTCATTCTCATAAATTCTGACTGCAGTCATCAGAGGGTTTGCAGCGGAGTGTTTCGCTAGAGTGTTATTTACAAGATGACGGAGTCTTTCTTTAACTTCCTTGATGCTGTTTTCCATCAACAATCTCAAATGGCATCAGATGCTTGTCGGAGAAAACACAAGCAGCTCCGACCAGGGCAATTAAATGAAGGCTGTGACATGCTCTCCGACCCCTCGGGAGCTATGCAGTATTACACATGTGCAATATAACTGCAGCTGCCATGTTGGAGGGTTACAGCAAACTGTGCTAGAAGTAAAGGGAGGGTGTCAGCTTTTTTGAATAAACTATGTGCCATCTCAAGGTCAACAGCGGCCGCCTCAATGAAACGGATCCATCATCCCAATGTTTGCGATAGTGAGCCAGCTGTTGAGCCTTTTGGCAAGTGCAGACCAGCTTTTACTGCTTATGTGCTGTACCCTAATGATTTGATGCAATATGACGCTGTGACTTCTCCTCTTTTTACCCTCCCTGGCTCTGACCAGGGTCCAGCAACCATAAGGCTGTGCTCCATTGACTCTCATGCAGACTTTCTTTATTTTCAGACTGGTATTGTGAATTTCCAGCACATCATGGTTATATACTGTTCATGAGGTACGTTTAATAGTGACACTTGTTGGAGAGGTTGGAAGGATTCTTCCCTGTTGCAAAACCAAAAATCAAATCCTGACACGTGTAGGGCTAGCTAACTGGCTACTGAAGGTTTACTGAATGTACACACATGCTGCTTTTGCTTTTTAATGATTGTCACAGTGAATGAAGACCAACTCTGCTTTACAGGAACAGTGAAAGGAAAAAGGGATGCTTTGCTGATTTTCAACCAGCTCTGTTGTCGCAGTGTGTCCAGATGAACTGTGTCCGGCTTCCCCCAGAGCTCAGAGCACAGGGGGAAGCCAAACACAGCATCTGCACACACTGTGATGACAAAGAGCAGTCTGAAAGTTTCTTCAGTTTCAATCACCAGGTCACGTGGTGGTTCACTTTTACACTGTAATCTGTAGGTTTTAGCTAGCCTGTTCCAGACCATAGACCCCGCCCACTCAACTGAGTAGGCTTGCATTACTGGTCTGGCATACTTCAATGAATTTGCGATTTATCTCATCCAAACGGTGGACAGACCAGTGAACGCCGGGGGTCTAGCGATTAGCCAATCAGCGCCACGCTGATGTCAAGCTGTGTGCTGGTGGGTAACTGGTGAGGATAGCAACAATGGCGACCGCTACAGATCCTACAGACCACATTAACGATGCTATCGAGGTATTTCGCCACTACTCGCGTTAATGGAGGACCAAATTAAGGAAGCTGCTAAACTGGATTTAACAGCGATGCAGCTGGGCGTGCATGACGACGGAGACATTTTAAACAGGCAATGCTCACTTGTTTTCGGCACCCCCGAGGCATGGATACTAATGATGTCAGATTCTGGGTGAGTCGTTGATCTCTACTGATTGGTTAGGGAAAAATCAAATTCCCTCCCCCTTGTAAATCGCCTTCAATGGAAGCCATGTCAGACTGAAGGTTCTGAGAGCTTCAGTCTGACACTCAGGCTAGGTTTTAGCTTCTACCATTATCTTTTTAACCTGTTTTTGCCACCGAGTCACTTCAACATTCCAGATCCTTCAAACACATTGTAGACCCTATCATCTCCTTCTCTCTGAAACTGCTTAACCGTTTATCCAAAGATTTAATATAACTTCAGGGATTGCAGTTTGACAGTATGGGTACCACACTAGCTCTGACAGCTTGACAGAACATCAGAAAGGGGCAAGGCTTAGTGAAGGGTTAATTACAGTGCTCATGTTCCACACTTGACATCTCCATTACCTCTGGAGCCTTGAAGTGTGGTTACACTTTTGATGAGGTGCACATCAGCTATGAAATCAGCTGACACAGCCTACGGCACACTTTAGGTGGCCCAGTGTGATGTAACCTCTTTTCACACCAATATGTATGAAACTTGAATCTGATCATTCTTTATGTGGAACAGACGTGACAGAGTGCTCAGATTCAGATTGAAATGATGTGGAGGGCACATTTTAAAGACAGAAAAGAGGTTAACACTCTACATTCATGCTGGCAGTGCTGTGTAGTGCGTCTGTGTTGTGTAGAGTGGAGTTACAAATGACTGTGCGCATCATATTCAGGAGATAATGTCAGTAAATTCGATTAAAATACAGACTTTGCTTGTAGCGTGTGAATGCGCCACAAGAAACATAGGCGTGGGGGCGTAATTTCTAAATCACATGAGGTCCCCTGGTAATACTAGTCCCCTGCGAACAAGGCTTTAGTTAGGAGTGGCTAAACAAGAACTGGAACTACAGCCTACTAACAGTGCACACATTTATTCTGGAAAAACAAAGCTGCAGAAATAGACCACACATCCTGGATTTTGCAAAAAAGAACAAGGAAGAATGAGAGGGTTTCTCAGCTACAACATGCCAAAAGCTGGCAGTATACAAATGCTGCATTTGGCGCGTTCTCAAAGATAAAATTGGCAGCTTGGTGTCATAGAAATGTGACATTATGTTGTTATTTGGGATTGATCAACACAGTGTGCCTCTGCTTGCCAGCACACATTTTTGCACAGGAAATTATTGTGTGAAAGAGCAAATCAAGCCCAAAACACATGCGACTAATGCAGGTTGTGTAAGCCAACCAGGGCATCAGCACTGATCAAATTTAGAAGTACCCACCTTCTCAGGTTTACGTCGAACAGGCGGTACACGGTGTGAACTGGACTTTCGATGCCTGACTTCTTCATCTGAAATGTCTCCAAGGAATCCATCCAATGACACAAAGTCTTTAGAAGGTAGAAGAAAAACAAAATCTATTATTAGGAGGCACATCAGAAAGCTTGAAATATATATTGTAAAGAAATGTGTTTGCAAAGACAGATTATCTTTGGTGTTAAGAATAAAAATAATCATTCAGCTCATGAAAAAAGCTTCTACATATGTCGTCCAGTTTCTGAATGTTACTTTACCTTGACTAAAACGGGATCCAGTGCCCCTTCTCCTGGCTGGCGAGGCAGAGCTTGAAAAAGCTTTGTCATCGAGATCGGAGTCGTAGTCCACCAGGTCAAAGTAGACGCGAGGCTTCACAACACGCTTTGGCTGCTTCCTTACCGATGGACTGTGACCGTCGCCCTGAAGACCAGATGGTGAGTCCGCAGCACCCTCGTTCCCTTCATCATTACTTGAATGACCCCCGCTGAGAGAGGATCGCCGTCGCTTGGAGGCACCTTAAAATAAAAAGAGGTGGTATGTAGCTGACATGTTAAATGCTCTGGAAGCATTACAGCAACATGAAGCGTCGCCCACTGAAGCACAAAATTACCTTTGGGTGCTGTCCTTCCACTTAGTCTGCGTGCTTTTCTCTCCTCAATTTGATCACATCTCTTATACCTAGTGGTAAAAAAACAAACAGATTTTAAATTATTTTTAAACAAAGCGATGAGCTCCACTACAACTAAGAATTAAATAAAGATCAACTTACACGCAACACTGCCGTTTGGTATTGGGACCACCAAACTTGGGTTTGTCGAGGCAGTTCATGCACTTGCCACAATCATCCTCGTGGTTGCAGCCTTTGCATACTCCACACCTCCGTGAGCGATATCCAAATGGCCCGAGTCCTTTCCGTTTCACGAAGTTCGACGGCTTCTTGACCTTGGTGACCTTTGGATCTGACAGCCCGGGACTGTCTGATTCAGAGGGAGACCCAATATCTGCAACAAAAATAGACATTCATCCATTGGTCAAATCTAATCTCTGGAACAGCAGCACTGACAGGACGAAGGTTTCAGCAATAAGCCAACTGTAAAGTAACCATTTTAAATAATCATCAATTAAATAGAGCTCAATTTATTGAAGTCCTTTAATTTGCATTCCAGGGTTTCCCACATATACATTTATCTGTGGTGGCGATATCAGCTTTTGCTGCCGCGTACTGAGTTTCTATTTTTGGAGCTGGACCGTTCATTCAGAGTGCCGTTGGAATATATTATACACCGTTTGGTTATTCAGAGCACCACACTCTCGGAGCGCAGAGCCTACTCTGGGCACAAATGGAGCAGCAGAAGTCTGGCACAGTTAAAGTGAAACTTGGCTGTTTATATAGAGATAGAAGACTTTATTTACTAGAACAATGATACTCTCATTTTCGTGTTGTCCATCATTTTTCGAGCCTACTTCAGATGAAATTACAGCCCAGCCCCACTCGACCTGCTGGGTTCAGGCGGGGCTGGGCTGTAATTTCTCACTATTGAATTAGGTGGGGTTCTCACCAGTTAAACAGTGCTCTTTTTTAAGGGACATGCAGTTCTTGAACGTAAATGGCAGGAGTTGCATTGGACTTGATCAAGAGAGAAATAGAGAGAAAGAGGTGGTGACTGTGGTAGATAGAGGTAGAGTGAAGGAACAACAGCAATATAGTAGAGAGAGAGACTGAGTGTGCTTGAGAGAGGGATGGAAAACGAGAGAAAGAAAGAGAGAGAGGGGTTCTGCATGTCTAGTCATTTTATTAACTTTTAATGTATATTACAGAATTGTTTTATTTTATGATCAACGGATACACTGCTGTTTGTTTTTTTTAACCGTTTCTTGTAAGGTGTCCTTGAGTGCTCTGAAAGGTGCCTATAAAATGAAATACATTATTATCATTATTATTATTATTAATTACGTTGGCAATGTTTGCTTCTGCCTTCCCAGCAATGAGAGAGATGTGCATAACATGCAGCAGAGAATGGTGATGATCATCTGCACACCACATCGCTATGCGCAATGGAAAACAGAAACGCACCAAGGGGTGCAGCCTGTTGTATGCCAAACTCAGAGCCGATGACAGACTATTGAAATAACAAAAGGAAGAGAAGAAGGAGAAGTGGTGCGAGGAAACAAATCAGCCTTTGTTTTTTTTTTTTTGCTGCCTTGGTTCAGGCTCAGATTTGGCTTGGACAGAGGCTGTGCAGGTTTATGTAGACACCTGCCTGATTCTAGGGCCCAGTCAAAGCTCTCAGCTATGTGGCATGGAAACTGTGCATCCTGTGGTCCAGCGCTGGGTTTAAAAGTTTGCTTTTAGTCGCCTCTACAGCAGCTATACCTCAAAACCATCGATCAAATCAGCTCTGATCAATCCAACGACAAATTCACAAACCCTGCGTTTATAGAACCACACAAAACAGATAAATTGATGAAAATGCAAACTGACAAATATCAAAATGATGGTCTGATGGCCATAGACAGCTAAGAGCAAAGGTGTAACAATCCAAATATTACACTGATCATAAATTATTCCAATACAATGCATCCATCTGCTAAAAGACATGTTTCTCTATTACTCTGTCCTCTGCCAGGATTAGGAAGTTGAAACTATTACTATCACCATGTCTATTACTGCTACCGCTGTTGCTGCTGGCAAGTCATCACAGTCAATTGTGAGAAGTTTTAAGAGCATGTCTAATGAAAACGAATTGGTCTGCCACTCAGTTTACACCTACCTTTAGGGATGGCTGAAGGGGAAATGCCAGTTCTTTCATGCAGAGGCAAAGCACTCAGTCTGGGAATGTCATCTGGTACCAAGGCTCGAGGCTGCCCCAGCACCACGGATGCAGCACGACACACATGCTTGATGCGTGGACCTCCTGCTCTACGGAACTCCTGACACAGCGGGGAGATGAGCTGCGGCTGGAGAAATGAAAATATAAAAATCAGAACATGTAGGCACTGATGTAAAGAGGCTTGAATTGACAGAGGATTTTTTTCCCAAATCTAAATCATTGGTCATGCATCTCAGTAAAGTATACTGAGACAGAGCATGTTTGTTCATGCTAAGTTTGCAATTACAGCAAAAGGCTGATTAACAATAATGAACCGGTAAAACCAGAGACAGACATAAGATTTGTAGTCGGATTGACTTCTGCCTCAGGGCTATTGATTTGCACACTTACTTGTCCTTGAGGTGGTTCTATCTTGACTGGAACATCAGCATCAAGCTTAACCCTTTGTTTCCTCCTTTGCCTCTTAGAGGTCACGTCTCGAGACCTGGCGCCAGTCGGGCCAGATAACAACTACAGGGTTAAGAGGCAAAAACAAGTCATCAATACAAGCTTCAGAAAACTAAAACAAATCTCCCTGGGTCATTCAAAACACCCGTGGAGGTTTCCCTCATCTATGACAGGTCCTATTACATAGACTTTATCTAACAATGAAAAATTGGTGTACAATGACAAAGATGATGTTTGTGTGGTGATCATGGCATTACCCCAGATGATTTAAGCTGTTTCTGCTGGTCAATCTTGATGAGTTGGACCTTGGCTTTCCTGAGGAGATTAAACATTCTTTTATTTGCACCAGTGAGGCGCGCTCTTTGTGAAGCTCCCTTCTCCACAGATCCAGGAAAACCGCCTTCACCTGCGCCTGAGTTCTTTTCTGACTGCAGCTCTCCTGTGGATATAAAGTAATACATGCCAATTTCTGGTCCATTCTAAGTAAATAAAGCTAATGCTGTTTGCTGACCATTAAATTTATCAATGCTATTTAAATAATTTTGCTTACCTGAGTGATGCTGGGCAGTGTCTTTTCCTGCTAAACCCTCCTCTTTTCCGTGCTGAAATGCACTAGACTTGGAGTTCATAGTTCTAACACACACAGAAACTTTTCTCACCACTCCAGGAGAATCAAGGTCTTCTATCTTAAGCTTGGATTTGCCCTTTTCTGCATTTGTATTCCGTTGCCTAAGGCTGATACTCATGGCCTCATCATCAAGTCCTTCTGCTAAATCAACTGGAGGCTGAAGAGGTTTGCTCACACTATCCACCTCTGTTGTGGTCTTGCTTTTTGGAAGACCCGTGTGTGCCTTCTTTAGCCTTTGATAAATCTTGAGGTGAGCCGCTTGTTTATTGAACTTAGGGGAATTTTTCTTTTTCTGGGCATCCAGGAGGTCAGTAGATAGATCTGTGGGCTTATCAACTGGTGTAGATAGAAACAGATCCTCATATTTGTCCTCTGAGGTTTTGTCCAGTGTATACACGTCCTCTAGCGACTCTTCTGGCAACTGCCACTTGAAAGCAGAGTTCTTTAGAGACTTCTTCTTTTCAATTTTGCCACTTTTTTTCTCTGAAAATAGGCTGTCAGCTATGTCAATGTCGTCATCAAGGTCCTGAGCTGAAAACAGATCGACATCCAGTTGAGCTTCACTCAAAATGTCCTCCTCGTCAACCGGCAGGATAGGGGATATTGCTCTGCCCATCCCGTCATCTCGCCTCTTTACGGGGCGCATCTGCAAGCCCAATTGTAAACCCTTCTTTGGTGAGTTTCTTCGAGGCAATACCGACATTCCAGCATCATCCATGAACCTTTGCGGGGTCTTGATCACTCGTGAGGATCTGGCACTTACAACAGGCATAATGAAGTGCTTGATGTTTTTCACAAACTTTGATTTACCAGGCTGGGCATCTACAACATCTGCTCGTCCTCCATCAACTAATGTGTCTGTTTCCTCCTGCTTCAAACCTTC
This sequence comes from Epinephelus fuscoguttatus, assembly GCF_011397635.1. Lineage (NCBI taxonomy): Eukaryota > Metazoa > Chordata > Actinopteri > Perciformes > Serranidae > Epinephelus > Epinephelus fuscoguttatus. Next base: position 24,416,701 of record NC_064759.1, read on the forward strand.
ATTGTCAAGCCCCATTTCCATCAGTTTAGAAATGATTTTAGACTGTGGTTTTGGCCTTTTCGACCCAAGAAAATGAAGTCCTGTGGGTCTTTTTTTGCACTTTTTTTGTACTCCAATAAGTTTGGGGCTTGGGGTCGGTGTAATAGCTGCCAATGAAGTGGAAATGTCACTGTCCCCCTCAACAATTTTCTGACTTTCAGATATTTTAAGTGGAGCAAACTTCCCATCTCTGCCCCTGTGTCTATGTTTCTGACGCTGCCCGATCAAACTTTTACGCCTCTTTTTTACTTTTTTCAGAGATTTCTTTTGTAGGCACAGTGTTTTTGGATCGCTTACTTGACTTTCTTCCACCAAGGCTGGCTGACTATCTATCAACTGAATGTCGGTTTCCTCTTTTACCAATAGCTGTATCCGCTCTTCTTCCACTGACACATCGTCCTGTTTTGCCTCAGGCTGGGTGCAATCTTTTGTTTCTGGCTGACTGACTTCTGTTACTAAAGGCTGAGCATCTTCCTTTAGTACATCTGCGATAGTAGCTTCAACTGTAGCCAACTCTGCACTGACAGCAGTTTCAGGAACAACAACGGGCTTCTTCCTTTGAACAGACCTCTTTTTCCCTAGTTTATTATTTCTACATCTTTTAGGTTTAGAAGGCACAGGCAATGGTTTGGCCTCTTCAATCTGTGGTTCTACCTCACTGTCCACATTTGGTGGAGAAACTTCAACTGGCACTGGTGAGGGATCATCAACAATCTTTAAGGAATCCTCTGCAATCTTTACGGAATCCTCAGTGATCTTTGAGGAATCCTCTGCAATCTTTGAAGAATCCTCAGCAATCTTTGAGGAATCCTCATGAGGAACTTCAGTGGAGTTTACACTGGTCATCAGTGAGGGTTCCTCAGCCAAATCCTGAATGGAGTTTTTAGGAAGACCATGTGAGCTGGAATCTCCAGTTGATGCCTGAAAGGAATCTTCAACATGCACCTGCTGTGCATCTTCATCCTGTGAACTCGTTCTAAGCCTCCGTTTCTGAGTGGTCACTGGCTTCTGACTGACAGACTTTGTTTGTGGTGAATCAAAGCTTAATGTCCTCCTCCTTAGTCTCCTGGTTGGTGTGACTTCAGTATTCAGACATGATGATGATTTATCCTCACTAATTTCACTTAGATCTTTCAGGACATCATCTTTCTTTTCAGACACAGGACTAACTTGCTGAATTAAAAAGGATGGTTTTGAGCTTTTATGTTTCCCAGGAGAGGAGACCTTTTTGATCTGAAGAGGTGGAATTTTCCCACAATCCATTTTAGTCACTTCTTGAGGAGGTGTTTCATTTTCATGTTCCACTTCAAGTTCTACCTGCAAAGTGGACTTTTCCTCAACTGACACATCAGCCTTGTTTTGGGAATCTTTCTCATTATTGTCCAAGCTTTTACTCTCTTGTGGGGCTGAATTATCTGGTTTTGATTTTTTATCCATCACCATCACACTCTTCTTGACACTCGTGTCAAAAAAAGTGGACTGATCCACTTCACTCACAGTCTTTTCTGTTACTTTGACAGTGTTTTCAGAACTATGTGTCTGACTTTCTCCCTTCACTAATGTTAAAGTCCAGATAAATTTTTTTCTCTGTTTTTTCTTTCGTGTTGAGTTCTTCCCACTGCCCTGTGGATCATATTTTGGATTTCTGATCTTCTTCAACTTTAAACTTGGGACCCGCATTTCCTCATTTTTAAAAGGCAAAGTGTCCTTGGATTGCGCAGCTAAATGATCAGTCTCTGTGGGTGATGGGCCGTGGTTTTCTGGCACTGTAGTATCCTTATTCAACCTCTTGCTTTGCCTTCGTCTGTCCTTCCTCGCTGATGGCTTGGTCTCCACTGTTTGAGAAACTTCCGGCTTTGACTCCACCAGATGGGCATCACTTTTACTCAGACTTTCTGGTTCAGCTGCACTGCCTGAGACTTTTTTACTCAGTGGGGTGGTGACTCTATTGCTTCTACGAATGACTTGCTGATTAATTTCAGAACCTTGGTCTGACACAGTTTCCTTATGCTTTAATTTCATTGCATTCCTTTTTGGCTCCACAGCCTCGCTCTCCTTTACAGTGTCAAGTTGATCAGCTGATTTTCTCTCTTTTGATTTTTGGTCATCAACCACAACTTTGGCGCCAGTCTGGCAGACTGGCTCTGTTGTCTTTGAAGCAGATCTCCCACGCCTTCTTCCAGGTACAGTCCCCCCTCCCTTATCTTCTGTGCCATGTTTATCCTCATGAGGTTCAGTTTTTAATTTGACATGAGCACTGGAAATCTGGTCACCCTGAATGTCCTTGGCTTTAGGCTGATCCTCGATTCCTTTTACCTTCAGCTTCTTAGCAGATTTTTTATGAGGCTCCTTTACGGTTTTCATTTTCTTTTTGGCCACCAACTTAATAGTAATCCTTGGTGCTGCTGATGAGGCTCCGCTTTTAGTGGACTGTCGATCCATAGTGTTTTTTCGTTTTGAACCTTTCCTGCGATCCTTTGCAGGCTCTGCTTCAGGAGTTAAGCCATGCGTTTCTTCCAAAGATTTTACATCCTTTACAGGATCAGGTGGGGTAATATCTGCGTCTGCTGCTGGCGTTTTAAGCGGTAGCTTCTCACTTTGTCGTTTAGATTTTGTGTTGACAGCATCACCTACAAAACAAAAAGATTTTAAATATTACAAAAAAATTCATGGCTCCTCCAATGAATGCAAAACTGGGAATCAAAAACAATCCTACATTATATTGTGCTGCATACTTAGTCTAAATGTGTGTACTGTGTAAAACTTACAATAAATGTGTAATATGACACAGTGATACATTTTTCCTTACCTTTGGAAGGGTTTTGTCGTGACCATACAGGTCCTTTGGAGCTTTTTCTCTCAGCTTCAAATCCTCTGAAGTCATCTCCCTTGAAAAGTAAAAACAGATATTTAACACTTGAGACAAAGTTAACACCTCTGCTGGAGGCTGCCAAACCATCAGCAAAACAATAACTTTAGTGTTTTAGTTTACAGCATTCATTTTGAATTCAAGAGCATGGCATTAGCTGTATCCACTGCAGATGGAGGAACAATGAAAATGACACTGACAGTTCTATATGAAGAATGGATTCATGTCCTGCATAATGATTTTATCAATAAACCTAACATAACAAAGTATATTTATCTTAGCATTTTGAACCAAAAACTACATCAAACAATAACAAAAATTGGTTTGGTTAAGACATTACATCAATTATATCAATGACAAACAATGGACAATTTATTTCATACCTTCACATTCAAACCAATGCTTTTCATTCATCTCATCTACGTTGTAATACATTAAACATGAACAGGTCCTGCATAAGTAACAAACAGAAATCAATTTAACTGCTAGGGGGAACTCTTCCTGAACTTTTTATGATGCAGTTGCATGCAAACTAGAGTATATTCCACCTCATGCAAGATCAGAACTCTACAACCTTTGCATGAATCACACTGGAGCAGTTAGGATGAACTCCTACACTACCTACAAACAACTGCACAGCAAGGTAGGTCTGTAATTACGATTCCCTCCAACTACTGTACATCTCCCACATGCCTGCAGCTGTGACCCGGAACCCTGCAAACCGCTCAGATCAGGAGCGTACATTAACGATTAACGTTGCAGGTGTGCTGTAACGAGCTTTGTGCCCTTACATGCGTAACATAGTAATAGTGAGCTTTCGGTTCCAGCAACAAGGGTACAACTGGCTTTGGCACACTTCTGCACCACCATTTAAACATGTCGTGTTTGGTATCATTAGCTAGCGGTTAGCAATCTCCTCATCTCGAAAGCATTTAAACTCACTTCAGTCTGCAGAAAAGCTAGCCAGAATTAAAACGTATGCCGACGAGAAGGTTCCTATAAGATCCGTATGTGCTGTCTTATTCAAACAAGTTAAGCAGACTACTGTGCCCGCATCTGGACAGCGTATGAAAACAGTACAGTTAGCCGTTAGCCGCTGTGCAGCGTACAGAGGCGCTAGCTCTCCCGTTCTTTGTGTTCGCTACTATTAGCTAGCTGCTACTCTGGCCCGATAACGAGCGGGCCATGTATGAAATAATTACGATGCCTGTTTACAAATTGGCGTACTCTCTCACTTGCTTTAAAAAAAATATATTTTACTCATGTTTTCACACTCTAATATTTTCACCTAACATTACATAATAGTAATTGAGAGAACAGTGCTAATGTAACTTCCCTGCTGCTTTGCTAAAGTGGTATTTTGTGTTGCGGCTGTTCATTAAATGTCATGGAAAGCTACACTAGGCTAACGTTAGCTAGCATGAAATGTTGCTACAAATGAAGCTAAAGTTAACGTTAGCCTAGCGAAAGGATGTTGACATTTCTCCATGGTACTAACCAGTCACACTGCTGTGGACAGCACACATTCTTACACATTTAACAATCACACAAAATGTGAGAAGATGAAATAAAGATACTAACTCCTGGTTCGGTTTGGGACCTCACCTCTTCACTCCCACTAGAGCTGTATCCAGCCTGGCCAAGGGTCTGGTGGCTCGCCTCTATCCCAAGTAAGCGCAAGTGAGACTGGTCTTCGTTTAACGATAGAACCAGGTTTGCGGGCCTTGGCCCTCCGTTAGTCACATCATCAGCTTCTAAGCCTGATCGTCCGAGTTGCCATCGCTTCTCGGAGCGCAAACGACTGCGTGACGACCAAGGCCGACCGGGGAAACGACCTCTGGCCGTAGCGGTTCCACCTTGGCCTCCTACGGCAGCCGCGGTTGCTGATCCGCATCCCGCTGCCGCCATCATTGCTTCAACAACAACACACACCGACGGCTAGCACTTCGAGGAGAGACAAGAGGGAAGGCGCGAGATGGGAGGGGGGAGCCGCAATGCAGCACGGGAAAGTGAGTTTTTTTTTTTCAACGAGGCTACAATGGAAGGGGAGACAGGGTCGACCTCTGGTGGTGATTGTACGTCAAATCTCTATTCAGAAATGTGTGACTGACTACATCTTAAACTATGTCACGTTGCGCACATGGGAGGAGTTGACGTAGAGTGCCTGTCAGAAAGCTTTCTGCAAGGGTGAAGGTTTTTTCAACATTTTTTTGGGGGGGGGCACATAGGCTATAAAATAGGGGGCAACACCACCAGACAACTTGAGCTTCAAAAACTAAATTTTCCTGCATTTTGGTGAATTTTTATGCACCAATTTGCGCCTTATCTGCATTAATTTATAATGTAGGCAAAATATATTTACTATACCATGCCATATTCATCTTTTTATCAGGGGAAACACATATGCATATGACACATATGTGCCTTTCTGGCAGAATTATCTTAATTTCACCCAAACTATGATCCTCCAGGCAAACTTCTCCCAACACTAAATGCTAGATAGATACAGGTCTAATGTTTGTCCTCTGATGACAACAAAACCTATTCACTAATGTATATAGTATCCCTATATGTTATTTTTGATTTTTTTTCTCTTTATTAAAGTTTAAAAAAGAAAGAAGTTATCTGGTAGAAAGCCACTTGCTCAGTACACTTTGCAGACAGATAAACAGACAAATAATAACAACAGAAATAAAATAAAATAAATCATGCAGACAAATAAAGAATTATTATCCCTATAAGTATCCCTATATGGTGAGCATCATAGGGAGCCTCCAATTATGATTTTCATTACTAACGACTGTCTCTCCATGATTGTGCACCTGAAAATAACAAACATATATTTTTTGAAGAACATAAATTGAGGGGGCGTCAGTAGCGTAGTGGATAGTGCCGGCACCCCATGTACAGAGGCATTGCCTCGCTGCAGTGGCCGCAGGCTCGAATCCGGCTCACAGCCCTTTGCTGCATGTCAGTCCACACTCTCTCTCTGTCTCCCCATTTCACCCTCTGTCCTGTCAATAAAGGCAAAAAGCCAATAAAAATAATCTTTAAAAAAAAAGAACATAAATTGAGAGTTAAATGTTGCAAGACTTTCCAGACATGTATATGCAATTACATAATACATTAACACGGCCCCAAATTCACTTTAAAGGTTCATCAGTACCTCTCTTAAACAGTTTTAACGCAGCTAATAATTTAAACTTCATGAAAGTACATTTATCACAGAGCTGGCAGCTGAGTGCAGGCCTTTATTATTCTGTTCAACGGTCAGAACAGTTATAATTGGGAATAGGAAAGTGTCTTGATTTCTGTAAACAACATACAGTACATCACCACCTTAATATCAAACAGGTCTCTATGAGTTTGGAGTATTAAATTATTCAGGATGATGGGAAAGGGGTTAGCATTTTCTCCTGTTTATTTAAAGTTGATCCCATGATAGGAAAAAGAAGGTGGCTCTGAAATAATTTCTAATTTAATAATACAAGTGGCATAGCATTTGGAAAGGAAGGCTTAATCTTTAATCAGTCCGGTCACAATAAACCTCTGTCAGAGGAAACAGAATGCAGAACAGGAAATAAAGATAAACAGTTACCACATTTTGGTGGTCTGTATGCCCAGGCTATTCACATTGCAATACAGTAGATGGCAGTATGCCTCTTTATCGTCAGCAGAAGAAGCTCATGATGAAGGAAAGGAAGATGCAGAAATAATCATCAGTGGAATATATAGTGTAGATTTATTTTGTTAATTTTCAGCTCATGTAATAGAAGGAAATATTGTTGCAGAATAAACTGGCTGTGGAAGCCTTATAAAGGTGAGCAATACAGACTATAGCCAATGATAAATGGAGCAAAATCTCTTCATTATTAATTATTTGATGTTGCCAGAAAATATGAGCTCTTTTAGAGTAGGAGTATTTTATTTATTCATTTATTTATTTATTTATTGTTTTTGTTTTCAAAGTGGCACAGTTCAGATCTCTTAATTGCCATCCATGTTTCAGATTTGATCAGCATTTTTTTTCAAAGCTTTGCACAAAAACATTAGAAAAGGCCATTAAGTGGACTTTTAGGAAAGATGATTTTGTTACACCGGATGTAAATATGTGAAAAGAAACATAGACTATTAAAGGCTTAAATTAAAGGTAAATTGAGTATCAAAGAATTGTTAAACAGAAGTATCTACTATATCTTTTATTTATTAATCCTCAGGATACACCACGTCCACCTGTGAACAGCTTAGTCACACACTCCGGTACAGCAGGTGGCGCTATGCAGTACAGATTAGTGGATGCTTACCATTTACAACAAAGAGGACAGGCGAAGAAGAATGTGATCTCGCAGTCAGTAGAAGAAGGAGGAAGTGATTTTTGTGTCTGTTTAGTTTTTTTTTTTGCGACGATTCTCTTGGCCTTACCAATACCAGGTAAATTACCACAGTCATGTAAATTATTTTAGTTCCATAGAAATATTGATAAAGACTTCATCCAGAATCTGGGGACCGACTGAAATCACAGCCACGGCTATTTGTAGCAGTCGGAACAACCTACTGTTGCAGTGCTAAGCTAACGAAATGCTAACGGTAGCCTGAGGTGCCTCCCGAGTCATCTGACAATTCAATCAGGTCACCTGCTGCTTTATTGTTCGGATTTTATAGTGTCTTTGAGATTACTTAACTCAGCCATGTTTAGACCAGTAACTTCAGACGCTCGCGGTTTAAACGGAGACATAACACGCATCGCCGTTGTCACAAAAGTTTCATGTCTTTGGGTTGTTTGGAGATGGTTCTGGACTATAACTTGACTTTATTTTTTGTGATGCAGGATCCACACTAATTCACAATGAACCTGGAACGGCTGCCCAATGAGGAGAAACTCAGCCTGTGCAGAAAATATTATTTAGGTGAGTGTACTTACAAAGTGAATCATGACAGAAGTGACTTTACAAACATCTTTATATTTTACCTTTACTGTTCCTTTTTGGTTTTTAAATTCAGGGTACATGCAAGTAGTGTTAACACCTGCCTTCAGTGGCATAAGGTGGTTATGATTGGCCCCAGTGCTCCCTAGTTACTAGTTATGAAGCACACAGACTTATTAGGCTATATATGTTTTACCAACAATGTGTCATGCTACCACTCTCATGTTATATCTGCCTGCGGATGTGCCCAGCTTGTCACTCTTGAGAGAATTTGCACCTAAACTAGCTACTGTAAATCATATTGTGATGTTGCATTATTAAACAGAGGCAGATATTGGACACCAACACACAAATTACCCAGCAATCATCATTACACATCTGTATATGACAAAAAACTACAAAAGAAAATAGGACATTGTAAGTTTAATTATAGTTGTTTATAGTTCATGTAGAATAATCATATAGTATAATAATTATATGATTATTATATGATTATTCTACATGAACTATAAACATATAATCATATAATATAATAATTATAATTTTGTTATGGATTAATGCTAAAAAAAAAACAAAACAACAACAACAGATAACCATGATGGAGATGGGTTTACCTTTTTGAGGGCATATATAGAAAATTGCACCATTTTCGATTTACCTTGAATTCTTCTTTGAACACAGGCTTATTTCCAGGTGGCAGTCTGGCCCCTCCACCCCACAGGCCCCTGCACTGTCTATATTGCCTCAATAAGTTGTACATTTAGGTTAAAATGATCTGATACATCATATTTATGTGAGAGTGAGGATAGGCTAACAGTGACTGGGAGTCTTGTGTAAACCAAAGTATGAGCACCTTGAGTACATCTGCCCTCATATGAAGTAGTAACATTCAGTGGTATTGTCAGTGATGGTGTTTTTTGATCTGTTTATTTTTTTTCAGGTGGCTTTGCATTCCTTCCATTCCTCTGGCTGGTCAATGTTGTTTGGTTCTTTAAGGAGGCTTTTGTAAAGCCAGTCTACACTGAACAGCTCCAGATCAAAACTTGTAAGTATTAAAACTGTTGCTTTTCATACATGATTTTACAAACGTATGAGCTTATTCAAGTTTGAGAAAACTATGCATTCAGAAACAGTATCTGTAATGTTCATGTCTAGTTTCCCAAAGTAGCTGCTGTGGATTCAACACTTACAGGACTCAATTCATTCACTTGTTACATTTTTAAACCAGTCAAGACCTTGAGTAAAAACCTTAATGCAAAGGTTCTACATTTTGTTTTTTTAGGGGTGGGAATCACCAGAGGCCCCACAATATGATATTACCACGATACCTAAGTCACAATGCAATATTATTGTGATTTCAAATGTATTGCGATATGCTGAGTATCACAATAACATATATTTTTTTATTATATTGCAATTCATAACCCTTTTTTCAACTGTAAATTATGTCCCCAAAAGAAAACTTCATCAACATCTGTTTTATCTAATAAGATAAAGTTTTCAATCTCTTCATCTCACTTCATCTTTTGCAACAGCAAAATGTATCTATTGAACTGAAAAAGAAATTCATTATACTATTTTGGTAGACTACCAAAAGATTATTTTTCATTTGTAATAGTATTAATTTATATGATAATATTATTGATACTTGGCGTCCATGTAATGATATGATATGATATTGCCACACAAAATATTGCAGTACTATGCTGTCTCAAAAAATGCAAATGGCCCTATGTGGAGCCAGTGTTTAGTTTGTCCATTCTGTTCGACTATAGAAATATCAAAATTACGAAAACACAACCATTATTATTTTCAGATATTACGAAAAACATATTTATTGTATTATACTCCATTTCGGCCAATATATATCCCCCCACATCCAACACACTGGATCTTTAAACCATGGAGGAGATAGGAAGGCTTCTTTAGGTAAAAAGAGTTGATAAAATGTTTCCTAAGCAGAACTAAATATTGATTGAATATGCCTTTTAATATGAAACTTTTATTCATAGAAATCCTGTTTCCACATACATGAAAAATATATCAATAGAACACCTGAGATTTTTTTTTCTCCTAACTGTAGGATTTTGTTTGAGGGACAATACTAAAAAACATTTGCCTCATTATGCATTTTGAATACTTCATTGTCTTTATACATATTGATATATATTATATTCTGGGAAAATTATCACAGTATTAATTTGATCCATTCTTAAACCTAAACCTATGAAATACTGTGGGACAAAATATGCATGGTGCATTTTAGTCTAGTTAACATTAACAGACTCTGGAGCTTTCTTCAAATAAAGATGGTGAATGTTCTAGTGATAAATATTTTCTGTTTGAAAAACAAAAATATTTCCATACATAAATGAGTGCCACTAATGACACTTTTGATTTAGAACACATGTTGCACTTTATAAAACTCTATCAAACAGTATATTTGCTATGTTATGAACTTGAAGTTTTTTTAAAGAAAGGTTTGAGCAAAGGTAGTTACTGATATATTATTCCTGGATGTCCATTATTTTAATACCAAGTGTCTCCTGTGTGTTTCTCATCTAGACGTGAAGCGGTCGGCCCTAGGGTTGCTGTTATGGGTAGCAGTACTCACCACATGGATTACTATTTTCCAGCACTTCAGAGCAGAGTGGGGGGAGGTGGGAGATTACCTCTCCTTTACTATCCCATTGGGCATTCCTTGAGACATTTTTCCTGTGTCAGGTCTTTTGACTATAACTAATGATCCACTATATTGGACCAAAGAATTCTCCTTCTTTAACTACAGTGAAAGATTCTGGTGATTTGTCTGGTCTCTTGAGCTAAATTCAATGGCTGAGAAACGTTAAAGTAATCGCTCATGTCTTCAAAAGATAAATGCTGTAGGATTTGAAAATTCATGTTTTTGTGCGTGCCAATGCATTTGAGAAAGTTCTTTGGTTTTAGAGTAGGCTGATTAATCTTGTATAGCAGACGATGTCAACTGTCATGACAGTATCTAATGATGAAGCTGGATGTGCTTTCAGGAGCTTGAACAGTAGATTCAACAAACTGTTTTTTTCCTTTGACTAAACTGTGGAGTTAAATGTTGATGTGTGATTGTGCACCCCAAACTATTTTTACCTGTGTATGAATGATGGATTAAAAAAAAAACAACAATAATGTCTCCAAGTCATAATGTTTTTCTCCATGTATGACTTTTCCCCTGGCAAGCACTCACACTCCTGTTGGTATATCATTATCCCACTAGGATCTATGAATCTCTATGGACTTGTTTGATGACACATTGATGAGGAATTTCCTCCATATATATACTCCTAATATTTAGCATTGTTACAGAAGGCTCCTAAAGTCTGTACAATCACTGGCGCCTGTTGTGAAACCCAATACCTTAATCCCTCCAAATGTCGCCACTTCCCTATCATCCCATGAGTCATAACATAATCAGTGCCATTTTTAGTCTCTCCAGTCAAAGTTTAAATGACAGGTTTTACGTTACTAACAGGGAGACCATGTGCCGGCTGCATAAAGTGCTGACCTCATTAGAGCGTGCCAAGAACAAGTCAAAAGTATCGGCATGTACTTTTATGATGCAGGGAGTCCCTTAATAAAACTGATATATGAGGAGTCAACCAAAGGATCCTTCTATGGACATTGTTTCCAAGTGTTGTTGTGCTTTATGTGTGTGAACTGAGCGAAGTTATGGAAAGTAAGTACATTTACTCAAGTACTTTGAGTACAATTTTGAGTATCTTCCATTTCATGTTACTTTGTATTTCACTACATTTAATGGAAAAAATGTGCTTTTTAAACTGCATTATTTGATACAATAAATTCATAAAAAAAATTATTTAATCAGCTTGAAAAAATTGATGTGGCTACAGTTACATGTTAAACTAACCAGCTAAATGTTTAAGGGATACTTAAGATTTTTTGAAGCAGGGTTGTATGGGTTACTTATTTATAGTTAGAGTATTACATAAAGTAGAAGTCACACTCTCAGTTAGGAGAAGCAGGCTGGGGTCCGACTTAGAAGCTCAGCAATGTAATGCTGTGGATAGGGGTCAGCATCAAAACATTTTAGACACCTAAAAAAATTCATATCCCTATAAGTGTATACTGTATTTAGAGTATTTTCACAGCTTTACCTCTCTGTCAGACAGCACGTTCAACAGGGAAGTCAATAATGGCTTCATTTCTCCAGCTATGCTCTTGTCAAAGCCACCAGACTCCACTGACAAAAACTGTAATTTTAGCTCTCTTGACACAGGAGCTGCTGCTCTGCCACTGCTTCGATCAGTTACGTGTTAATGTGAGACTTTGTTGATCCAAACTAGTACTTTCAAACACCATGGTCACACACAATAATAAACAAAATAACTGATTGAGGCAGTGGTAGACCAGAGGCCTGTTCTACAAAGCAGGATTTGGAGTTAGCGAGGGAGCGTGAGAGTTAACTCTGTAACATGAAGCTGGTTCTTCTTTTAGCGGGATAAATCACCGTGGCAACTTATGCTGAACAGCTAACCTGCTCCGAAACAGGTTATGTTCAGATTATGGGATCGCAGTCTGTCACCAACCCCACCTCTGACTAATCAGATCACTGAAGAAAAACGTATTTGTGGACAAAAGTGTGGAGTCTCAGGTAATAAAGAGGATCCTATGAATTGTTACAGGTCAGTAGAATTATTTCATTTCATTTTCCACTCTGATTCCATCACTGCAGCTCAGAATAACATGAGACACCTGTGTGATGAGAACGAGAAACAAAGATAATATTTTATCAGAAAAATCAACCACACACTGTTAATTGGCTCCTGTTATTATAAATGCAACAATATGGTCAGATAGACCTCATCAGTCATTAACTAGGCTATTATTCCACCCTTTACTTCAGTAGCAGAAACAGTCTGCTGTTACTGTAACGTGATTCAGGTGACATATTCAGACTAGTTTCTTCATCATCCAAGTAAATGGCAAAAAGTACTCTACACTAATGCCACACACAGCCTGGTGATACCTACAGGTAATTTAAGTCCCGGAAGAGGGTGTATTTTTGGATCGCATTTACTACAATTCTACATTTTCCGTACTAAGATTACAGAGTATTGTTTACATCCTGTATCATGAAGCGGCCTCCTTCCGTCATGGTTCTGATGATGTTGCTCATGATAAACAACTCCGCCTCTTTAACATGAACACGCTCATGGCTGGGTAGAACAACCCAGAGTTGACTGAACTGGTTGATAACCAGCTTTGTACAGTAGTACCAGTTAACCAGATGTTTGGGTTAATCAAACCAGATAATGAAAAGATATCCTGGGTAAGTTGAACTGGCTTCGTACAGGCCTCAGAAGCACCTGTGTTCAGCAATGTGAAATCACTGTTTTTCTCAATGGAGTCTAGCTTTAAAGAGAGTGATATGACAGCTTCATTATCCCACTGGAATTCACTGTCTGACAGTAAAGCCCTGTTTCCACTGAGCAATACGGTACCGTTCAGTTCAATTTGGTACGCTTTATTTCCGTTTCCACTGTGAAAAGTTGTGGATGGTACCAATGGAACTGTTCTGTACCATCCCCTTTTTTGGTCACCCCTCTGTTGGGGTACCTAGCACACAGATCTGGTACTAAAAGGTGGAGCTGTGAACACTGCAGTCTGTTGATTGGTTAATAGCAGGTAGTCACTCTGCTCAGGGCTGAGTTGTGGCTGGTTTTGAGGCTCATGTAATCACTGTTCATACCATGGTGAGTTTTATACATTAGTTAACTGTAACAATAAAATGACAGGATGTTTTGCTGCCTCTTGCAGCAGCTGGAGTTGGAGAAAAAGAAATTACTTGGCTGACTGCTGGTGGCTTTTAAGGTGGAATGTTTACTTGTAATGTTAGTCAATGTATGAGCTGACGACATGAATCTATCAACACACCTTAAAATTCACTGAGACAACTTTGACCATTACTTAAGCTTTTCTATGACATGCACTTTTAGTAATGAGTGGATCTTCAAGGGTTTATATATATATATATATATGTATGTATTAATTTCGACAGATTATGTGAGCTGCATATAGCCCACTCCTCACTTAGAGAAAAAAAAAGCATTGTGGAGTGTAGTTCCTGTGGGCTCCGGCAACACTAAACCCCCCCAGCTTGCCTGAGAAGGACTAAATGCAGAAACCCGCTACTTTTAAATATCTCATCGTGAGAGACTCACTGCAGCCTGTTCTATTTTGTTCAGAAAATGTCAGCGTGCAACCCTGTCCTGTGGACGATAAACGAGGCGCAGACTTCCATCTGTCACCGGTAATGTAGAAATACAGTGAGTGCTGGATGGAGCAGTGAATGACAACAGCCCCGTCCACAATTAAGAGTACTGTTTGGGGTGGAAACCCTAGGGTCTTGGTACAATGTCTGAAGGGTTACTTTTGGTTCCAAAGGTAGCATAGTGAAAGTGTTTGGTGGAAATGGGGCCTAAGGTACAGCGGTGAAAATATTCTGAATATAGCACACACTAAAACTGATATTGTTTTTTTCTTGGTGTCGCAAATACTTTTGTTGCAGACCCCTCCACAGCAGTACATTACTTTGCCTCTATGTAGGACTCCAGCCTGCTTCTCCAAACTGGGGGCGTGCCGACTGACATCTAGTGTATGTAATATACTCCCTATAGATAAGTACTTCATACAACTACAATTTTAAAAAAATCTGAACTATACCTTTAAGTAGTTAAATTTAGCTTCACCAAGATGAACTAGGCATTTAAGTGCTAGTTATGATAAGGATATACAATAATAAAACAACCATAGGACCCAAATTTTCTGCATTATGGATACTTTTAATTTTGATGCTTACTCATAAAGCTTCTTAACTAAGCTATTGAACGCAGGAATATTTTCACACTGAGATATCTCTACTTTTACTTCATGATCTGTATCGCTGCTCCACTGATGTGATGGTACGTGATGGGGGGAAAACACACGTGCACCAGCATGTGACGTCCCTGCTGTCACTGTCTGTCTGGCACGAGGGTCAACAACATCTCTTTTGAACTTATTTTTGGACAGACCTGCCTTGACAACCGACCTTAAGCATATATTACCTAACAGGTCTTTGTGAGAAAACGTGTTTCAAACCGTTTGTTTCACTGGTGCCATCAGGAATAAACTGCCGGCTGCGACTGCTAATGACCATTAAACACGTTAATTGCCAATAAGCCCGCGACAGCTGCGTCACTCCCAAAACAATACACCCAGATCCTATATAGCCCTGCCTGCTCACCCAAGGGTACGCATCCAGAACATAACAGAGACAAGGTGCCCCACTATGAATTCCCAACTCATTATGCAACTCCAGTATAAAACACACACACAGTTAACACGTCCGTCACGTCAAGCATCCAGATAAAGAGGAGCCTGGAGTCAGACAGACGGACCCATCATCCCTCCTCTCATTTCTCACAGGACACAAGCAGTTAACCAGGGGCTGTCCGTCCTGCCAGCACTCTAACTTGGTCAGGGAATTTAAGCAGAGGTAAGCTGTGGCCAGAGCTGACATTGTCTGACATAGCCTCAAGTACTGTCAACTCAACTCTCTTTGTGTTTTAAGTCTGTTCTTTAGAAATGGACTTCATCCTGCCACCCACTCTGCCAGCTGGGGGTATCCCATGGGAGAAGATTTTACCACCTCTTATTCCTCGGCTGAATGGGACTTATGGGCAACATAATTGGTCCCCTAAACTACTCTTACCAGAGACTGATAACACCAGCTCTGCAGAGGTAAGTCATTTTAAATTACTATAGCTATATGTGGCAAAAATGTTCAGAAGTTGTTTTATTTTGGCTCAACTGAACTGCATGAAAACACACAACAGTCAGTGATACCACATAATCTTTTACCATAACTTGTTCATTAGAGTATTCCCCTCATTTTTGGTGAAAAAATATAGATCTCGACAAAAAAAATCCTATATTAAGCTTCACTTGGTAGTTTTTTCCAGAATTTTATCTTCATCTTAGTCATATTCAACTCATAAAAACTTTCATATGCTGTTAACATTTTTGTCAAGTTTCCATGGTCAAGAATGAACTTTGACGAACACTCAGCCTTTTACCATGATAACTTGTCAAACACAATATTACCCTAATTGTTTAAGCTAACCAAAAAAAGAAAGAAATCCTATCTTAAGGTTCACTTGGCAGTTTTTCCCAGAACTTTCAACATCATCTTAGCCTTCAACTCATAAAAACCCTGATATGCAGTTAAAAGCCCCAAAAAGGACAGTAAGAGCATTTATATCAAGTGTCCAAGGTCAAGAATGAACTTTGATGCTCATATATAAGGATATCTATTCAGTGCTTAGTGGCAAGGGCTTTTTGGCTGTTTATTGTGCTTTGAGGGATTTTATCTCCATATAATAATAATAATACACAGTGTTTCGTCTCATGTCGGTAGGTGAACTGTGACGACAGCGGTTTTACAGTTCAAGTGGATGTGAAGCACTTCAACCCAGAGGACCTCATGGTCAAAGTGATAGGAGACTTTGTGGAGGTGCAAGGCAAGCATGAAGAAAAGAAGGTTCGTATTCTGGGAGGAGCACTGCTGTGTTTTTTGGTTTACGTACCCTACAATAGTTCTGATTTAACTTGTATTTATCTGTTTTATTAGAAGGATGGCCCAGGGGTTACGACACGCCAGTTCAACCGCCGCTACCGAATCCCAAAGGGAGTGGACACCATGGCTTTGGAGTCAGCAGTCTCTCCAGATGGCATCCTCATCATATCTGCACCAATGCTGCACACCCATGACTCCAGAACCCTGACTTCATCACAATAATAACAAACATTAAAATCTCTGTCATCTTCACCATGTATGAAAACAAATGCAACAGAAGCCTTTAAGAAACACACAGGCACATACAGAAATAACTTCAGGCTCCTTCAATCACAGCAACACTCGGCCCATGTGCCAAAACGCTCGTTTGTTTGGTTCCTGGCACCGTTCTAATATTCCCTGCTCTCTGAGGTTTGTATATACTGCTCTGCTATTACTCACCGATGTTACATAATGTTTCAAGGAACCAGTCTTTGTAAATATTCTGCGTTCGAAAGATCAAACTGCTGTTTGTTTTTTTCGAATTTGCAACTTTTTGTAAAAAGCACTGCGTTGTGGTTGTGATTAATGATGCACGCAAACATATCTCTAAACTCTTTAATGTGGAAATGTTTCTTCAAAAATGAAAAAATAAACTTTATTTCTTTATAAAAAAAAACAAAACAAAACATCAAGTGTGTCTTCTCAGTGTTCAAGTAACTTGTCGCTCCTCCAGGAATCCATTCAACATAGAGTCCACTTGACTGAAAGGAAAAAAATGCATATCATTTTTCTGGAATTTGGTGTGATATGTGATTCAAATATTATTATAGGAGCTGCATTTCATATGATTTTAAGAATAACAGCCATCCAGAAACAACATAATTTTATATAAATGATGACAATCAATTTAGTTCATATGTTATTATTTTTACCTGATCTGCTCCTTCACCCATTTTCTCTGCTTGCGGAGGACTTGTAATAAAGGGTCATCTTCAAACTCTTTTTCATCTGAATCTGAAAAAGAAGAACAGTACTGTTGAAGGTAACGAGGCAAGGAGAGGGTTGATAATGGAATATTATCAGCATGCACATACAGAGTTGTTATTTAACTCCACGAAGGCAGCATGAGTAAGGCCTACATTGAAATTTAACATGGATCACAAATGTTACAGCGTGCACCAAAGACAGAGAAAGTTCTAGAGGTTTTGACCTCATGAATGTGGCATGTTGGGAATGTAAACTATTCACAGGTCAGAATATAGTCTCCACAATTAACTACAGGGTAAAGGTTGGTGCTCTTTGCTGCCATAAGCTCACCTTCAGCTTCTTGCAGCAGCTGTGAAATGACCTCTACAGAGTTTTGTGCTTTGCATGGAGGAACTGAAGATTGTGGAGGTGCAGGGGAAGTGCAAGGAGGAGAAACCGACGAGTCAAGGGTCCTCTGTGCAGGCGATGACACCAGCGTGGGGAACAATACCTCTGAAACTACCTGTTGAGGACCAAAGAGAACACCCTACTGGTTACTGCAGCACTTTATTACCACAATGACACTGTGACATTAACACAAGCAAGATTTGAGATAAATGGATATATTTAATGAATTATTGCTACTTTTTCCACGTCATTCTGACATGGTTAGAAATAAACACCTGTGTTTTAGGTTTGGATTTAACAGAATAATGTCTCGCACACAGTCCATCTATTGAAGACAACTTGGAGGAACTCAAACATGGGTTTCTTGTATTTGATAATCACCTTGTGTAAACAACACAAGATTTATAGATCCTCACAAACTACTGCATTTTGAGCAGTAACAATGACATCTTTCAGTTCATCATACCTAACCCTGGCAAGTAGGGGTAGGCAATATGGTCCTATAACAATATCTATTTCAGGGTATTTTTGCGATGACAATATTCTTAATGATATGACAAATTAGTTAAAAAAAATATAATTAATTTAAGAAAACAGAAATGCAACAAAATAAGTGATATCGTTTTACAGCTTGCCTTCAAATATTCAGTAAATCCTAAACAAAAATTATTTCTAATTTCTTTAGTTTGTAAACAACACTAACTCAGAGTGAGATTAAGATTCTGTATACAATATTAATAGTTCAACAAAATAAATTCCACCACAAATTACACATTCAAACAGCTCCCAAATACAAAAACATGTATCCTGGGATCTATATATATACACATCAACAGGTGATTTCCTTCTTTAGCAAAATCCTAAATGATTGAGCTGTTTTTTTTCCCACCTGGACCTTTATACTCTGCCATTTCTCATCTAATCATCACACTGTAACCTGTGACAATCTGTTATGCTACCATAACTACTGCACATTCACATAAATGCAATTTCTTTGTCGAGCCGTAAGCGGTTTATGATGCATTGACTCCTGTGTGCGCACGACGAGAGAGGAGAGGGAGAGACGCTGTGCTGCTGCCAGAGGAGCTGCAAAATGAGTTCCCTCTGAGTGGTAAGTCACTAAAAGAGTCTGAGAAGTCCGGGGCTGTTCATAAAACATTCAGGACGCCACAGTTTATTCCACACTACTGAAGCTGCTCCTCTTTTTGGAGCCACTGCTGAGTCGATATTAATTTCGCTTTCAGCCATGCTTGCTGTTGCTGTGGGTAACAGTATGACGTCAATATATCAACAAGTCGAAATATCGCGAGTATCATGGTATGAATTTTTCATATGATGCTAAAAATGATACCAGTACTATCATGAACAAGATGATATAGCACACCCCTACTGGCAAGTCACCCAGATATTATAACAGCAGGAAACACATTAAGACAAAATAGGCCGTCTCGGCCTCTTAAGACCACTGGATTAATCAAACTACTTAATAATGATCTGTGCTATTAGTCAACTAATTGATTAAATATTGCTACCCTCTTTAGTCCACACCAGAAATACAAGTTGATTAAACAGTTTATTACAATTATTTGATCAATGAACAAATTTAAATTACATATTAATGCATATTTTGATGATTTTTTTTGTAGGATAGGCTGTTTGCTATACGGCACCATTCACGCAATAAAAATGCAGATTCCTTAGAATTTATTTTCATGAGGTATATTGTTATCGATAAATTTTAATTATTCACTTTTATGTAGTGAGCTGTCATGTTTTGAAGGATAATGTGCAGTTTCACCATGCAAGGTGCAAAGTGCCGCACATCTCTGTGCTCAGAGTTTTTCTGACTTAAGGCCTGATTGACTAGACTAAGTTTAAACATTGGGAAAAATTAGTTATTAGGAACATCCCTACTACACAGACAACATCAAAGAAAATAAATTGCCAACCTGTCCTAAGGCAGTGTGGATTGGAGAAGGGGGTGGCGCATTATCGCCAGTGCAGCTCTCCCTGGAAAACCCCTGGCTTCCCTCCTGTTGCTGTTGTTCTGCCCTCGGCCTGACCTTTTCAGAAACTCTTTGATGTGAAGATCTCCTGTTTGTAGAGCCAGGACCATCAGCATGTTCCATATTCACAGTATATCTGCAAAACATGTATATTAAGCACTCAGACTTGATTTTTTTTCCCCTGTGTGCATGTTTGGATACTACCTTGTTGTCTTCTGCTTTGTGTTGGACGTCACTGTGTTCTTCTCATTCTTCTCTGACTGTCTTGGCTGGGCTTTCTCGGTCTTGTTTCTCACAGATCTTGTGTCGTGATTACGCTGCTCTCTTTGTATAGCTCCAGATGAAGCAGGCGGTGGGGATGGCACACGAACAGGCTCATCAGTGAAGGTGTTCGTTGAGTGTCCAGGGACTTGGGTCTTTTTACGGACAACTTTGGTCTGAGACTCAGCCATACTGTCTGAAATGTTTGTTTTGATGGGACAGGGCAAGACATCACAGAGTAAATGCATGTGGGCAGGAACGTGGGCAACAGTCTGTGGGTGAGAGCCTGAAGGGCCAGAGAGGGCAAAGGCAGGGAAGTGAGGTGGACCTGAAGCTGGGGGACATGATCCATTGCCCTTTTCAGTTTGTGGCTGGGGATTAGTGATGTGAGGATGTGTAGCTTTGTGTGACAATTCAGGAGGTTGGGTACTCTGGTGTTGCTAAAGATGATGCAAAAAAGAAGACATTAAAATGAATCTGCAAGCCTAGAATAAATACCAAACAAAAAACAAGAAGTAAATATCATACGGTATGACTCAAACCTTGTAAGCCTGTCCACTGGCTGAGGGATGGCTTAAATTGGGAGCTTGCCAGCTAAATGTAGGACCATGAAGACTTGAGTTTTGCAGGGACGGAGGCCACTCCCTGGCCTGCTCAATCTTTCTCCTTAAACGCCACTGGAACAAGATGTCATCTTCCCGGCGTGCGGGGATCACCAGAGAAGGAATGACAGCGGATTTTTGGGAGGACACAGCTGGAACTGAGTCTGAACTGGCCTTCGCTGTAGATGTTAAGAAATACATTGCACAATATCACTGACACAGCAATGACGCTTAAAATATCAAGCATAAAAAAAGAGGAATCATCTTCTACAGGTTGCATAAGAGGGAATGGCATTGAGCAAGTTGAAATTTTAAGTAACAAAATTTCATCTCAAAAATGAAGACTACTTGACACTTACCAGTAGATTTGATTAAACTGGGAATCAAAGGTCTCCGCACTGGCTCATCTACACTAACTGGAGAAGAGAAATCTGAGCATGCCAGGCCCTCTGAGCTGACAGGGACAGATCCATCACTCAGAGTACATTCACTGTTAGAAAGAAAAAAAGTTACCTACAAATGGAGGAATTCATTAGTTCATCATAAATATTACTTGCTGGTCTTCATACCCTCTCAGCAGAAGTCTGCTGGCCTTTTCTTGAAGGTGTAGTATCTCTGTGTCATCTAATTCACCCTGATATGTGTCTGACAAAACCTAAAAAACAAAGAGAACACACAGAACAACCAATAAGCCACAACTGTGCTCTTGATAGTTCAATATAAAAAACAATCCTGTAAATAAATAAAACTAGATGATTAAATTTGCAGCATTTGAGTTATCTGGCTTCACATTGCTAACAAATATATTGCAGTTCTTTTATAATTTTGTGAGGATGATACATTTGACTTGAGCAGGCTGAACAACAAGCCATAAAAGTATCAAACATGGCTGCAAAAACGATGGCTCTTCAAGCATTTAGTAAACACGGAGGTTTCCAAATGGACATGTGGTGTGGTGTTGAAATGCAAATATTTATATGCACACTTGGTCGGTATAAGGTGTCCTGCAGACACTCTGCTTCCTGGGCATGCAGACAAACCTGGCATAAATCAGGGCACGGTACAAACCAAATAATCCATTATAACAGCATATGCAAAGAATATTAACCCAGATGAAATGGTATCTGGACACAAATACATGTTGTTTCCTACAAACAATGCACGTATTATTTTTATTTAGTAGATAAATACAATCACAGGCTATATCGTGACTCATTCTCAGTTAACTCACAAATGCACTCACACTGCATGGGGAAAGGGATCTGTCATGCCGACGCTGTCCAGCTGGATTGAAAATCTCAGGTCCATGGTCTGCCAAGAGAAAGGGATTCCACAGAAAAACTTTACCAGCAAGGTTTCTTTCCATATTGAAATTCAGGTGCTGTTTACAGTTAACAACTTCTGCATTAAAAACCCTTAACTAAGAGTGTACCTTCGTCTGTTGTTTTAGTTGGTGTTGAACTAAAGGGGAAAGATGGGGGTGACATCCACCAAAAAGGCACCTGCTTCTCTCCAGTGGCAGAAGGCATCTGTTGGCGCTCCTCTCGACTCTGCGGTCGACCATGACGAAAGCGTTCTACGTACCTGGGAGGGCAAAGGTCAATGCTGTGATTCAAACAGTAACATAAAAGAACCACTGACCAGTGTCTGTGTCTTCCAGTCTTCACATCACTGCCATGTTTAGTCATGCCTCACATACTGCAAGCTTTCACTGTGAGAAAAAATACAGTTCGGGCATAGGCGCTGCTATATTTGAGGGTACGGTCTTGACTCTAGGAAACTAAAGCCTACTTTGCCATCACTGATTCCTGCTGAACTCCTCGCTCTGATGAAACTGTGGATTTGCCTGCTTTTGCACACTGTTTGGGTGTCTCCATGTCAGATGAGTTTGCACTGCTGATAGGAGAAGATCCACAGTCGGTGGAGGGCCAGGACTCTGTAAAAACAGGTTGTCCATCTGTGGCAGTAAAGTGTTGGTCACGATGCTCAAGCAGTTGTTGGCTCTCTGGGCTCAGAGTGTGTGAATTGGATCGCTTGTTCAGACGTACAGGACTCAAAGTCTGCAAAAGAACAATGAAGTGATAACCATTATTGCAATAACTTAGGAATGCAAATCAAATATTGCTGTGTGTAATCAGGTTTCCTTTAAAAACATACAGTTTTTTTCTTTTTATTTGACAGGGGCTGGTTGCGGGATGGGTGGTAGTGTGTCCTTCCCAATCTGGATGCTGGCTGAAAAGGATTCTGCCTTGTGAACACAGGTTCACTGCAAAAACAACACGTTACCCACTGTAACTATTGTTTAAGGTACTATCAAACTGTGATCTTAAGGTCTTACCTGGATTTCATTACAGCTTTAGATTGTCACAGGTGAATCATAATAGCATAGAGGACAGGATGCTCAGAAGAAGTTGCTTCTGTGTGTATCTGGTTTATGCCTTCCAAATTAGCTCTGTGACGATAAATCACAGCGGGGTCAACATGGCTGACAGACTGGGTTACTAAGGTCTTACTGTACTATAACAAACAATTTACTTAGACAGACGAAGACCACATTATCCACCGACCTTCCGAGTTGACCTGGCATGTCCACAAAACAAAGTTACCATGGAGCGAAACGCCAGCACGACACAAATTGTCCATAAAATAGCAAATTAAGATGCTACTGCGGGCACTATGAAGAGATATTCATCTAATGAGTCCAAATTTGTAGCTATAAACATACATACTTTGCTAATTTTTCACAAATACAACATAGTAGAAGAAACCAGAAGAAAGCGTCACTGCTTGTGCCGATCGTTATTTACTACAAGACTTACAGCCAATGGGCGCCGAGTTTGATATGATGGACATACAGTTTAGCCAATTACATAGAACGTTGTCGCTGCTCAAGAGCCAATCAGTTAATAGGAAACCGGCAGCGCGCGGAAGAGGAAAGTCTGCAAGTGTCCGTTGATCAAAACAAGCTAAGTTAGCAACGGTAATTTGAGCTAGTACGCTCGACGGTCCGAAATAAAATTAAAGCGTCGAGTTTGCAGTTTATTACCAGTGAATATATGGAAACCGCTGGGGGGACCTGTTAGTTAGGTAATCGTTATAATGGGTAAACGCATATATCGTTGGGCGTAAGAAACTACGCTAGCTTAAACGTTTTCCAGTGGTTAAAAGTGCTAATGCAGAGGGTGGCTAGCTGATTGGAAATCTAACCGCAGCTAACGTTAGCTAACGTTAACGTTAGCAAGCAACGTCCCGTACCTGTCCTACGATAGTGTTGTAAAATAACGCAACATTAGCGTCAGTTACAAGTCGTTATCAACCAGACAGTGTGCATTTAGATTTTTGTGATACGACAGTGAACGTGTGGTTGTAAAAGTCTGCATTTTCCCCAGTTTCCAAATTTGATATATAACGTTAGAAAGGTGGAGATAATGCACCACGTCAAGATCAAGACTGAAAGGCCAGGTAAGAGGCTGCTTTTTAAGATTTTCACAAAAAATAACCTGAAATAAAACATGTTTTACCCCAAAGGTGTTTTGATTTAAATGTCCTCCCGGCCTAGTCCATTGTAACGTTAGTAGACATCATAGTCATTACCTTATTCAAAATCTATGAGAATGTAAAGCATGAAAAATGAGAATGTCACCTACCTTTAATATAAACCCCCTCAATGTGGGGTTTCTATTCATTGTTCTTTCTATAAAACACCCACTGTTTACAACCTTTATCGTTACTTCTGCAGACATAGAGGGGGCTGGTGCACGCAGCAGATTGGATGCTGTGTTAAAGGGACTCGTAGAGAGGAGTGAGAATGAAAGGTCAGTAAAATTATCATCATTAAGATTTTAAACGCATTCAATGATTGTGATTACTTTTCAATCAGAGTCATATTGTATTTTAAACAGGGAGCAAAATGAGGGTGATACTGGAAAAATATCAGCGGACTCCTTAAACAAGTACGGATCAATGATTTTGATTTCACACATTTGTCAGATTTTTAGATTGTTTAATAGCTGGTGCTGTGAATCTAGTGAATATCTGTTTTCTCATTTCAACATTAATTACAGAGTGTAAAAGCCTGTTTGTATATTTCATGTTTCACTTGCTGTTTCTAGGGATTTGTCTCCATCGTCTGCTGGAAAAAGGCAAGTGATTCAGTAATGCAAAAACATGTACATATAATTTATTTGTCTACAGTTGGAGCTGAAAATAATTCTCTGTGGTCCTGCCCTGATAAAGATTTTATAATTTTACATTAGCAAGTTGCATATCTGCACACCATGATATATTTATAAGCTCTAACGCTTATGATTTTTTCTCCACGTGCAATAAGTCCACATCCTTGCTTTGATTCTTCCAGGCCATCAGCTCGATTTCCACAGCACCGGAGGAAGAAGCGAAAAGAGATGGATGAGGGCATACCAGAGAGCAATCAGCACAAACAAAGTAAACTTGCTGCAAATATTGAAAACAATGCCGCAAGAAATGACACTGTAGTAGTATCCTTTGTGTCGTTCAGTTACTGCGTGGTCACTCTGCCTTTCACTTCATTGAACAATTTCTTACCTTTCCTTTATCCTCCCCATTTTCTGTTTTTCTCCTCATTTTAGATGCTTACATTATTAAGTTGTTTGATCGCAGTGTGGATCTGGCTCAGTTCAACACCAGCACCCCTCTGTATCCTATCTGCCGTGCCTGGATGAGAAACAATCCTTCTGTCCGAGTGCCACCTGCTTCCCCAAGCCCTCCACACAGCATGGTGGAGGAAGAGGTGAGGCTATAGTTACAGTTATGTTGAATAACTTCAGGTTTATTCAAAATATGCAAACATCACCAAAAAGGCAAATATTACTTTAAAGTTATACTTTACTGTAAATCTATTTTCAGAAATATGACCGTATTATCACTAAATTGCATCAAACGCCAGGGGTATACTACTTATGGAGCTGAATATAACAAACATACTTAACACTATGCCTTGGATTTTAACACACCTACAAACACTGTAACGTATAGACCACCACATAAAAATGAGCAGGTTGTTGTTAACAGCTCAGGACAGTCAGAGTGTCTGCAGCTCCTTAAAAAATCTTTAAAAAGTCTTCACTTTCAATGTCAATATAGTTCTCTAAATGATAGGCCTTAGATGTCATTAAGAAGTCTTAAAGTTTCATTTGGGTGTCTTAATTGTCATAAACGCTTGATCTAATTTAATTTATTCATCTTTTAATGTATTTTTGTCAAAGTAAGTTGAACTCTTTTGCATAAAAGTTCACAATTTTGATGTTTCAAACATTAAACATTAAATGTAAGTGTCTGATACCTGTAGACACCCTGGCTGTTGTCTGGGAATTATTTAAAATGCAGTACTGTATCTGTGTCTCTTAATTCAGTTTATTCCTTCATAGTCATGGTCTGGGTTTTTTTGTGTTTTTTACTGTAAATGTTTAAAATTTTGCAAGTGCAAAATGTCAGTATGACAGAGCCTAACACTGATGAACCATGGCTCAGTTACACTGGGCTCTTGCAAGCCACTAGCACCTCTGCCTCTTTCTGACTTTCACCATGGCTCTCTCTGGTGGCTGAGCAATAGAAAGCTGAGTGTTGTGCTGTGTTCATGGTTCCCTCTGAAAATGATGGTGGTAGTAATTCATGGCAGTAATAAAGGAAAATGTCTGCAGTGTTGTCACTATCAGTATTTTTCACCATAATATATATAGTCAACCTGGTATACTGGACACCTCTGTTGCAACGGGCAGTGACTGTAGTTATCATGGATCAAAGTGTATACAGCTGACTCTGTATAACTGCATATAACTCTTTGCCTGTCAGAAAACATGTGTATTTGTTGTTTAAGCAAGACAAGAAATTGCTCTTCAGTGTTTCAGTTGTAATTATCAGTGTTTTGAGCACCTCAAACAAATTTCCATTCCTGCATTTTGCAATTTGTTTGTACAGACTTTGTAAAACACCAAAGTTTTAATCTTTATTATTCGTATGAAAAGTAATTTTGCAGAAAATTGTTTTTGAAACAGTGAAATGAACATTTAAACTAAGCAATAATGAGACCACTTAAAATACTAACTAGTTAGTAGTAGTAATGTCTTTGGCCTGGAGATGTCATCATGCCACAGTCACAAAATAATTTTGCGTAAATGACTGTTACACTGCATTTCTTTTTAAAAATATTTCTTTCTTTTACCAGCTTACAGACATGATGAATGGTAAAGCCCAGAATGTGTACAGACTCCCTCCTCCGACATCCTGTCCTGTCAGCACGTCTGGTGAACCCATCAATCTCAGGATCCCACAGACTGAAAAACCTACTGTTACCAAGGTTCTGTGTAATACATGCATGAGAGTTATTGATGGTGTTTGACTTGGATAATGATAGTAAATGAAACAACAATTATTACATCAAATTATTTATTTATTTTTAAGTTAAGTTATGATTTATAACTGACTAAATCTGAATGTTTCTTCTCTCCACAGTTAACAGATTCAGTTCCTCTATCAGGTGCTCTCATATGTGACCACATGGAACGTTGGAAAAAGATAAGGCAAAAGTATGCTCTTCATGAAAAGCAACTTTTTCTTTTACTGATAAAAATATTCACATTGTCAATGACCTGTGTATGGGAGGGAACTCACCTCGTGGTCAGGCTTTTACCTGTGGGTGTTTCACTTGCTCAGCACGTAACATACTTGAATTGTTGCTGTCATGAAGTCGCATCAGGATATAAATTTATGCAGTTTAGATTTTTAAAGAACCACTGAAACATCCAAAAGTTTGGATCGAGTTGAGCTGACCCACATTGGTCTTGTTTTCTCCAGATGGAAGGAGTGCTCTAACAAGAACCAGTTACGATACAGCGAGAGTATCAAGATCCTTAAGGAGATGAAGGACCTCTACGATCGCTAACTGGCTCGCACTGTAGCTCTCCACCACAGAATGGACTCTATGCAGCTGGAAAGAAGCCACGGCGTAGCAGTCAGTGTTCAAACACACCTGCCATCTTCACAGTCTGATTCAAACTAAAGCATGAACAGATCCTCGAGCCTTAAACAGACCATATGTCCTATGCATTGTAGAAATACAGTAATTTGAAAAAAAGTGTGCTGCAGTTTCTTGAGCAGGTATGTGTTCCAGTTTGATGTGTTTTTTTATTCTAAAATAATTGTGAAGATGTCTGAATAAATTAAATGGCTCCTCAGTTTTCCAGGAACACTGTGATTTGTAAATCCTCATCATAAACAAGACTGATTGAAGTCCACCTGTGTCTCCTCTTCTCTCAGATTTGTATCATACAACGAAGCAGCAAAGATAAAATAAAAGAGGTTTCTTATGAGAGGTTGTCTGATCAGTCCATGACAGCGGCCTGTAGGTAACATTTTGTTTTCACTGGCTTGGTTCTTTGTCAGCTCTCTAAACCACAAGTAAACTCCTAGTAACTGTTGTGAAGAGTCTGTTAATGGGCACATCCTCCATATGTGCTCTCTGTTGTAATATTGATGACGTGATGGCAGTTACAAAAACTAAAGGGGTCAGCACGTATTTTTCCTCTACTGCAGCACATTAATTGTGTTTTTTTACAGTGTCTGAGGTTAGAGTGGTTATTGTCGTTTCATAGCTGATATCTTAGATGAACAGTGTAGGAACTGCAGTCCTTTGTGCAGTCCTAGTGTTGTGATATGGGAATCTTTTTGGTCAAAAACATAAGAATACAAAGCTTTCCATATACACCACCCCACTTCATTTATAATACTTGTTCACTGCATTAAAAAAAAGTGTTAAAGTGTTTTGTGTGATAAGCGATGCTTTAACTCTAAGCTATGAATAAGAGCATGAAAAAATCAAGTTGTGATGTACTTTTAGAGAGTTAGAGAGTGGTTTTGTTTACCATTTTGGTATCCTGTAAGATAAAACATCTGGTGAGCAGTGTGTTTATTCATGCAGAAGGAAGAGAACAGCCCATTAAAAATAAGACTTTATTCACTGTATCAAAATGCATATAGCTCAGTTATTAAAGCTCAGACTTGCGTGATAGTATCGTGGATACTGCAGTGGACAATTTGCTCATCAATAAGCATAGGTAAATAAGAAGTTCATCCAAAGGTTATAAGCATAAACATAAAACTGGTCTCTTTATCACATGCGTTACAGGTAATTCCATGTCTGATGTCTTGAAGGTTACAGTGGTACAAAATAAGTCATTGTTACACGGAGAAATTCATATGTACATCTTAGATCACAACACACCCGCGTAGGTGTTTTCAATTATTCTGGCTGATTAGATCTGTCACAGGCGTAGATTTTTTGACAATGATACACACACGCACATCCACCTCAAAATTTACAACACCAATAAAAAAAAATCAAAGTAGCAGAGGACTTTAATTTTGTCAAACTGGATCAGGATCATAGGTGCAATAGTGCCTCTGATAAAGAGTTTGCCGCCTCCAAAGCCGTGGTTGCAATCTGCTATTAAAGGGAGAGAGGATAACACATCTATGAAGCAGGAAGCTCAGTTATCATACACTAGTGCAGAAAAGACACAAACGGATGCATTAAAAAAAATCACCAGAGTGCAGGAAATAAAGCGTTTGATGTTCATTTCTTATCAGCTCTAAGTGAAAACACCTGATCGTGTATAGGCGATTAAAAAAACATTCAAATCACTCATTACAAACATCCAACTCGGTTTTTTTTAACCCTAACCCAAATGCATTGTCTGAATCAACATGCCATTTTCAGTTTGTGCTCAGTTTGGCTTTAAAAAGATATCTGTACCCATACAATTTACATCGCCTGTGGTGGCGATCCCAATCAGTGCTTACTGTCTCTCTCTCTGCTGCGATAATCACTTTGCTTTCTGTGAAGTCAAAGCAAGTGGCTGTGGAGGCCTTACTCAGAGCTAACTGTCTCTTTGTCTTCTGTGATGACCACTTTGCTTTCGGTGTCTGAGGAAGTGGCCGTGCCTCTCCTCTCTGGAGGCGCAGTAGAGTCCGACTTCCGGGAAATCCGAGAAAAGTGTGACGATAAGGTGCGAGAGGACATAAAGGACAGGTGGTCCTCTGCCAGGGCGCTCTCTAGGACGTGGCATACGGACTGCTTGAGCTTCTTCTGGAATTCATCACACATGAAAACATAGAGAATGGGGTTCAGGCAGCTGTTAATAAAGGCCAGATTCAGAAGTAGAGAACCTGCAATCCTAACAGTATTCCGGAGCGAGTGGTCAGTATAGGACTTTAACTCTATGAAATGCACAATGTGGAAGGGCAACCAGCAGATGAAGAATGCAAGAATGATGGAGAAAACGATTCGCCGAGGTCTCTGTTTCCTGGTCCTCTGCAGGCGCCTGGCACGAACACTTATGGCCACATAAGAGACAAATATCACCAGGAATGGGATGAAGAAGCCCATAACAAAGCGAAAAATGCCGAGAATCCATGCTTGTTTAGGTGTCATGTGTACAGTATAACTACAGAAAATCTTATCCTTATCGAATCTAAGCTCACGAAAAACAGCATAAGGGGTGCTGCAGACCATAGCGGCTATCCAGATGAAAATGCATATGATCTGGGCTTTGAAAATGGTGCGCTTGTTTTGTGCCCACACCACCCACCAGACTGACAGGAAACGATCAAGACTTATGGCTGTCAGGAGAAAGATACTGGCAAACATATTGACCACAATCACAAAGCTGTTGAGCTTGCATATGAATCGTCCAAATTGCCATTGGTGATCCTGAGAGATAGAAATGATCGAGAAAATCAGGAAGGCCGTGAAGAGGAAGTCAGCCAGCGCCAAGTTGAGAAACCAGACTGAGTTGACTGTTCTCTTCATCCTGCAGCCTGTCACGTAGATGACTAGACTGTTGCCCAGAGTTCCAACCAGAAATATCACGCAGTAGATGACCAGGCAGGCTGTGCGTACATTCCTGAGAATCCCCTCCATCCTGTCTGGTTGACGTACAGTGGAAGTCATGTTGTCTATTGAACAAAGAAGAAATGTGTCGTTACAGACATCACTATCTTTAACATGTTCTGCAACACGCACTGAGAAAACATTATTTTTACAACCAGATGAAGTAGGTGATCTGATTTTAATTAACTCTGCACTATTTTGTAGTTTTTATAATTGTATTTTTGAATGCTCCTGTCCTGGCTCATGTTCTGTGCAGCTCTGGCTCCCACTATAGCACCAGATTGGATGAAGCAGTCACAGAATACTTTGTACTAACGTGCAAGTTGACTTTACCAATCATTTCACTTAATTGCTGTAGTGTTTAGAAAACATCAACTACTAAATAAAAAGGAGGTTAATGCATACCTGTTTTAGATCAGTTAGCAAAAAATTAGAGTAGATCACTTTTCTGTTAATGCAATTTAAAAGCAATGCAATTATATGTTTAAAGTTTCTTACCAGTCCCCATGTTTTTTTACTTGAGTGGCCAGAGTCTGTCTTTATGCTGAGCTGATGTATCTTGTTCTGCCTTTACTGATTCTCTCACTCTGATTACTCCTCCTTCTCAGTTCATGCAGCTGCCAATGAGACAGTGCTTTTGCTGCAATTAGGCAATAAGCAATGTGCAGGGCGAGGGCAAAAAACCACTAGCACCTTATAATATAATGCAATCCAACATGACTGTGCGACAAAAACACAAAAACCGACATTAGTGTTCTTAAAAGTTTTATTTTATGCATGATTTCTCATAGATGCACCAAACACATCAGTGCACTGAGTAGTTTCTACCATTCAAGGTCAATGGAAATAACAAAAGCAGCTCATATTGACACTGTATAGAATCACTCATTGATCACAGTGAGGAGCAGGATGATGGGAAACAATGCACGTGCACTGCAGATTCTGTGTGTTTGCACGTTAGTTGGAAGCAACGGTCTGGTCAATCCAGCTGCGCAGGTAGGACACACGGGCGTACACAGCAGGGGCACGCACGTTGCAGTTAGAGGTGCCCCAGGACACAATACCCACAAGGGACCACACTCCACCGTTCTCACAGACCAGAGGGCCACCGGAGTCACCCTGAAATGAGACAGATAGGTTTTTACTAATTGATTTTCAAGAGCATGCATGGGATCACTTAATAAAAGCCTGGCTCAATCTCTTGACATTGCTTGAGAGTGAGAGGACTTTGTGGTTTAAGTTTTGTACAGGATGTGGGTTGGCCTGCCATGAGTCATTTACCACCCACGAAAACGTGTGAGAACATTATTGTTGAATGAGAAGACAGAACCCTTTTTAATGACTCATTTATTAATGATAAAGTATGCACGTTATTAATTGTTTGCAAAATCTATTCATAGCTCGATCAATCAATCATGAACACTTGCTTCATAACTATCCTTCAGGTGATTGTTGTTTTGAGGAATTACTTTTTATAAATCTGTATTCAGATGCTGTAATTAGTTGTTACCTGACAGGAGGACACTCCAGAAGCACCGGCACAGATCATGGCATCAGTGATTCTGTTATAACCCCAGTACTGCTTGCACTGAGCAGGGCTGAGCAGAGGCAGGCCGGTCTGCTGGAGGTAGCGGGGGCTTGCTGAGAACGGAGGAGAAATGGGGATGAAGCTCGCTGCACAATTAAATCTATTCCATTGTTCTTAGTCGTGCCTTTATATTTTCCCCTTTGTGGAAATGGAACCGTTCATACGTGTGTAAATTTATCCTGTGTGTGAGATTTAGAAAGCAGGCGCTCACTCACAGGTTTGGCCGGTCTTGCCCCACCCAGTGGTGACACATCTGGTTCCAGAGGGGATGCTGGTGCTGGAGGAGGCCAGGCATACAGGAGACACACGGGATGTCATCTGCACTGGGGAGGACAGCCTCAGAAGGGTGATGTCATTGTTGAAGTTCTGGGTGTTGTAGTAGGGGTGAGTGATGGCCTGGGTGGAGGGATGAGCATAATGACAAATCTACCCAGAAAATGGCTAATTCAAGTAAAAGATTACATTTTTACGAAGAACAGGAAGCTTATATGTGTTGTAGTGTGGCTTACCCTGGAAATGGACTTGACCTGAATTGGCTCACTGCTGGACTGACGATCGTGCTCTCCCAGGATAACACGGTGGCTTCTAGGACTGAAAAGAATAAAAACATACAGAGGAAGTCATTACAGAGAAGGCAAAGTCGTTTTGTTTTTCTTTTGTTCTCATGTGGATGTGGGATATGGCGGCATTACTTACGACACACGGCAGTGAGCAGCAGTGACAACCCAGTACTGGTTGATCAGGGATCCCCCACAGAAGTGGAATCCCCTACCATCCTAGACGTGACAACATGCATAGTTACAATATTTCCTTAATGGCGTTTTCTGTATTACACAAGGGGTTGAGGTTGGAGGGTGCATTATGCAGGCTACCTGAAGTGAAACCTGCCAAGGCCAGGACCCAGACACAGCAGTCTGCCCATTGACAATCTTGTTGTCTCTCACTTGGGGCTTGATAGCAGGCACTCCACACCCTGTGGCCAGATCACACAACCCAAAAATTAACTGCTGTTCTGAGTATTATTATGTTGCAATCTTATTAATGTGGCATCAGCCAAACATTAGCAATGATACCCATGTGTGTTATCGCAAAAAACCCCCCACAAAAGTTTCCTACAGATAAACACATCTGCTGGTAAACAGCCAGTCACTCACCCAGTGCAGAGGCCACAAGAGCCAAACAACTGACAAGCAAGAACATGGCTGTGTCTCGATCGTGATTCACTTCCCTGAGTGCTGGCAGAGGTGGACACTGGCTTTTATATGTGTAGTTATCAACACTTGACCCTGAGTTCCATGTGTAGCACTGCATATTGGCCCCCAACCACACAGACACACACACGCAGACACACATTGATAGGTCTGGGAAGAGAACATCTGGTTATAACTGAAACATTCATCCACTAAGTCTTATGCTTGTGTTTGTCCTGTTCTTGTGCACATAAGTCATGGCTTTTAGCAAACAAATTGTTGCGTAATCAGTCTGTTGGTTAGAATTAACAACACTGCCCGTTGATATGCTGAGGAGAGAGGGAAAAAAACGTTTTACAGTCCATGCATTCTTAAACTAAGGTGGATGATACATTTGCATCACAGTCTGTTGGGGTGTGTATGCTCTTGCTTTGCCTCCTTGTTTCACACCTCACACAAACGAGAAGCAACACCTGCTTTTAATCAGATTTTTTGAAAAATGTCATTTCCTGTTTGTAATACTAGGCGACATACAGGAAGACAGATATAGATCTTAACCATTATGGTCTGCTTATAGGAACCAGATTTATCTACAGGTCGATCTACACGTTTCAACAGCAGCATGTTGAGAGTCTCAGTGCACAGGTATTTTATGCACTAATAGATATATTGTATATCTGATTCAGAAATGTAATGGTATTAAAATATATTAATCACAATACACACAGAGTCCATTTTGCAAATCAGAATCCCATTGGTAATCTTTATTGATTTAATGTTCAGAAAACAAAGATGAAAAGAGGTGAGTTTTTATCCTTCATGCGAATCGTCACTAGAGAGAAAAATACTGAAGACAACAAATGACTCTGATTATGTCTCACGTGACTAAATATTCTAACGGTGTGGAGGCTAAGTGTCAGGTTTGGTTATCTTAAAAGTTCTGAACAAATGAATTGAACAGCACACATTTAAATAAAAAAGCCTGCAATCTCACGTATTGGATTTGTAATCAGTAAATAGCTTTGAGGAAGTATGTTGGGATCTGGGATGAGGATACTCTCAGCACAGGGTTTAGTCGACCTCCTCAATAGTTGGCCCAGAGGAAGAGCCACCTCCAGCTCCACCGGGGAAGCCACCAGGCATTCCTCCAGGCATCCCTCCTGGCATTCCTCCTGGCATACCCCCCTGATACAGCTTGGTGATGATGGGGTTGCACACCTTCTCTAATTCCTTCTGCTGGTGTTCGTACTCATCCTTCTCTGCCGTCTGGGTAACAGAAGTAACAAACAATTCGTTATCATGGAGGACTTGGCGGGTTGGTAAATACTGCAGTTGTTTACTGTATTGAAATGACTTCTAAGGGAAGTAAAAAGTGGTTTCTGGCACAACTTCACTGATTCACAAGGTGCATTTGTGGTATGAAAAAGAACTTTGACCGACGAGTTTCAGCTTGTGGCCTTCATCAGCCACAAGCTGAAACGCATCGGTCAATAAATGAAGTTGTTTTTCCTACCACAAGTGTTGCTGGAGCTCTTTTGATATTTTCTCAGGGAAGTAAGAAATTTGCTTAACATTGTTTTCACGATTTAGGTCACCATTCTGCTTTCACAATGTGAGCCAAAAAGGAACCTGTTTGAAGACTTGTGGTTCAGTCAACAGTATTTTTACCTGGTTCCTGTCCAGCCAGGCAATGACTTCATTGCACTTGTCTACGATGGTCTTTTTGTCCTCAGGGCTGATCTTGTCTTGGAGCTTCTCGTCCTCCACAGTGCTCTTCATGTTGAAGGCCAGAGACTCGAGAGCATTCTTGGCTGTGACCTTGTCTCTCTGGGCCTCATCCTCACTCCTGAACTGCTCTGCCTCCTGCACCATCTGCTCAATCTCCTCCTTGCTCAACCGCCCTATGGGAGGATGAAATACAAAGCTGTGTACCTCCTGTGCGATATTTATTATTGTCCCTAATCATGTGTGGCATTTCTCTAGCTTCTGTACTACATCGGCTCCTGATTTAAGAAGTATTTAATATGTTTACCTACCTTTATCATTGGTGATGGTGATCTTGTTCTCCTTTCCAGTGCTTTTGTCCACTGCAGACACATTGAGAATGCCATTGGCATCAATGTCAAAGGTCACCTCAATCTGAGGGACACCTCTGGGAGCAGGTGGAATACCGGTCAGCTCAAACTTGCCCAGGATATTATTGTCCTTGGTCATGGCTCTCTCACCTTCATAAACCTGAAAACGATTACTCAGATCAGATTCTGTTGCATCAGTGAGCATTTACAGGAGTAACTGTAATATACCAGGGCAACAGGGAGTGAATTATTGTTTGTTTAGAACTTTCTTACCTGAATAAGCACACCAGGTTGGTTGTCTGAATAGGTGGTAAAGGTCTGGGTTTGCTTGGTGGGAATAGTGGTGTTCCTTTTGATAAGGACAGTCATTACTCCCCCAGCGGTCTCAATTCCCAGAGACAGAGGCGTGACATCCAGCAGGAGCAGGTCTTGTACATTCTCAGACTTATCACCAGCCAAGATGGCTGCCTGAACAGCTGTGAAGAGTTTCCAAATGGTGAAACTAATGCCATGATAAGAAAGCTTTCATATAAACCACTTAATTATGTTTGAATGGCAGCTTTGTATTAAAATAGTAAAATGATTATAAAATGACTATAAAACTAATGCTGTAGAGATACCCACCAGCACCATAAGCCACAGCCTCATCAGGGTTGATGCTCTTATTGAGGTCACGGCCATTGAAGAAGTCCTGCAGCAGCTTTTGAATCTTGGGGATACGTGTGGAGCCACCCACCAGGACAATGTCATGGATCTGAGCCTTGTCCATCTTGGCATCCCTCAGGGCCTTCTCCACAGGCTCGAGGGTTCCACGGAACAGGTCTGCATTGAGCTCCTCAAAACGGGCCCTGGTGATGGAAGTGTAGAAATCTGCTCCTTCGTAGAGCGAATCGATCTCAATGCTGGCCTGGGTGCTGCTGGAGAGGGTGCGCTTGGCACGCTCGCAGGCTGTGCGCAGACGACGCACGGCTCGCTTGTTGTTGGTGATTTCCTTTTTGAATTTGCGCTTGAACTCAGCGATGAAGTGGTTGACCATGCGGTTGTCAAAGTCCTCACCGCCCAAGTGGGTGTCACCGGCTGTGGACTTCACTTCAAAGATGCCATCCTCAATAGTCAGGATGGAAACATCGAAAGTCCCACCTCCAAGGTCAAAGATGAGGACATTACGTTCACTGCCAACCTAAAATAAATCGTGAAAATTACAAAAAGAAACATGAAATAGTTTAGGGCTTGCCTTTTATTAGTTAGTTACCTTTTTGTCCAGGCCATACGCAATGGCTGCAGCAGTGGGCTCATTGATGATGCGCAGCACATTAAGCCCAGCGATAGTTCCAGCATCTTTGGTGGCTTGACGCTGGGAGTCATTGAAGTAAGCAGGAACTGTGATAACAGCGTTGGTCACAGGCTGTGAAGACAGTAAGACCTTGAGTCAATCAGGCTGTTCTCATATGATGTTTGTACATTTTCCTAAAAAAGTAATGTACCAAAATTCACACATATCCCAAGTAATCATAAGCCAGTAATTTGTGAATAACCCACGTCTTTGGAAAAGCTTCGATCATGTGACCAATGAACATAAGAAGGCAGGTTGCAGTGGCGGATGGGTCACAAGGACCTCAGGACTTTCCCCCAAGAGACTGGTGTTCAGAACCATGTATACTTTGAGTTATTTTAAGGTACGTCATCGCCATGTTTCTTTTCCTTAACATAACCACAGTAACTGTATTTGCTTAAACCTAACCTTTGTACCTTAACGCTAAGTGAGTAACGTCATTTGTGGGGCACTCATAGGGTATCATACAAACCGTTGTACGAGGATACAGTGGATCAAAAAATGACATTTGTGTATTAAAGGCACATGTTGAAACTTGTGAAACACTCTTTTGTCTGCATAAAATCAAACAACCCCGTGTCATTTCGAGCAAAGTGTTGTACACTTCTCGTCACCTACCTTGCCAAGATAAGCCTCCGAGATCTCCTTCATCTTGGTGAGGACCATCGAGGAAATCTCCTCCGCGTAGAAGGTTTTCATCTCACCCTTATATTCAACCTCCACCTTGGGTTTGGATGCATCATTCACAACCTTGAAGGGCCAGTGCTTCATGTCTGCCTGCACCACAAGATCGTCAAACTTACGACCGATCAGACGCTTGGCATCTAAAGGAGATTTAAGAGAAAAAAACACAAGACTCTGTAAGTCATATGCTCATTTTGGAACACTTTTTCTGAGCCTGTTGCATTTTGAGTGTTGCAGTCCTTACCAAACACAGTGTTGGCTGGGTTCATGGCCACCTGGTTCTTGGCAGCATCTCCAATCAGTCTCTCAGTGTCTGTGAAGGCCACATAGCTGGGAGTGGTCCTGTTTCCTTGGTCATTGGCAATGATTTCCACTTTGCCATGCTGGAAGATGCCCACACAGGAATATGTGGTGCCCAGATCAATGCCTACTGCTGGTCCTTTGGACATCTTAGATAGAAGAAAAAAGAACTGTGTTAGTAATTGCAGACTTTTTTAAAAAATGTTGTACAGTGATCCTGTATTAGTGTATGGAAAGTATTCATCATCACCGAATGAAGGATTTATGCTTATTTTGATGTTTACTATTGTAGCTGTTTCATACTTGGGCTTTAAAAGTGTATCTTTATAGTATTTTTATAGTATTTTTTGCATACTACGTTTACCTGTGTATACCTACTGTGGGTGAATCTACAACGATGTGCCTATTTCTGTTACAGAAGCCCAAATGCAAGGCCACGTGAGGCCCAAAAAGTGGTGTGTCATCCATGGCGTAGTGGCATAATTCACCTCCTGACACTCGAGACCAAACGACTTGACTGTGTCACACACTGCCCTTTAATTCCCCCCCCAGCAACAGTCAGGCTGGTGAAATGTGATGTGATCCTGGAGTAGTGATCAGCGTGTCTCTTTTCCGACAGCTGGCTCCAAATAGCTAGCACTTACTATAATAAGTATCAGCGTATCTACATGGCAATGAATGGAAGGTGGCTAAAAATTAACAGATCACTTATCAATGGTGAGCGGGCAAGACT
Source organism: Epinephelus fuscoguttatus (assembly GCF_011397635.1). Lineage (NCBI taxonomy): Eukaryota > Metazoa > Chordata > Actinopteri > Perciformes > Serranidae > Epinephelus > Epinephelus fuscoguttatus. Next base: position 24,455,198 of record NC_064759.1, read on the forward strand.
TGCTTGGTTTCCATTAAACTGGCCTTCAAAAAACAAACAAACAATACACAGAGAGCTATAGCTTTGAGGTGCTGGAACAAACATATCTCATAAGTGAGGAACTCAACAAAAGCATCCTGTTGCCTCACTTCTTGGCTCTGACAAAACGTGCAGACTCAGGCAGGAAATTCAATTTTCAGAAGCTGCGAAACACATATTCCACACAAATATTTGATCATATTAGAGAGTGCACAACCTTCATATGCTTAACGGTGAAAGCAGAAACTTTAATTTAATGTCCCAGAACTGCTCCAACTAGGACAGACTATTGAATTATCACTCGTTATCCAGTTGTGTAACACAGAGCAGAAAATGCTGACAAAGTGCTTTTGCTTCACTGCCTGTCTATACGCCCACATCTGAAACTGCCATGTGCAGTGCCCCCAGCCCCCCCCCCCCAAAAAAAAAGTTCGAACATGATAATAACAGCACTGTGGCCTGTGAAAAATGGATACACATACAGAAGCAGTTTACGTTGCAGTATGGTGAATGTTCAGTGTTCTCATATCAGGATCACGTCTGACTGACACTGTTCTTTTAAAGATATGAATATTCATAATCATTCATAGAGCCATTTTGTCTGCAGCCACTGAACTGTGTGTTTTTTCATAGGGATTCTGCTTCAGCTCGTCATGCCATCATTTGACAGATACCATGCAGGCCTTGCTTATTTGGAAACACCTCTCACATTTGGCAGTTAGGCTTTCAAAGCAGCGAGCAAGACAGACTACGAAGCCAGGCTGAGAGCAATGCTTATCGAAGGGGTTACCTTGTGCTGTCAGATGTTCAAGACTTTAGAGTTTACTGAGTTAGAGCGGTGCTTTGTTTTTCGCCCAGCACACGACACTCCTCTCCAGCACTCCTTTCCCTCTCCTGGCAGGCGGACTAAGAGGTCGAGTGTCTCTGCTCTCCAGTGTATATAGAGGACTGTACAGGGAGAGCCCATAAGGGTGTCAAGTGACTCCACCAAGGAAAGTTCTAGGCCCGTGTTTTGGCTCATTGACTGGATTTCCTAGAATGAAAGCTTGCTGTTGTTACTAGTGTAGCTATCTGCTAGCTGGGCTAAACGAACCAACAAAAAGTAAAATAAAAAAATGTTAATGATGATGAAGCTTTGATTTGGCAAACTAAACATGTTGTCACTAATTTGAGAGCAGTACTCTGAAAAAAGTAGTTCCTGAAAATAGACAATGTTCACATGTTCAGTTGCCCTCGCTGCTGGGACATTGAACAGTACACAGTATAACTTTATTCAAAATACTTTTTAACCATTGTGATTGTAAAAGGCCCCCTACTGCAGATGTTATTTGCAGTGTATGACCTTAAATAGACAGATCACATTATTGTCTCACTTCAGAGACACAAATTGTTAGCAGTGATTTGTTTTGTGGGGTGGTTGTGGCTCAGGATGTAGAGCAGGTTGTCAATCAAAGGTCCAGTATGTAGAATTTATGGGTATCTATTACCAGAAATGGAATATAATATCTAGAAATTTGTTTTCATTGGTTTATAATTACCTGAAAATGTTATCTTAGAATGAGCTGTTTATGTCTACACAGGGAGAAGGTCTTCTTCTACAGAGACTGCCATGTTGTTCTACAGGAGCTAAGAACGGACAAATCAAACACTGGTTCTAGAAAGGGCCATTCTCGTCAATCACCATAGTTCTCCCTACATGCTTGTCCGGACTTAACCACACTTGCAGACTTCTGGACCGGGAAGTCTACGTGTGTTCCTGGGAAGTTTTGGAGTGCTGAGGGCTGTCCAGTCCACATTGGGCCTCAAGTGGACCTTATGCAGACTTCCAGAGAGTTCGTGAAGGGTGCAGACTTTACCAATTCATTGCAATGTGGACATGATGTAGTTTTTTTCGATTGCTGACTCAAAAATCAAAACATATGAATGCATAAAATAGTTACTGGTAGTTATTAGAATACTACTTGATTCTTGTAGGACAGAAATAATATTCAGCCACATCATGATACCAAAATATGTAGAAGTATAGGTTATCAAAATGAATTTTGTTATTGCAGTCTAACCCTGTAGGCTGCACAGTGTAATGCCAAATATGTAGGCTAGAAAATTGGTCATTATAGTCTGGTCCTTATATACAACAGGGACAGATGAGCAGACACTATTTATCAACTTGTGTGAGAAATATGACAGCGGCGATTGTACATGACTGTAGTTGTTGCTTGAACATTTTTACTGCAATGAATGAAACAGACTTGAGGCCTGTCTATCAGAGGCTTGCAGTCCTCGCAGACGTCACGTGTTGACAGTGAACATACCACAGTACATATGACTTCAGTCCACAAGTGCTTAGTCTGCAAGTCCCTAGGGTGGACATTTGGATTCAGCTTTGTCACATGGGAGATATTTCAGTTCTGCAACCTCACCACTATTTGCTACTAAATCCTACACACTGGACCTTTAAATTGCAGGAGTGGAAGTTTGATTCCCAACTCCTCCAGTTCTCTTCTCCTGTCCACATATTTGAGTGTCCTTGAGCAATACGCTGAACCCCAAGTTGCTCTGCTGCTGTCTGTCCATATGTGTGAATGAGATGCAGAAATTGTAAAGCACTGTATGTTTGAATAACTGTGGTTTCAAAAAGCCACGTACTTTGTATCTCTAGAGAACTGTATTCTTTTGCATTCCTATATTTCAAATTCAGCGTCAATTATTTTTGTATCTCTGTTGACCTGTGGTTGGTTGGTAATATGAGGGGTTTGTCATTCAAAGCATGAACCAAAATTCAACTACTAAAAGTCAGTGCTAACGTCCTGTGTTATGTGAGGTGTATAAGAAAACAGTACTCATTCGTCAGTAGTTTTATTGAGGTATCATTTAATGTCATCAACATTGCGTGTGTGTTTTGTTCTCTATAAAGACACCGCTGGATTTCCTTCCCCTTATGGTACGGTGCCTCTGCAAGAGCTCAAAACCTGGACGTCTATTCTTGTTGCATAGGCCTTTCTGCCACATAGGCCATATATAACTGCGGTTTGTTAAAGACACCACCTGTTGCAACACGCCAGATCTTCACACACGCCTGTTGAGTAGTTGTTTTCTCGTAGCAGTTGGATATTGCATAACCCAGGAGAATAAGTCCTTTAGAGCGTGGATTTTCATGTCCATGAGCTTAAGCTTTTCATATTCAGGGCAGTCCAGGAGAGCAACCAAAAATAACTCACAGTTGGTGTCGGTCAACTGTCTTACAATAAATATTTTACATTTATAATAACACAGCAGATCAAATTTAAGGTAAGCAGCTGTCAGTGTGTTTCCCTCAGAAATAAAAACTAAGACAAAGACAACTCCAAACAGGGATTATATATGTCCCTTGTTAAAAAAACATTTCAGTTTCATTGCAGTCTTTGACATTTAAATAGCAGCTATCACTTTAAAACAAGTAAACTACGGAGTTGATAAAGAAAGTCCTCTCCTTTGCTCTTGTGTGCTCTGCAGCGCCCATTCATATAGTCCCAGGCACAGCGCTTGCAGTAGTTGTACAGATGGTGCTCTGCTTTCTTCAGTGTGCTGTTCAGGTCCAACGTTCCCTGAAGGCTGCACGAAAAGGCAAAGGTTAACCAACACATTCATTAACAAACACATAATCCATTTTTCTGTGATGAAATGCTCACGTCTTAGCACACAGACTAACCTGCTGGTAAACTGGATGAGCTGTACGTCATCTCGGCATCGCAGCAGAGACTCTCTGTTCTCTAACAGGATGGCTGCGCAGATGAAGAGCTCAAAGGTGAAGTCAGTGTTGATGGCCTGCAGCTCTGACTCCGAACTGTCCTCTGCAGAAACATATTGACACACTGAAGTCAGACATCTCACAGAGGTAACTATACCTCCACATTCAGCCTTGTTTATTCTGCCAACTCAAGCTCTTTGTTTCACCTGTGCTGGAGTGCTTTGCCAGCCGTTCCTGATAACGGGCTCGGTCTACTTGCTGGGAGATAAGCTCCAGGTGGTCACAGCTCAGGATCTCAAACAAACGTAGTGCGTCGCTGTGTTCAAACTCCCTCTGGAAACCCAGCAGCAGCCACCTTAAAAGTCGCACAACACATGCACTCACACATGAAACAATATATAAAATCCATGGACATGAAGCAGCACTATGCAGCTTTTTTTATTCACCTGTCCAAAGCTTTACTTTGATTGATTGATTCTAATATTGATTCTAATATTTCTACATGTTCCTGTGTTTTTAGTGTGCGGTTGTTTGGCTGTAACTTTCTGTGTGCTGCTCTCTTGGCCAGGTCTTCATTTTAAACGAGATTGTGGATCTCACGTGACTTACCTGGTTAAATATGGGTTAAAAAAAAACATCTGAAATAGAGAATAAAAATACAGGATGATATTAAAGATCTGCAGATATTTACCTGTGGCAGAAGGTGAAGCTCTCCATGCTGTCTGTGACCAAATGAGCATACAGCTGAGGGTCCAGTTCCTTCAATAGGGCGGCCTCCAACTCTAAAAGACATGAAACACAACACTTTAATATGATTAAACTGCAGAATCTTAACTTATTTTTAGATTTGCAGTGAACTCTGTGGTGGCTAAACTGGGTCAAATTTGGGCAAGACCAGTAAAACCACTGTAGAATAACTGAGAAAAAATAACAACCTTCACATTTTCAATTTTCTTTCAGTGTAAACAAGTACAAGTACATTTTAAAAAACATGTATCTGTTTACATAAAAGATGATGAACAGTTTTGGCTGTACTTCAGCTGTAGGATTCCACCAAAAGTAGAATGTTGCACAATATTCAATATCTTTACATATGACCACAATATGAGGACTGTATTCTGGACACGGTGGCATTTTACATAAAGTAGAGTACTCATTTAACTTGGTCCTGAAAGCTGCACCTCTTGGCCCTCACAGCTGCTTCAAGATTAGGTGTGCAAAGTCATCTAGTGGGCTGGATTGGACCCTTTGGGGGGCCGGTTCTGGCCCCCAGGCTGTATGTTTGACACCCCTGGACTAAACCTCTCATAACAAAAGCTTTGTTCCCTGGTCTTGACGGATTTTATTACATTAGTCCAGTGTTTTTTTTGTGTTTCGGCACAGTCTATTTTGTTCATATTTTGCATGTTTTTTCCTGAATGCCTGATCTAGCATCAAGCTTCTCATAAATGGAAAAATAAAGACATGTCAGATTTTTGAATAAACTAATCAGTCCAATATACAGCAAGAGAAAACCCCCAAACACTTGTACAATAATATACACAATCAGTGTTGGAAAGTTACTGAGCACAATACTTTCAAATGAATTAATGTCATTAATTTCGAATGCACATATTTTACTTGTAACAGGCATATTTCTACACTGTGGTACTGCTACTTTTACTGAAGTAAAAGTACTTTTTCCACCACTGTATACAATATATACTGTGACAGACTGGAATTATTGCTTTTGAGTCAATGTCTTTGTTTCACCACTAGAGGTCCTAAATCTTTTCTTGCAGTTACATTTAGGAACAAATCTCATCTCACTCCATATAAATCCTGGACACACAACATGTGTAACACATGAGGTTGCATTTATTCATCCCACCTATTTTTCTGTGCAGACCATCAGCCCTGAAGTCCTTAGAGAACTTCTCCATGTAGCAGGAGAAACTCCAGAAGGTGTCGACCTCCGAGTCGAGAACCTCCAGGAACCGGCTGCACAGGTCATTCATTCCTTGGGCATAACTGACCTCTGGATCAACAAACGAGACAAGACAAGTGGTGCACAAACAGCAAACAATGACTTTAACTGCACAACACACAGTCTCTATTGTTGTCTGCTCTTGTCAGTGTCAATAAACCTGAGGTGTGCTTGTTCTTGTTGTTTACCTGGATGAAAAGCAGCGTAAGTGATGAGGATATCTCTCAACACCAGCAGATTGCCCGAACCTTCATCCCTGCGGACACATGAGGGAGCACAGTTAGTTGAACAAATTAGAAACGTATTTGATGAGCACTATGTAGAGATAGCAGCTTCCTTATGCCTCTGTAGTGGGGATACTCAACTGACTTTGCCCAGGGGCCACTTTTGCAAACTGACAGGAGGCCAGGGGCCAGTTTCTATAATTTGAGGATATCTGGGGCTTAGCCTGGACCTCTGTCAGGGGATCAAGTGGATCCTCCTTTGGCAATTTTTGATAATTCAAGCTCTATTTTGATGCTTTTTTCTAATGCACTTGTCATCTTATTAACATTCAAAGTCCGAGTGTGAATCAATTTATTTTCATGGTGAACTCGAAAATGGTCGGTGTGCCACACTGCACCCTATCAGGCCAGATTTGGACTGCAGGCCATTAGTTTCAGTATCACCGCTCAGTAGTTATAAAAATTATCCACAGAAACATAACATACGATGACAGTTGCTCCCTCATATTTATAGTGCATTTAACAATGAACAAAGATTTATTTTTTCTACGAGAGAAATACAAAATTAGTTAAATTAGTTTACTTGATAGATTTTATTCTTTAATATACTTTCAGCACTTCATGAGTGCTTATACAGTAAGTGATACAAATTTGCTTATTCAAGCAGCCACAATTTAAAATTGAGCTCTCCACTGTTCATTTTTAATTTATGTTAGGGCTACACAATATGAGGAAAATATGCAATGACGTTGTTAAATATTTTGTTAACAATACAAGGGTACTTCTGCTGCTTTCAGTATACTGCTAAAATACAACACATTGCTCGCTGCATTAAAAAATCTAAGGAAATTATTTCCAACACAGTTTTTTTGAAGGAACTTCACACTAAGCTGAAATGCAGTTTTCTACTGAGACTCTCTTTCAAATACCTCAAGTGCAATATCAAGTACCTGAGTGCAACACTGCAGGCTTTCGGAATATGTTAATCATGCAAGATGACATCCTGATGAGGATTTAAAAACAGACAAACAAAAAACAGAAAGAAAGAAAGAGATTGTGTAGCCCTACTATATGTAAATTATTTCAGTATTGTACCAACACGTTTGTATTTAGGAGAAGCAGTCAGGCTGGTACTGCAGCCCTGAGGGGGAGGAGACAAAATGTCTTGGTTGCTCCAAAATCAAGTTTGGCCTGTTTATTCTCTCCAGTGTTGATCTAAATTCAGAGCAACTCACAGCTCACTGGACTTTATACTCTTTGAATTAAATACCAAACTTTTTTTTTGTTAACATGTGGAAAATGCTGATAGCCTGTACACGGCTGGTTGTAAAGTTTAAGCTAGTAAGACTTACAGCCTAATGCGGGGGAAGCAAAACGTGAGATACTTACGTAACTAAGGGCTGTGTAATAATATTGGTAGGAATCCTTGCTCCTTGTAAATATTACAAACTTGATGCAGCCTTAAAACTTACTGTCTTGAACAATAATTTACCACAGTCTATCACTGTTTGTTTTCCTCTGTGGGTCAAATGAAGTGAGCAGAAACAGACTAATCCCCTTTAGCTGCTTAAAACAAAATGTCTGGATGTTTACTCCCACAAACCTCATGTCATGGGACTGGAAGTGGATTCCACACACGTATCTTAAGTATAGCAAATAACAGCACAACAATGGTTAAATATTACTCACTGGTAATAGCTCAGGTCTCTGTTAGTTCTAGGCACATCCTTGTCAATGATTCTTGTGGCTTCCCGCAGCTCCTCTTGGTCGAACGTGACCCGCTCAAACAATATCTGGTAATGGGAAGGAAATATGTTTGACCACCAGTGGTCTGTGTGTCAAGTCAAATAAAATTTATTTATAGAGCCCCAAACCACACATTACAAGTATGGCTCAAGTGGCTTTACAATACGAACAGCATAGAGTCCTTTGACCATTGAAAAACCCAACACCTTGCTCTTGCACTTGAAAAGGGAATAATAATGTACAGTATGGGCTGTAAACTTGTGTCAGGTCATTCTGTTGAAGCTGCATGTGAAGTATGATTGTGAATACACAAATATATCGGTGCTTCTTAAGTGCACACACTCTCCAGACACAGGTGCTTAAGAATTCAGCAAGTACAGAAAGATCAAATGATACCATATGTAAATAAGCCATGAAGTATTTGTTTAACATAATAAGATCCTGTTGCGTAATATCCCTAAACATACTTCACTCCTCCCACTTTAAACACTTCCACCACACAAAGACAAAGAAAATATATTTAATGAAACTGCGGAAATCTAAAGCAGAAATGCACTGGATAGAAAAACAGAAAATAAAGAAGGTAAAATTCAGCACTATATTTGACTCATCTGACCTGTGCCTGAAGCTCCAAGAAACCCAGTCTGTCTCTGATCTCCTCAGACTGATCCTGGGTCTGTTGCTGGGCCTGTGCCTGCCTCTGGTCAAAGTACCTGACTGCTGCAACCAGCTCAGCTGGAGTGGAGACAGGATCATGAGGTCACAGACGTTTTAAAAGACAGAAAGTAGGGCAGAAAAAAAGAGAGAATAAAACGCTGAGGCAGCTGAGAGACATATGACTTCCTTCATTGTGTTGGTGCATGTTTGAGCTTTTACCATCAGTGCCGTTGAGGTGCATCCGCACTGCCGAGGGAAGAAACTGCTGCCATTTTCTCTTCATGACCCGATAACGTATGACCATCTGCTCCTGCAGCAGAGAGCGCTCTAATGCTGTAGAGCTGCACGGGTACATCCCAAACAGGAAACGCCACACCAGGCCACGCTCAGAGGGACACACGCCACCTGGACGGGGATTGAAAAAATTTTGATCATTTATAGTCGTCGATATGAGCATCATAAGCTCAAGTTGAAAGGTTATTTGAGCTAATATCATTCAGTTAAACCAATCTTCACCAGACCAAAACAAACATTGAACAGATCACATTGAGAATTGCAGCTGAGAAAACAGAGAATTTTTAAGACGCGGATTGATTGCCAATCCAAATTTGGTGAACTTTACCCTGCTTCCATCAGGATTTAAGACGAGGATTTATCTTATGTAATGTTTTGCTCTGCAGGTTCTTTAATCTTTGGTTTCCATGCTTCCATGTAGGGGTGGAATGTGCATTAAGGTCAAAAGGCCAAACGAAGGAGGGTGAGTCCACATTCCTGCTCATATGATAGATTCAAAGTGATGCTTAACCCCAGCGAGAACTCTTCTGTGTAGATGTCTGTTGTCCTGTGCTTGGTGCCCAATCAGCATGCCAAGTTAGTGCCAGGACCAGCTGAGCGACAGTCTGGGGATTGTGTTTATAGGCTCGTTCAACACATGTAGCCTATACACAGGGGCCACTTCTGAAACACTAATCCAGATGTGTCCTCATTGCTGATCTTCACACACTTCACTGAATGTTCTCGTCTGGCTGGTGAATCTCATGTGATTTTATTCTGCTTCTCGGAAATCTCACAAACCATAAATAGTTATCGGTGTAGTCACGCTGGACTTCTGTGCTCCAGGGGGTCAGAAGCACAACGCAATGTTGGATTTTAGAGAATGGGCTGACTATGGCTCAGCTAATGTCCGGAAGCAAAGCATCACTTGACTTCCTCTAGGTCTGCAGGAATGGTCACTGATGTGTCTGATAATAATAATCCCTATTGAAGAATTTACTGCAACAGCAAGACAGTGTTCATCTTGAAAAACCATATAGATTATATAGTTTTATAAGTGCGTGACAAGCACTTTTATGTCACACCACAATGCAGAAATATGAATAACCTCTCAAATATGATTTTCACTGGATTAAACATTTCTAAATGGGCATTATGGGATTATTAGAGATTTATTTTTGGCCTGCTGTGACCTCACAATCATTAGTTTCTACTGCATTAATTCAAACTGAGCCAGTGACAAATACTTATGTTGCATGCCAAATTATTGCACATGAATGAAGACAAAGTTGTCTTGAATGCTATGCGAGGTCAAGCTGTATAAATTCCACATATTTATGAATTACATAATATTCTAGATAGATAGATAGATAGATAAATAATACCGTTTTTGAAAATATGCATCCTCAGTCTTGACTCGTCCACCCTGCCCTCAGCGTCCATGACTCCAGGTAAGGTGAGACGTGCTGTGGACAGAGCAGGACAACTGAGAGCTGCTACTCCTCCCCGACAGCGGACATCTGCCTGCTGACTGTCCGGTGATCTCGTCTCCTCTCCCGCTGCCTGCCGCGGACACCCGTGATCCACATCCTCCATCTCTGCCCGCAGTCCTGGCGATCACAGCGCGCACGCACAGGTGAAGGAGTAGTGTTATTTAGTTTGTTGCATCCACGGAGCCTCAGCACGCTGTCATCCTGCTGCACACTACCCACTGCTCCTTATACAGCGCGTCTCTTCCCGAAAGCCATATGGAGCTGAGAGCAGCCAGGACAGGACCGAGCTCTGCCAACAGGAGTCGACTCAAGTTCACAAAACTTGTTGAATGAGTTTCAGCGAACCGTTTGCAGCCCCGTTGAGTCTCATCTGGCCATCTGGGAGTCATATGACTGCACCTTGAGATCCGAGTTTGGCCCACATTCCAGGTGGACTACAGAGCCAAAGTTCACAGAGGAGTTGTGAGCATGTCTCACTCCACCTAGTGGCTTCATTTAACAGCACCAAGCACCAAAAGTTAAATTCCAGGAGTGGCTCTGACAGACAGGACAAAACATATTCATGTAGAACAGACACAATCATCCCTCTTTATTCTAGTATTATTTAATTTTTAGAGGAACAGACATGGGGCACTTGCTGCTTGCCATTTTACTCATCCACTCATGTACGTGGGTATGTGTGGGTTATTTCTATAGTTCCATGGATGGATTAATGAATGGGCCTACCAGACCCCCCCCCGCCTTCATGTGCAAAATGTCATACAAAATTACTAAAAAAACAGGCAAAACAACCACAAAGAGACACAACACCAGCACAAGGAGACACAAAACACCCAAAAAGACACAAAACAATGAGAAGAAGACACAAAATGACTCTAAAGAGACACAAAACCAGCTCAAGGAGACACAAAACAAATACAAGGAGACTCAAAATGACTGAAAAGCAACAGAAAAAGACACAAAATGAACACAAAAAGACACAAATTTTGCTCAAAGAGACTGAAACAACCACAGAGAGAGACAAAATGACTCTAAAGAGACACAAAACCAGCACAAGGAGACACAAAACAACCAAAAAGACACAAACTTTGGTCAAAGAGACTGAAACAACTACACAATGCAACTACAAGAAGACACAAAATGACTCTAAAGAGACACAAAACCAACACAAGGAGACACAAAACAACCAAAAAGACACACTTTGCTCAAAGACACTGAAACAACTATGCAAAACAATGAGAAGAAGACACAAAATGACTCTAAAGAGACACAAAACCAACACAAGGAGACTCAAAATGACTGAAAAGCAACAGAAAAAAAGACAAAATGAACACAAAAAGACACAAATTTTGCTCAAAGAGACTGAAACAACCACAGAGAGACACAAAATGACTCTAAAGAGACACAAAACCAGCACAAGGAGACACAAAACAACCAAAAAGACACAAACTTTGGTCAAAGAGACTGAAACAACTACACAATGCAACCACAAGAAGACACAAAATGACTCTAAAGAGACACAAAACCAATACAAGGAGACTCAAAATGACTGAAAAGCAACAGAAAAAGACACAAAATGAACACAAAAAGACACACATTTTGCTCAAAGAGACTGAAACAACCACGGAGAGAGACAAAATGACTCTAAAGAGACACAAAACCAGCACAAGGAGACACAAAACAACCAAAAAGACACAAACTTTGGTCAAAGAGACTGAAACAGCTATGCAAAACAATGAGAAGAAGACACAAAATGACTCTAAAGAGACACAAAACCAGCACAAGGAGACTCAAAATGACTGAAAAGCAACAGAAAAAGACACAAAATCAACTACAAAAAGACACAAAACAACCACAAGGAGACACAAAATGACTATAAAGAGACACAAAACCTCATAACGACTCCAAAGTGATGCAAAAGCACCACAAACTCTGTGTCATGCTCCTGTGTAGGAGAGGTGGTGGGGCCTTTTGCACGTTTGGCCCTGGGGGCTGTTGTCTCATCATCCACATCCACCCATGTTTATTTCCAGTAGAATTCAACATGGGAAGTGACAAAGTTTGCCTGCTTGCTTTTGCTAGTGGGACAAAACAAGAAACCCAAGAACAGCCAAATGATAAGTTAAAGAAAGTGATCTCATAATTGTGGGGTACAATGTGATATGTGGGGGACAATAAAGCAGCTCCTCCTAAAGCAGCAACGCAATAGGTTAAATAATATATCTAAATGTGCAGTGAAGGTCTAATGATGGTTTTATTTACAGAAAACAACAAAAACACTGACCTCACTGAGTTTTTAACCTGAGATAGCTGCTGTTGTCAGCTACCAACATACAGTCCATGATCTCTAATCTTAACGGCTGTCACAGCAGTGTCACTGTCAGCAGCAGGAGACACATTAACAACACTGTGTGAAAAGCTTTAAAAGATAAGCCCACATTGTTTCCAAGTCTATCTTATGACAGTCCTGTCATTGTGTACATTTAAAGAATTATTGATCTCTATAATCACTCCTCCTGTCTGTACTGGCTGCGGAGTCTTCCCTTTCTACTGTCCGAGTTTAAACTGAAGTGACGGGGGCAAAATCCAGTCAGAGCAAATATGCATTCTAAAGTTCATTTAAAGCTAATACGAGGCTTTAAGTCAAACGGGTATGTCTGTTTAACATGAAAATCCCTCCTTGTGCTTTTATACACTGCGTTTCTGCAGCAGAGGGATGGTAACACACAGAGGGAAACTGGTGCCAAAAAGACTGTAACTTTGAAAGATAAAATTTGAGGTGTCGCACTCAGACTGCTGAAACCTTTTAGTTACCTTTCTGGCCAATAGGAGAAACTGGTCATTATTTTATTCAATCTATATTTAATCAGGCAGTCTCACTGAGATTAAGGCCTCTTTTCAAAGAGAGGCTAGTGAACAAGACACATTTATAAGAACACAATCAGCAAAATTTTCTTAGAATTTCCCCTTAAAGTTAAGACTAAGTCCTTAAGATAAAAGTTCACAGAGCATCTTAGACCTTAAAATAGTGTAAGGAGCAGGGAGGAGGACTTCTAAGGGGCTTAAGAGTTTCTTAAGCACAGGAGTAAAATGGTGGAGACACAGAAAAGGTCGTAGAAATGTTCTCCAAATGCTGGATGACAGTGAGTAAATGAAATGCTACAGATTAGATCATGCAGGGATAATATGTGTGGCTGATGTCATTAGGGATCCACACACATTTCCCACCTAACACTAAACACCAGAAATAAAATGATGACAACACTGCAGCAGTGATGACTTGGGTCTGTCTCAACCTTCCATCAGTAGAGTGATCACTCTAACAATGACAACACTTTCACAGTCGGCAGTGCATTTCATTTCCACTGGGTGTCCACATGTTACAGGGTCATAAAAGGGCATGTCTGTGACAACCAATCACATCTGTTAAAAGAAGGTGTCATACCTAGCAACAGGTTCACTAAGGTAAATGTTTCTGTCTCGTCTTTGCTCATAGTTGCTCTGAGAACTTTCCTAAATCACTCCTAAGCTAGGACTCCTTACTTACTTAAATTTCTAGGCTAAGTTAGGAGATTCTCAAAATCTTACTATATAATGACGAAAACTCTGTGTGGGTGTGTCTGTTCCACGTTTTTCTCCTCACTGACTTGGTCAGTCCATGTGAAATTTGGCACAGTGGTAGAGGATCATGGGAGGATGCAAATGAAGCAATATTACATCAATTGGCCAAAGAGGGGCGCTATAGCAACTGATTGAAATTGCAAACTTTGAATGGGCATATCTCATGCCCCGTATGTCGTAGAGACATGAAACTTTGCACAGAGGTGCCTCTCCTCATGAAGAACCCATAACTTCCAGTTATAGAGATTTTCCGCCATTTTGAATTTTTTGAAAAACATTTAGAATCGATCTTCCTCGGAAGTTTGACCGATCTGCATGAAACTCGGTGAACATAATCTAGGGACCAATATCTAAAGTTCCCTCTTGGCAAAAGTTGGAAAACTTACTAAAACTGAGCCTCTATAAGGCAATGAATATTGCGGAGGGCGTGGCTCATCACATAAAGGTGTCTCAACATCTCAAGGGTTTCACCGATCACCACACAACTTTGTAGGCATATGACCACACATAATCTGAGGGGACCCCTCCATTATTGACCCCATCAAACAAAAAGGGGGCGCTAGAGAGCTAATTTCTTATCTAGGCCTAACCGCCATATCGATTTTTACTAAACTTGGTAGATATGTAGAACAGGACGCCTCAAGGTGACTGGAGAAATTTAACTCTAATTGGCAACTGGGTGGCGCTATAACAACAGAAAATGCTTAAAAATGGCTAAAATGTGACCGATCGCTGTGGCTCCCCCTGTGGCTGAATGTTTTTGGTTTTTTTTCTTCTAATTTTTGGTAAGACTAACTCATGGTATGGTATGCTGTACATAATCACGGAAACTGTCGGTGTGTCATTCTGTCAGTCAGTCATTCTGTCTGTCCCACGTTTTTCTACTCACTGACGTGGTCAGTCTATGTGAAACTGCACATAGGCATTGAGGATTGGCATAGGTAGAAGGTGACAAAGCTACCAATGGGTATGGAAAACTGAATACGGTCCCAGATAATAAAGCTTTAAAATATCCCAGGGGGATGTAAGACTCAAGTTTGAGGGCAGTTTGCAGTTCATGTTCATTTAATATCATGCATGTACCTGAAACAAGTTCTGCCAACATTAGTGAGTATATTGGACATTTAAGGTTAGGTAGATAACATGAATAACATGAGATGGTTTTTTCCTCTTGACTGTAAGGAAATCCATCGCCAACCTTGTGATACAGAGAACAGTGATGAGTTCAGAATTTTTTAATATTTGAGCCAAATGTTGAATATGAATCTTGAATGATGATCTGCTTTCAGGCCAAAGTATTTTTATGACTGAACAAAAGTAATATGGGTGCTATTTTAAGTTTAAATGGCAGTGTAGTCACTGTTGGAGGTGTAGAATACATGTACTCTGCTTTATCTGCATTTGAATTAGTCTGTGATTCAGACATACAAAGCTCAGCCCAAAGTTGGGGAAGGTTTCTTTCCCCCATTTGTGGGAGCTATATGCACTGATTTCCAAGCCGTGAGATAACAGAAAGCCTAAAAAAGCTATCATTTGGGAAAACATGATAGTTGCCAAGGAGAAAATTCATCCTGCAGAAACTACATCCTATTTTGTATCTATTTATTCTCCATCTGTCTCCATTATTCTGAAATAAAGTAGGGTAGGAGTTTGGTGTAAATGGCATTACTAATCTTAAAACTTATTTTTGTTATCCTATGCTGGAATAGATTTCACAGAATTAATGTTAAACTGACATGTCTGGTACCTTTAAATCCATGAAACAATAGCCTGGACCGGTCCAACTGTAAATTAAGGATCCCCAACAATGCCAAATAAATGTGGTCTTCAGTATTCAAATACTCTAAAGTGAATATACAGCCAACAGAAGGACATTTACCCTCCTGAGACCCTGCGTCCTCATATGAGGACATTACATTTTGGGTGTACTGGACCTTATACTTCATTCTGCTTGACCTGGACCTGCTGTCTACCCTGGAAATCCAGAGTTCTCGTGTGAGCACAATTTGAATTTGCTCAGCGAGTCACTCTGGCAATCAGTAATGATGCTCATTATCTATGCCCATGAAACCGAGCTGCACCAATCACATCGGTGTACCTGACATAGGCGGGCCAGAGGTGAGCTAAACAGATGACGATAGCGCTGCGACGACGAAGTCCGGAATCAGTCAGTAAACATTGCAAGATGGCTACGGATGAACACCAGTTGTTTGAAACGGCTTTGGCCGCTACAATGAACGAGTTAGACTTGGCTTTTTCTCTAAAAGAGGAACAGAAGACGGCACTCGAGTCTTTCCTTTGCAAGAAAGGCGTTTTTGCTGTTTTGCCGACCAGATACAGCAAGAGTCTAATCTACCAGTTAGCTCCACTGGTAGCTAAACTCTGGACACGTCACCCCGTGAATTGTTCTGATTGGTCCTAGTGTTATCCAATTGCATGCAGTGATATTTACAGATCCATGCTTGGTGCCGCCCCTCGAGTTGGGCCATTTTCATTAGTCATGGCCAGACCCCGCATCTTTCTAGATTTGGGTCTGGATTTCCAGGCTACCTGTTGTCCTTGTTCATGGACACTTTTTTGTGCCATCTAGTGGTAGTAAGAGCACAATACACTAATCCATGTAAAAACAAGATGGCAACCATTTCTGCCAAGTCAGTCTGCAGCCGGTCCCAACACAGAAGTGGACAAGGTCCAAAACCTGATCAGATTTAGTAGTAGTTTGATATGCCGTACAAACTTTACTAATTTTAGCAACAGAAACAAGCTAGGACACTGTTAATTAGGAAGTAGTTTGAGGACATTAGGACTTTATTATCAGCTCGCTGAATGTTTCATTTTTTATACTTATCCAGTCCTACTAATCCCAAATACCTAGGAGAAATGAAAAATGCATACCAAACAAAAGTTTGGGTCTCAGGAGATTATTCAGTTATATATTAGATTTCTTTCTCATGACCGCTTTTAGAAGGTCTTAGACTCGTCTCAGATGCAACCACTTTTTTTTATCCGGTCTTGTCTCAATCTAAGACAAAGAGGACTCTGGATTTTATTTCAGTACCGATCAAGACCGCAACTGAAGGGATATTTCCAAATTACCTGTGTTTCGGAAGTATGGTTAAGGTGATTTCAACTCCTTAGTGTTTGTATTTGTTTTTTAATACAAATCAATGGTGATTATTGTGATGTGAATGTTTTAGATCAATTTGAGGAGTGTCTATTTGCATTGTCCTCATTTTATTTTAAGTGTATCATGCAGTGTGGGAACTTGCGCTGGTCTTGTCTTGGTCCTAAAATACTCTGGTCTCATTTTCGGTGGTCTGGACTACAATACTGGTGAATGACATAGGTTTAGGCCTTTTGGGAAAATACTTAGGGGTGGAGCCTCATAAGTACCCCCACAGCAAGCAGCGAATGGGCAATGAATCGATACACCTACACCTAGACTTCCTTAGTATCTTCACACTTCTGAGTTGTTATTTTGAGTGTAAAAAAAAATGTTGGCGAGTCAGAGAGATGTAAGAATATACTTAAACGTCAAGTTAATATCCTTGCACATATTTACTGTATATAGCATTTGTATTTTCAAATGATATGACAACTGTTGCAGTTTACTCCCTGAAGATTGTTGATGTGTATATGTGCAATATTTTCCCTGAACTTCAGTGACAAGTACTATGGTCAGTGTGCATTTTTGAACCAGCTTCCTTTTTTTCAAGTCACACTGCAACAGGAAACACACCCAACAATTTCACATCATCGTCAAGATCTAATACACACTGACAAAGCACAACAAACCTCCACAGCCTCTTCTGGGTCGCTCTCACAGTGAGTATTTACTTAACGCAGGAAACAGGCAGTTTAACTCCAGAGCTTTGTAGCATGTAGGCTACCAGAGATACTTCTGTAAACCTGAGTTCACTCACTGAGTTCAGGATTATAACCTCAGGATGTCTTTCTTGGATCAGATGAAGCTGCCGGGCCTGATAAATCTTGGTCTCATATTCATCATGGCCTCTACTTCAAAAGGTGGGTGACATTTTAAGTTGTTGTGTTTGTTTTCAATTTGAAGTATGAAGTATGAAGTGCACATTGATGAATATAAATTCTGGTTTGGTTTTGAACACAGGTGAAGACTGGTGTGTTAACGTAACTAGAAGGATTAATGCAACACTGGGCGAAAACGTGACAATACCATGTACATTTACCTATCCGACTAAATTCCACACCAAAGACGTTAAAGTTTGCTGGAAAATGAATGTGAAAAGTCGCATTAAAATCCAGGACAAAGACAATCGTGCATTCATTTTTCACCCGAATGACTCATATGTAATTGAGGAGTATAGAGGAAGGACCAAGCTCATTGGAAATAAAACTGCAGGTTACTGCTCCCTCCAGATCTTAAACATCACGAAAAATGTACCAAAAATCTACCTGAGAGTTTTTGGAAATCCGCAAAATTGGAGCTTCATCAAAGAATCTGTCTCCATTTTTGTACCCAGTAAGAATTTCATTAAATTTTTTTAATCACAATTCAATTTTTTTTAAGAATTTAAATAATATATATTTTATATCTTGATTTATATGAGCCTGAAATTAAATGAATGCCTCACATGTTTCTCCCACAGGTCCAGGTGTTACATCATCCACTTCCATGCCAGGTGACCTCTCTGGTTTTATCATCTCATTCACAGTTCTTTCATTTTTTTTCTGTACTCCTCAATTTGCTTATAGACCTTATATTATTTTAACAGCTATAACAAAAAGGGTAAAATGTAACTCTCATGAAGACTAATTTGTTTTTTAGATATTAAGGATGCAACCATATCACAATCGATACCCACCTCTCAAACAGGTAAGCTTACACAGTTTGCTTCTCAGGACAGTTTCAGTATTGAACATTTAATACGTCAAAATCTGTAATGAAGTTTCCGCTATCATAAAAGATTACTGCTCACAGCAATCGCACTTTTCTCCACAGTCACTTGGCAGACAGAATCAAAGTATACGGCCATCTTTGTACCAGTTACTGCGATTCTGGTCATTCTTTTTGTCACCGGAATCGTCTTTTACAGAAGACACAAAAGGTAACATCACTTTTAGCTTGTATGTAAACTGAGTGTTTGTTTCTTGTGACTCTCGTGATTTTCGTGTGTAATCAATGTGCAGACATTATATAGTCCCCCTCCACTCAAACATGTGTTTCGGTTATTTTTAATTCACTTGGATATTTGACCGTCACTGTGAGAAGGAAAGTATGTGCAGGTTGACATTAGAGAATAAGAACGTTTCTCACCTTAACTCTGAGTTAAAGATGTGTACATATAAACTAGTTTGGAAACCAATTGTTTGATGTGGAAAATAAGTAAAATATGTAATTTAAATAACCTTTAATTAGGTATTTGTTTGTGGAAACCCATACCAGACAAAATCATCCAGTATTTCATGTGTCATATAACACGTCTGGAGGGGGTCTTTAAATATGTTTGTTTTAAATATCGTTTTTTAGACAGATGATACGCTGATATCCTTTAACCTGCTTTCACAGGTCACAATCTTTCACCAGGGAGGAGTCTGGATATTATGCAAATTTTAGCCAAGCATCATCAAACCAAGCAGAAAGGTTTGTTACGTGGCACAACTGTGAGAAGAAATGATCCTTTTTGTCACTGTGTATGTGAGAGGTATGTGCAAGAAGCAAAGAGTCCACACAGGTCTGCTTTGTCTTTTCAGAGAAGCATCTTGCAACAAACAAGAGAACAAGAAACTTCCTGAAGTGAAGGCTGTTGATGAACCTATCTACATCAACACTGAGGTACAGTGATCCCACTCAGTTGGGTTTAATCTAAAAAGAAGTAACAAATAAAACTCAGAGGGATACTTTTAATTAAACCCAACTTCTGTCTCTGCAGGCCCCTCTCGGTCAGATGGATCAGAGTATGGATGACATGGATAATGTATATGCAAATGTGGATTATACAAAATAGCAGAGAAGCTGCATCTCGCAAATCTGTTTGGACTTGAACTTGTCTCTTTCAGGAGGAACAGGGAACTTTTACCTGTTGGTTTTTTAGGGACCATTTTCCATGGCTTTAGGCCAGTGATGCTCACCTTACGGCCCCCAGGAAAATATGGCCCGCAGTAGGGTGCTGGGTGGCCCGCTGACCATTTTCTAATTTAGATTAATAATAAATTGATTCACACTGGTATGTTTTTTTGTGCTTTGAATGTAAATAAGTTGCCAGAGTGCATAAAAAGCATCAAATTAGAGCTTGAGAGAAACATGCCAGGTGTTTCTGCTAAGCTCCGAACCTCCTCAAATCCTACACACGTTCTACTTACACATGACCGGTCCATGGCTGCTGTAACTGGCCCCTGGCCTCCTGTAACTTTGCAAAAGTGACCCCCAGGTAAGGCAAGTTAAGTATCCCTGCCTTCGGTTATTTGGCGTCACAAATCAACATATCCTCATGCAACAGTTTGGATGATATCTTACAAAAAGACCTTATAGACTTACAATAAAGTTACATACTTAATGTAAAGTCACAGAAGTTCATTTTAGTAAAGGTTACATGGTGACTATGCACATTAGAATAACTTGCTTTCGCTTAGTTTCACACAGTTTACACTGAAGGAAAGTCCTGTGTTGGGTTAGTGTTAGGGTTAGGTTCCTTAAGGGAAAGTCCTGTGTTGGTCGACCCATCCTCCACCCCTGCCTGCCTCCTTACACACACTTTCATTCTCAACTTCCCTCTTTACTCCCATCAATGCATTAGTCATGTGATCACAGCCTTCCCACTTACATTGGTTATAGATCACAGGTTCATGCTTACATAGGTTACATATGAACTGTGGTGCATTACTTTTTGTGGGTATACATTTGGACAGTGCATGAGAACAGCCTGTAAAAGCAGCAGCTATTTATTTGTATAATTGTATATTACATTATTATAAGTTGTGTATCTGGCTATAGTAATACACTGATAGTGTACAGTTTATAATTGCTCAGAACCAGGGCTTTAAATGTGTGTGGTAATACATAATTATTCACTTGTACCACTGTGCTCTCTGTAAAACTGTGCACAGCTGCACAGCTGAATAACTTCACTTGTGTTTTTCCTTGTCTTTCTCAACATATTTGCCAATTTACTTCCTGTGCCATCTGTGCTGGAGCTGAAACTTCTGTTTTCTTTTCTGATTCAATCTCCTGTTTAGAGATTGAGTTATTACCCACAATGTGACATTTAGGACTGTACCAAACAATAAAGACTTAAAGGTGAATGCTAGTCCACAGTGATCTTCATTGTCTACTCTTCTTCCACGGAACTGCAGCAGTGTATAAAACTGAACCAATCAAGAGCAGCCAACTGGGTGAACGCCTATGGTGAAGTTAGTGGAAGTTAGTGAGGCTGAAAATGTTGCCCCGTCTTGTGTTTCTGCTTAATTTTGTTGAGCAACAGTTACACCCTGATAAGGCTTTGCTGAGGAGTGAGACTTTCTTGAATTGGGTTGTATCATCATCATAGCTGAGTGTTTGGTGTCCTCCCAGGGTTTGTTTCTCAGACTATTTCCATCAGTTTTTCATGCATCTCTATACAGAAATTTAACTTACATGACAGACCATGCAAATGCTGATTCCATTCTCTATACATTAAGGCCCAGACACACCAAAGCGACATCAAAGAACTAGTGGCGACAAAGGCCGACTGTTGTACCTACACCTCGACATCGCCTGGGTCTTTGCCAAAAAGTTGCACTGAACACACTGCAATGATTATAACCAACAGCCAAGTAGCACATACATCCTGTGCCTGCATGAGAGGACATAACCCACCATACCAGCAGACAGCGGTAGTCTGTATTCGTCATTAAAAAAGGGAAAGTGGAAGACTGACAGGATGGATTCAAGACGCTAGTTAGCCAGTTAGCACATTAATAACCCAACCCGATGCTGAAAGAACATATTACATTTACTGTGTGCCACTGAACAACACAAACAATTCCGAAATATTTATGTTAAAGAACTAAATGGTTAAAAAACAATCTTACCTAATATAATGATCTCATCCCCTCATGACATTAACTGTTTTTTGCGTCAACATGCTGAACCAGCTTAAACAAAAAAGCTGACAAGGGCCGACTCGTGCCAGTGGTGCAGGACACACCACAAAAACTTGGGCGACAGACGCTCACCAACGGCCAGACATTGACCAATGGCTCTCGGCTTGGTGTTTCAGGGCTCTTACACGACATTCAATAACGCAGAATTTTTTCATCAAATAGATTTTTTTTGTTCAGTTCACAGACTTACGAGAATGGCACTGCAGTATTACATTAAAAGCTATTTAAATCCATAACATACCACTTCTTCTTTATGAGGTTTGACCTCATTTGTCTGCTCATCACATGACCCTTCAAAATGTGCCTAAACAGCAAAGCTGTGAAATTTAGGAATAGCTTTTTCCCCAGTTTTGATTTCTTCAGAAGGAAATGTGGTTATGGTTGTATTTCCCTTTAAAAAATCCCAGACTGATAAAAAGCTAAATTTACATGTGGTGGTTAAAAATATATCTTGTAAATCATTTCTCCTCCTATATAAGTTTTGTCTCTTACAGACTGGATGGCCTTTAGATGGTCTTTAAACACAACGGCCCTTTGTTGATTCATCTTTTTCATTTAACTCTCGTCTGTGCATTACTGGAACTCAGTGTTGTGTATTTCTCTCTGTCGTCATTTGCTGGTGAAAAAGAAGTTAAACAGAAGTCAAAGAGGTGACAAACAACACGAAAGTAACCACATATTGCAACAAAATCTGTCTCCTAGACTTCTGCTGTAGCTGTTTAAGTGTTGTCTGACATTATGTGCTCAATAAAGCTAGAGTATAAAGATGACATCCAAAGACAGGCACAACTCTCAAAAGCACTGTAAGCAAAAGTGTATTCAAACAGCCATTAAAAGGATTCAGAGGTGAGTGAACTATTGCTATATGTGCAAAATTACAAAAGAAATGCAGTTTCACATGTTTTTCCTCGCCCTTTTCACACTTTAAATTTCTCTTCCTCATCAGTGATGAAGCTCGGGCTTTGGTTTCCTTCTCTGTTGTTACATGGTGAGTCTTAAACTAAAAAACCATTATATAAAATACTTCATGTTACATGTAATGATAAATGAATGTTTATTCTTGTTTTCAGTGATGATGTCCAGTCTTCTCGTGGCCAATGGACTGCAAACATACTGGCAAAAAATCTTGTCCTGCAGGGCTCCTGTGTGGTTATTCCCTGCACCTACACTTATCCAGAGCTCACTATCTCTAGGTGTCATTGTCTGGGTTGGTCCAATGAGTCATCAGCTGATTCACAATCAGCCAACAACATCTCACTGCTCCTTTTTGTAAATATAGTTCTTTCTTGCTGCCATCATGCAAGCCCTCCACCTCCCCATCGCCACCTAAGTCTTTACTGATTCATCAACCTCATCTGCCTCAGCAGTCAGCGGCCACCACCACCACCAGTGTCTGGACTCCATGGGGGGATTTATCCTGTTGCCGCTCAGATGTCCCTCTATCACAAAATATCTCCCTCTGGTGTCCAAAGTGCCAGAGATTTCTGTTAAATCTTAACCAGCACAAATCATCTGTTAATCTGTACGCTCATATTCCGAATTTAGTACTTTATTCTTCTGTCTCTCCTCATTGAAAGGCGCGATTCTGCAAATGCACCATGATGCTGGATGGCGTCAGGACGTTGCATTTTGGCGTCCCTTTCTACTTCAGAATCGAGTTGCTGCAATACAAAAGCTCCTCCTACAAAAAAATGAAGTGGCCACTGATATTATGCGTGTGTATTTTACATGTCAAAATATAATTTTTGAGGCAAAATCATCATATTATGAGTTATGTTGGGATTATATGTGAACTCTGTCTGTGGAGGTGAATGATAAAGTAACAGCCTCCTGCCAATAAATCCCCCTCACTTATCCTGAAATCATCACCCGCAGATTAAAGAGGCTGAATGCGTGGATGTGGGAAACAGAGTCAACCCTGACCTCTACCTCTCGACAGATCAGCTTCAACAAGCCTTTGAACTGCACAGTGTGGTACAGAGGAAGGAAGCGGGCGGTGAGCTCCACGATTCTCTGAATATGACGTGAGCGCATGTGCATGACCTGAACATCACCTTTCACTCTGCATGGTGAACGATTTCATGTGTCAAGATGCTTCAGATCTGCAAAAAATGCCGAGGAGGTTAACAAAACACTTCAAGAATAGCTGATGCAGGTTTATGAATGGATTTCTGAAAAAAAGTTGAATATCTCAAAACCAAAGGATAGGTTTGATATTTGACTCCAGGCATGCTTTAAGGGCACGTCAAGAGCTGTGCATCTCTTTGCATGGTGTGGCTTTTGAGCAGGTTAAAGAGGCAAAATTTTGGGGTGTCACACTTGAGGGAACACTTTCATGGTCAGCTCACATTAATAACGTGGTTGCCAAAATGAGTAGAGGCATTTCAGTTATCAGGAAGTGTGCTTACTTGTTAACACAGATGACAGTTAAACAAGTCGTACAGTCTTTAGCCTCATCACACCTGGACTACTGTTCAGCAATCTGGGCTGGTGACTCAAAACAAGACCTTAATAAAATTAAGCTCTTTCAAAACAAAGCTGCTATGAGGAACAGCGTAGATGAGGGTGGAGGACAGACTGGCATACAGCCTGATTCAGCAGACAAGAAACATCTGTGCCTTAAGAAAACCTACACACCTATACTCACAGCTAACACACACTGTTGATAGACACCATCATGAAACCAGACATGCCTGCATGAGAAGCTTTATGCTACGCTTACCGGAGACCAGTGCATTAAAGAAAACTACAATGTACAGAGCCATGTCGATTTGGAATAAACTACCACTATACTTCACCCAGGTTACTAGTAGGATTACTTTTAAAAAGAAACTAATAACGGCGATTATCAAAACAGAAGTCTGTTTTACCAGCATATGATGTAATGTTTATGAAGGCTATGTGTATTTGTGGCGCTCATTTGGGAGATGCCTCAGTGTACAACCACATATAGTTCATGCAAACTATGAGCCTGGGTTATGGGCTCTGTTGGTTTGCTTTTGTGATCTACTGATGTAATGACACTGTAAATGTAAGATAACTACTTGTTATCTCACTTGTTTGGGTTTTATTTAAATTTGTCGATGTTGTAAATTGTCTACGATTTAACATTTTGTCTTGTTTTCTGTTGTTTTCAACAGGAAGAGTTGTCGTTACTGCGGTAACAACTAATGGGGATCCTGAATAAAGTATAAAGAATAAAGACAATCAATTTCTGGTGTGTGCAAGACTTCAGTCGATATGATTCATTGTGTCTGATTAACATTAAATACAATTTCAATGTAAAAACAAGAGAGTAAGATGGGAAAAGATGTCGGTCCTCAAGAGCATGCATGGTGCACATTTGTTATTCATATGTTTTTTCAACTGTTTACAATTGTTCATAGAATTAAATATTTAAAAGTTATTTAAATATAAACTATATTAAATATCAAGGCACCTATGAGATTGAACTTCCCAAGGAGTTCAAGATAACAAATGAACAATATCTGATTCCTTCAACATTTCTACATTATAAAGAAAATTGCAGGTTACTCTTATTACAAATATTTTCTTAATATGATGATTTTTTACGATGATTTTTTTAAGCTAATGAATGCTAAATTAGCTGTTAGCACGCAAGTTTCATTCTGTTTGTGTTGCTAAATCATTTTCACACAGCAATATAAGTCAGAGCGCATAAAAACGGCAGGTGCAGGGGAAAGATGCCTCGACTATAATGAACTATATGCTACAGAAATTTAACGATAATCACATTTTTATCAATATTACAAAGGTGTTTGGGCTGTTATCCGAGGAATTCTCTATCTACCAAAGTGAATTTGGGTTTACAGTTCATTTTCATTTGAGGTCTGAGGCTTGTACCGGTGTGGGAGGATGCTGGTGTCTATAATGTGAGATCACTTCAGCTAAGATGGTGACCAGCTTCCCCTTTGACTTCCTGTCAAGTTATCATTAACACACTTTCAAGCCACACAAGGGTTTTTCCACACTGACCTGGGCATGCACAAATTATTCTCACTTTGTCAGTGGTTTTAGTTGATTAATGAGTGAAAACAGTCAGCCAGGCTGCATGTATTTACACATAAGTACACATAAGTGAGGACCATCCTTTTCAAATTCTGTTTGTGTCCCGTCCACTTTCAAAAATGTAATACACTACAGCAGGGCTATTCAAGTACAAATTCAATTGGGCCGAATTTTGAAACCAGAAAATGTCGATGCGCCAGACATTTTCAGCAATGAGCAACCTGTTGAAAACTTTTTTTAGCTTTTGGTAATGATGCATTTTTAACAAATGCAAATTGAATTAGTAGAAATAGCAATATGTGTTGTGTCACATTTAGAATAAAAACATTATATGTATTTAGTCACATATCAAACTGCAGAAACAGAATAAAAAAGAGGACCATGGCCTCTTTACTGTTGACTGACTTCACTTTGCCGTGTGTGTGTGTGTGTGTGTGTGTGTGTGTGTGTGTGTGTGTGTGTGTGTGTGTGTGTGTGCCGAGAACAGGAGAGAGAGGCTGCAGCGTGATGATAAATGAAACCATAACTTTAAAAAGTACTGATGAAAGAACTGGTAACATCAGAGCCTATTAATACTATGGTCTTTATAAATGTTGCCACGGCCCGCTTCCCACCTGTAGCTGGGCTATGAATAGGTCTGCACTACAGTTTGGTCAGCCGTCAGATTCTGTGTGAATATCTGAGGAGTAGCATATTATAGTTAGTACTATTCTGACAAACTTCTGAATGATGATGATCATTTAGCATAAATTCCCAGAACAACATTCAACCCTGGCCATTTTCCTCTCTCTGCTGCTACCCTGAATGTCTGTGTCTGACCTTTTCTGCTCCACCCAGGAACACTGTAGTGGGAGGAAAATTAGGACTAATTACCCAGGGCCCCAGTGGCTCTTGAAAAGCCTGGAATGAAAAGTTTGATTTTGTTTGCAATTTTTTTTTTTTTTTTTTAAGTAATTTGTGTTGTAAATTAAATAAAATTGGGTCAATAAATCAGTTAAAGACTGAACTTTCTATTTAAAAAATAGCGTAAGCTCTCTGAGGCCACTTTCAAACATTAAGTGAGCAAAACGGTTTAGTCCACCCCTGCACTTGGATTCATCTCTAAATGCAACTGGAGCTGAGTGGGTGACACCTTATAGGTAGAACAGATAGATAAGGTTTGTTGTCTGTCCCAACAGACTTCTTAAAGGCCTGTTAAAACAGCAGCTGATAAAAGCAGGTTAAAGTGCAGAGTGAATGCAGAGGGAATGAAGGATTTCTTGTAGATGTTTTCCGAGCCAGTGGGACTTTGTAGTGTCTGGCTGATGCCAGTAACTGGAAGGAGTGCTGCGTGGGGAGGGGGGGGATAAAGGTGGCTTTACGGATCACTGCGCGGTGACACAGTTGACATAGAGGAGCTGCTTATGCACAGGCATGGGCCCAGAATTTGGTGCTACATCCCTGGCTACACCTTTTTATTGGTTAGTATCTTTATCCATCTAATTTGTATTTAAATTCCACCTACACCACTCTTTCTGTCTTGATTTAATTTATTTCCTGCTTGACTTCTGACATTACATGACTGACCGATCCACTTGAAGGGGTTGGGTTGGGTGATGACGGACAAAACTCATGCCCCTCTCACATTACAGGGAGGCTACTGACATTTTGTGTCTCCCCCCATGTCTCAAACCAAAGACACACCCTTGCATATAGATACATTTACAGTAACAGCTTTCTTATACTCATCAAATCAGCTATGGCATTAAAAGTATCCCTCCCAAAATGCAAGTGTTCATACATGTTCAGTGCATATATTCAGTACATAAATAGGTCAACACGTACGCTGAATTTTACAATTTCCCTTATTCAGCAGGAAGTCAGCATTTCAAAACTGTTCTTATCTGTCACCCTGATAAAGCAATTGTTCCTGCTAAAGAGGAAATTCAATGGGTGTTACTTGTGCAGTACATTTTGACTACAGATGATGACTAATAAAGCAAGAATTATCAAACATATTTGCAAGAAAAGATTACAGTTTAATAGTGATTTGTCACAACACATAAGTTGCTGTTGATGAGAAAAAATAACATGAACAACTTTAAAAAAAAAAAAAAATATATATATATATATATATATGAATGACAGTAGACAGAAAAATAAGGCATATGTCATATATACAGAAATAGCATTACAATACTGTTTTTACAACTTTCTTGACCCACATCAGCTGGACATCACAAAGAGGGGCTGCAGCTGTCCCTTCTCTGAGTTGACTGACCTTACACGTTGGCGTATATTGCATCATCCCAGTCAGTCTGTAAAGAAAACAAGATTAACTCACTCTCTTCTCTCATGCATGGAAACAAGGAATGAATTACAAAAAGAATTAGCATACCTCCATGTTGCCATAAACATGATCATTGCCATAAAGTTCAGAGCAGTGCACATCATCATAGCTCTTCTCTTTTCTGAGGACAGAACGCAGAAAACCAACATGTTTTTTTTTACATATTTACCACACACAGGACAATACAAGGTTTGACACTGATATTTTGGTTTATACTGAGGTGAGTGACCCAAACCTTTTTGTTGCAGCATATTGAGGGAGCGCCAAATCTTTGTCTGCCTTCACAGAGCTCATGTGAGGTGTTGCTGCGACCTCAGATCTCCCCCTGCTGGCAGAATAATGGTTTTTAATTTATGAACCTGGAAAAAAATCTATTGATACTTTTCACCAGCACTGAACACAGGCTGTCATGCCCTGTAAGAATTTGCATCTGCACCATCTGCTCCACTCAAATACCTCTACATCACTGGTTCCTAATGTGGGGGTCCTGACCCTTACAGGGGTTGCCAAAGTTTCACACAGGGCGCGAGGCCTTCTTGATTTTAATGGGCGTAAGAAAACGTAAAAATAAATGAACAGCAGGCCTATGTGGTGGGGTGCTACTTTAATGCAGTGTGTTTCAGGAGGCAGGTTATCTTTTGTAGGTTTATCTGCTGCTTTGTTTTGCCGTTTTATACTTACAGTGCTGTTATTCAACCAACTGGGTTGTTTAATTGTGTTTGCAATTCTATTTGTACAAGTTCTTTTCTTTCAGTTAAGCCGAGTGCCTCCTAAAGGCATGTGAGTAAAAGCACCAGGACACAAGTGTAGATTGCACCATTTTGCTGTGACTATTGCTGCGATGCACCTGAGGTGAATAGGTGGTGGCACCCCGGGGCACTCCTCAGTGTAGTCTGACTCTCCACGAATGACCTCTGCTCACTTCCCATAATTTCGTTTAGTCTAATTTTGTGTTGGACTGGATGTAGTATCTAATTGTGGTTTCAGATTTTGGATAATAACTATTTTAAGCCACTTGTAATAAACAGTAATTTGATTCCCCCTTACTGGTATTTGTATTTATTGGACTATTACTGATTTTTTTTCTTTTTTCCAAGCAGCTCCAGTCCCTGTTTATTTGCACATTTTTTGCTAAAGTCAGTAAAATGTTTGGTTTATTCTGACTTCAGGAAAAGTATGCACTGAAAACCAAAGAGCGAATAGAACAATGGTCAAGAAAAAAAAAGAGGAAATCAAAAAAGAAGCCTTTTAAGTATGTGTGGTTGTTAAGAAATATAAAATCAGGAAAACTCATCTCTGACAATATTCACAGAAAATAATCTGCTAAAATTAATATTACTTGCTTATTTTACATAAACTTCCTGCAGGCAGGAATTTGGTTTAATTGCACCGTTTATCTTTTGTTCTGTACTGTTACTGTTACGCATTGAATATGTTATAAAATACCCATAAAATATGTCACTTAGTCAGGGGTCATCAGTTTGCCCAATGATAGAACAGGGTGTCCTGAAGGAAATGGGTTGGGGACCACTGCTCTTCTCTACACGCATGACTTTCTTTCTGATGTATGTTTGCAACTGTAAAAATGTCTTATCGCACTCAGATTTCAAAGCTATACTTCAAAAACACAACTCAAAAGAGAAACAATGGTTTTTGTGCTTTAAATGAAACATTTCCGACACCAGCTTACCATTTCTGAACAGCTTTCATCGTTATCAAAAGCATCACCAAAATCCCACCAGCTACAGCGGCGATGATGATGTAAAGATTCTGCATCTTACCTGTCCAAAGAGAAACCACGTAGTGTTATCTTTTAGAATTTCTCAATACAAAAATTCATGCCTTCAGTCGTCAGGTGTTTGTCACACACTCTAGAAATTCTAAAAGAAAAAACATCCTTACTGTTAACAGGTAGAGAGAGTGTGAGGGTGGCATTGCCCTGCGTGTTATTTGCCAGACAGTAGACAACCTCAGAGGATCCCAACTCTGCCTGCAGAGTCCCGATGGTAAGGGAGCCGTGTTTCTCCACCCTGATGCTCGGCAGGACTTTGTCAGAAAGCAAAAAATGAAGCATGCTGGGAGGCTTGGACTCTGCAATGCACACACACTTTACCATGTCTGCCTCTGAGGAGCAAGAGGAGGCTGCCCTGATCTCAGGGGCATCTGTAAGCACAAGATATGCAGTTATGACTTAGCCATGCTTCTATTATAAATGTTTACAGAGAAAATCTCTTCTTTATTGTTACATTTCTTTGATTGCTTACTTACACAACACATTGAGCTGCACAGGGCTTGATTTGCTTTGTCCGACTGTATTGACGGCAGTACAGTACAGGGCTCCTGTGTGTCTGGTGACATTTGACAGCATGTAGATGCTTCCTTGATGCAGCTGAGCACCAGTTTCATTGTGCCACAGATAGCTGCTGGCAGGAGGGTGGGCATCACAGGAGCATTTCAGCCGCACAGCTTCCCCCTCCTTTACATCGGTCTTGTGCTCAACCTCCACGTTCACTGGAGCGTCTGCATCGAAACATACAGTTCATGAGACCATGGTGGTGCAGATGACAGAATTTACTGTCCCTCATGCAGCCAGCTCATCCGAGATAAATGACAGTAGGAAACCGTGCAATGCTCTTTTTCCAGTGCAGATGAATACATGATGACTGTAAATTCCCCGACAGTGACTAATAAGCTACTATATTTTAATGTATGTGTGTTGGTAAGAGCTTCCACGTTTGGTAAAAAAAAAAACCTAAACACAGTATATGTAACATATGACACTAAACTGTTGGTCTGTCTTTTCATCTTTATTCTTTTTATTGGTGCTTTCTTGCACCAGGTTGTTCTAATTCTTTAAATTGCCAGATACACTTACGTTTTACTTTGAGGACCTTGGATGTTTTGTGGTGCTGCCCTCCCTTGTACGTTACCGTGCACTGTAAGGGCTTGTTGTGATCGGCCCTGGTAGGGTGAAAGGTCAGAGTAGACGTTGCTTTCCACTGGCTGGCATCCAGCTGCTGTGATTGGAAATGTTCCTCTCCAGGGTGACTCCAGGTGAAGACAGGAGGAGAGGTGGGGCAGGAGTGCGATACGGAGCAGGACGCAGTCACAATTTTACCCTCCACTGCCTCCTCTTTCACAGAGAAACTGATGGGCTTTGGTTCAGCTGTAAACCACAGATATGTTACATTTGTACATTTTACATATATTAAATATCATTGTTTCTAAACTGACGTCATTCTGATTACATGTATATGAGCTGACTTTGTCATCGGGAGGTGAAGGGGAGGGTGGAGGGCATGACTCTTAGATGAGAGGTGGTTACCAAACTGCAGACCACTGTTTGAGACCGACAAACAAAACAGGTGTTTTAAGTGAGACATCAGCAGCACTACCGATAGTGGGTGTTTTAAGTCAACACATGGTCTTATATTAACCATAACCAAATGGTTTTTGTGCCTAAACATAACCAGACGTTAACCGCAGCAATGTTGCAATGAATCATTTCACCGTATCAGCTACACAATAACTTATGATAACATATGTGTGGTTTGCAGAAAGGTACAATGCCAGCATTTATTCTTCTGGTTGGTCTTTTCAGACTCAAAATTACTTTTTGAAAAGTAATAAGATGATCAAAATACAAAACAGGAACTGACTACGAAGATATGTCGCAGAGGACTGTAGGGTAAAGGATAGAAAGAAAAATATTTCCCGTTTTTATTCAGGTGGTATTGATGCATGTGCTGTGTTGTTGCATTGTTATTTTTTTTTTTAACTTCATCTCATCTATTGCCTCCCCGATAAAATCATGCTCACATCACATTCATGGGTTTTTAGTCTGATTTCAAGTTTTAGATAAACATGTTGACTGAACTGATTCAGGCACAGGATTTAACATGCAGGACATCTCAAAATGGCACTTGGCCTCAATGTCAAACATTTGTGTAGAGAAATGAAACTGGGTGTCCACTGTGTTGTGATCAAAGTTATTTAAAGCGAGGGGAGGTTAACCAGTTACAATAGCACAAATAAGGAACTGGGAATCAGACAGTTCTTGACAACTGAAACTTAAATCACCATTTTTACCAACTCTGTTGTACTTTCAGAGTACTTTGTTGAAGTGACAACTTCATCATTTAAATACAAGACAACTGATATAAACTATTGAGGTGAACACCGCTCGTATCACAGTAAAGTGTTCTTTAGAGTCTCGGCCCTTTGTACAAATATAATATAAGATCTGAAGTAGAAAACATCAAGTCAATAACATGAGGAAAGTAATCACTGATTTTCTTGACTCCATGTTCAACAGCTACAACACTGGAATTAAAAAGAATTATGGGAAAATGCTGGCATTAACTATATCATCAAAGAAAGTTGTTCACGTTACTTACTCTTTATTGCAATGGAGACTGGCTTCTCCCTGTAGGAATACTTTTCATAGTCTCCTAATTCGATCCTGAAATAAAAAGGCCCTCGGTCACTTTGTTGAAGGGGATCAATCTTCAGCGAACAGCCCTTCTGTCTGACGTCTCCCAGCAGCTGTGTCCGATTCCGATACCGCTGCATCATTTTTGACTCGTTTGGGTGATAAATGAGCTGATGTGCCTCATCAGTCCACATCCCAGTGAATCCACTGATCTGCCTGTCTGCATTTGGGTAGTCAAATGAGCAGGGAATCTCCACACAGGATCCAAGGAGGCCTTCAACTGAGGACGGCACCGTGGCTGACCAAGACGAGGCTTCAGTTTGAGTAACTGTGGTAAAATGCAGAGGAATATGTGACTAAATGAAAGACAGACGAAGTAGAGGCAAGAAAGATGCATAAAATAAAACACAAATTCACCTAAAGATAAAATTCTTGGACTGAGCAAAAACAAAACAACACAACAAAAAGACAAACATCTGCCTGATTAGTTGTACTTCTTGTGAGCAGAAAAGATTAAAGAGGAGAGAATGCACCATACCTTTGCAGCAAAAGCACACAAAAAACAGAGCCCATGTCAAAGCGTGCATCTCGTCCTCTCAGGTTCAGACCTGCAAATGAAGTGACAGATATTTTCAGTCAGGTCAGGTGCCACTGTCATTTCCCTCTGGTGAGAGATGACTTGTCTAGTTTCCATTCCACTTTTAATACAGCATGCATACACTGCATTACACACAAAAACTGACTTTTGTCCCATCAGACCCATATTGGGGAAGTCCATTGTATTAATCATGGCTAATCTTTTTTTTAAGCATGTCTTGTGCTCTAAACTCTACTCACCTAAGCCATATATTTTTCAACTTTTAACCACTTTTAATAAGAGGTCTAATTGGCTCTTATTTTTTTTACATTTTGTTGTCAATCCTATTTCTGTTGTGCATCTGAGACCACAGCCCTCGGCTTTATCACTAGGTGTGCCATTCTGCTGCTCTCACTTCCTTGTTTGGATATTTGATTTATTTTGGTAATCATAACTTCTCCAATTTTATTTTTGTAAGATACGTTTCCCTCCTCGTGAGGCCAGGACTCTTTAAACTCATCGTTACTGACATTCCCCGTAACCTGGCCCTTCAATAATTAATTTAATATTGGGCATAATAATTATAATACTACTAATAATAATAAACGTTCACAGACTTTGCATCTCTCATAGCCTTGGGTAGAGAATCACATTTTGGTGGTTGAACAAAGCTGAGCTGCTGATTTTCTTCTTTGTCTGATAGTTTGCATCTTAAAAGGCAGCAGAGGATCTAAGAGGCTGTGAGGGATTGTAAAACAACAAAGAATTAGTAATGTAGGCAGGTCCCAAACCACTGAGAGCGTTGTAAACAACTAAAAGAACTATGAAATCAATCCTAAAAGACTCAGAGAGCGAGTGCAGGTTGGCTAAAACTGCGGTGATATGCTTCCTCTTTCTTGGTTTGGATAAAAGCATGGCAACAGTGAGTTCAGAAATAACTGTAGTTTATCAATAGATTGGTTTGGAAGAGAGCATTATGGTAGTTAGAGCTTGAAATAAATGCATGAACAAGTTTGTAGCCCCACTGACGGTGTGAGTAGGGTTGGTTGTCACACTTACTCTTGTGTGAATGCTCGTCATCAAAATATCTGTCAATGGTCATTCCTACATTAAAGGAAAGCTTAAGGTCTTTGCTTGAATGGATTATCCCTTTAGTGTTTGTAACTTATTGTAACAACAGGTTTTAATCATCAGAGACACCAACCCCATCGTGGGTCGGTTGTCCCTAAAGTTATCAATGTGATTTCAGGAAAAAAAAGTGTAACTTTTTAGTTTTTTAAGATAAAAACACCAAATAAGTTTTGAAATGAATCCCACCTTTATAATCAATCAGTGCCCCTTGTGTTTAAACCATGAGCTTGAACCTGGTGATTGTTTGTTTGAATTATCCTCTGTTATGAGAAGTAAAATAATGGAATTTAGAGCTCTGAAAAAATGCAGCCTTTATTAAAACCATTGTTTCATAACAATTCATACGGAATATAACATTAAATGAAACAGCAAGATTAGACAAGATTAATCTCCATCACAATATGACCAGGAACTTTTGTTAAAATGTCAAACAGCCTAGGTTGAAGTACGTAACAGTTCAGATACAACACTATTTTCTATTGAGGAACTAAAGCAACACACTCTCTCCCTAGCCCTTTTTAGATAGGAATTGTGCAAATTTGCAGGAAAGCCCAATCAGTCTTTTTTCAGCATTGGCAGTACAAAACCAAAATCAGGGAGTGCGGCAAAATGCCGCCTACCTACTTTTGTTCATACAGAATGTGCCTTTTTCGGGGCAATGGGGGGCGTGAGCAAGTAACAAAACGTGTGGATCAGCGTGTGACGTAAACAGTGACGTTAGAAGGAAGCCATGGCTAGTCAGGCGGCAATTCTCTCGTAAATCGGCCCATTCTTCATGCTTCACGGTTAATGGCCTCTTCGTTTGCGAGGGCAAGGAGGGCGTGCAATGTCTTGTCTCCCCAGTTGCTCATCTTTCCAGTGTCTGTCAGGTTTGTGTTTCCCTCTTGCTACTAGCTGCTCGCTAATTCCTGCTATCAGCTGTTTCCTGTTTATCCACCGCCAGTGGGTCGCACATGCTGCATCATCAACAGCTCCTCCCACAAGTCTTCAACAGCCCCTTCTGTTGCGGAAGGAAAATTGGGCGCCTTGAATCAACTTGCCAATCCGACTCTGTGTGTCTAAACGCTTGCAGCTGGCCGGCAAAACAAAACAGCCCAACATTCGCGGAAAATCTGGCAGTGTAAAAGGGGCTTCTCTCTCTCTCTCTCTCTCTCTCTCTCTCTCTCTCTCTCTGTGTATGTGTGTAGTCAAAAACACCTGAGCACATATGGACTACAACATGTTAGCCATGTAGACCGTCTTTCTGAAAAGTCACATTTTAAGCTAGCTACCACATGGCTTTAGCTTGCTCGCTTAATGTTGACCCAAATCAAACCTATTACTTTCGACTTTTTTTTTTTTGTTTGTTTGTTTTTGTTTTTTACAAGTGTCTGATTTTTCAATGACTAGTAACTTACAAGCTTTTAATACAAATACAAAAACAATACCAACGTGAAAAATTACTCTGACCCATAAAAATGACAAAACATCTCTCCACCTCAGTGTTTAGTGTGTTCCACAAAAGTACCACTGCAAAACTAAGCAGGATACCAACTGTTTGATATCGACACAATGTCACACAAGGGAGCCACAATAATGTGGCTGTAATAAGTACTGTGACAACCAGCCCCAGTCTCCCCTACTTAAAATACTGCTAATGGGCCATTTGTCTGTTGCAAGACGACTCTGAGTTCAATGAGAGGAGCTCCCTTTACTGATTGTTGAAACAGTGAGGCTGGAAATGGCTTAATTATGCATGATATTAATTCGCCTAACAGTGAGAATGTCACTTTTTAAAATAATGCGTGATGATAGACTAAAGTGGTTTCATTTTCTGATAAATTATGGTGTATTTTTTGCACGTGTGAGAATGTGTTTGTGCTTTCAGCTGAATAAAGACAACAAGACAAAAGCAGTGGCCAAACCTCAGAGGAGACCACAGAGCACTATGACTCATTTTTGCACTAAAATTAAATGAAGAGGCCAAAACCATTTGTTAGTTACAAACTGTGTCTGGTTCAGAAAAATGACTTCAAATTCTGTAATTATGGCAAACATAATAAAATAATGCATCTGTTTACATAATATCCCAGCCATTATTTATTGTTGAACCACTCTGATACCACTGTAGTTCTGCCTTTGGTTAAGATAGAGAATAAACTATCCACTCTGTGGAGATGTAAATCACCAATAACAGAGATCCAAATCTGTTCTGTTGTTTAAAACTGACCTATTGATTCCATTAGCTGCTTCTGTCCCCTGTGTGTTTTAATCTGATCTGCTCAGACTGTTTTAGTATGACTAATTATGGACACGTCTCAAGAACACCTACATTTAAAGAAGCACTGATCACTGAAACAGTGACGCTTAAAATGGCTTAATTGGGGCGTTGGTGGCTTGGTGGGTAGAGCAGGCGCCTCATGTACAAGGCTGTTACAGCAGCAATCTGGGTTCAAATCCAGCCTGTGGTCCTTAGCTGCATGTCATCCTCTCTCTCTCTCTCTCTCTCTCTCTCTCTCTCTCCCCTTACACGCTTATCTGTCCTGTCCATTAAAGGAAAAATGCCAGAAAAAAATATCTTAAGGGAAAAAAAAAATCTTAATTATGCACAAGAATAATTTGCCTAACAGTGGCAGAGTCGCTTTTTTTATATTACATGTTAGTGATAGACTATTTTGGAGACATTCTAATATATTATGTATCATTTGCACAGGCTGTGTGTAAATATGTTTGTTCTCTAAGTGACATGAAGAACCGTGGCTAAACCTCAGAGAAGACCACAGAGCACCATGACCCATTTTTGTACTAAAACTAAATGAAGAGGCCAAAACAGTGTCAGCTGAAAGGTTGAACACATTTATCCAACAAGCTTGCTTACATGTTAGTTGCAAACTATATTTGCATCAGAGAAAAGATCAAATATACCTTGACAATGTGTTAGGAATACAGCGTTATACAGTACATGGTGTACAAAGGAGAAACATTTCTTGAACAGCAAGTGCTGATTAAAAGTAATGACACGTTAACACCAAACCAAATGATACGTCTTTGTGGTTTATCTTCTAACAGGAAAAATAACCTTTAGTTTACCTTGACGTGTGTCTCACAGATGCAGAGCTGTCAAGACAGGATTTCCTTTGTTCTGTTCAGCATACAGCTACAACATGAGGTGATGCATGTGTGATCTGCTCTAAACTATGACAGCTGATATGCACCCAATCAGTTTGACCAATTCACACCCCCTGCAGAAAAAAAGAGTTTCACTTCACCCTCATTTCACACAAAATGGGCCTATCTCACTTTGAATGTACACTGATGCCTCACTTCCTGTTTCTGAGTTCACACCCACCGTCCTGAGGTGGCAATGGTCTTAGCAGAGGGAGTTTCTGTTGCAGTGCCATTGCAGGAGCTGTTTGCAGCTAGATTCAATTGTCCTCACTGAATTCAGTCCTTCATGGACCTTGATCTCCAACAAAAGCAGGGTTCAGCATTTCGCTCTTGTCTGGAGAAAAGCTGTCACCCTCTTGGACAGCTAGGTCCATGTAACGGATGCTGCGAGTGAGGCTGACCTTTTTCACAGATAGAATGTGCTTTCCTTTAACTCTCCAGAGATCCTCTTCACGTTGCGTCAAGATGTCCTCCAGCTTGACTGTGTCCTCTTTCGGGCGACCCCAGGACAGTTTCCTGGGAGTAGGAGTGATGAAGGTGCTGGATGCTGAGTTACCCATGACAGCAAATGTGCTTGAACTGGAACAATCTGTAAAGTGAAAAATATACCAGATGAAAGCAACACATTAAAGGAAAAACGCAATATTAAACTGTAGGATCCACACAAATAGTTTTTTACCTGGTAGCTGTAACAGGTCACAGTGTTGTCTCTCCTCGCCTCTGGTTTGTCTGCTGAAGATCTACCGTTGAATGAGAGGTGGTCAGGCTCCTTCATTTTTAAAGCCAATCCTGCAGCGCAGAACGAAGCCCTGACCTCGTCATCATCAAAGGAACAATTAACAGTCTCTGTCTGGATGAGATTAAACACAGTCGTTACAGTGTGAGCTAATCACTGCTGATGAATGGATCTTATAATCAATTTATGTTTATCAGTTAGTCAATCAATCGCCAGGAAGTTCCCACGACCACAAACACAGAAAGACGGTGTGCATTTCATCATGTTAAAAGTTGTATGTATTTATTGTAAACTTTGGTCTTAATCATCAGTGTTTCATCTTGATTTCTTCTGTTTTATCTCTGTGCTGTCGGTGTAATAAATATATTAAAAAGACATTGTCAGGGGTTCAGTGTATGGGATTAAAGAGAACTTTTGTGTCTGCTAATATCTGCAAAAAATACTCTAATGAAACAATTCTGTTTCAGAAATACGCTTCATTACACAGAAGGTATCTGAAACCTTTAAAGGGTGGAAGTAATTTAAACTAAGTGATAAAAGAGACGTAATGAAAATGCATGTGAATTGAAAAATAGAGTGGTAAACATGGATGTGAAAAATAGAGTGATAAATTATAATTGATCTGATTAATTTAAAGCTGATTTGATTAAACAGCTGTGATGAAAACATTTTTCACAACACAATGATGCCATTTATCATGACGCAAGGAAAGTGACCTCAAAGGTGGAAGTAACAAGAATAATTGGAAAAAATAGAGAAATCAAAATTCTTACGAATTAATAATGGAAGATTGTGAATTGAAGAATAGAGGGGTAAAAATGGAGGTGAAAGGAAAAATAGAGTGCTAAGTTATCAAGTGATTTGATTAATGAAAATAAGGTCTCAGTTCTTAGACCTAAGCGCGGCATTTGATATGACTGACCGAGACATCTTAATCAATCGTCTTGAAATGTTGGTCGGTCTTTCTGACTGTGTGTTAAACTGATTCAAAACATTAAAGGGAGGAATTGTTCCGCATGTCTGAGACACATGACCTCTGTTTTGGGGTTGCACAGGGGAGCTGCCTTGGTCCATTATTATTCTCACTTTACATGCTTGGTGACACCATTAGAAAACACAATGTTTGTTTCCATAGTGATGCCGATGACACGCAACTGTACATCTCTGCTGAGCCAAATGCTGCTGCAGCCATAATCTTCATTACTACCTGTCTTTTGGCAATAAATAAATGGATGAGCAATAATTTCTTAAAGTTAAATGATGATAAAACTAAAATCCTGCTTGTTGGCCCTAAAACAAAAAGAGAAATGCTGCTTAAGAATCTGGGGAATCTAACTCCCCAGATTAGATCTGAGGTTACATGTCTTATTAGTGTGATCCTTGACTCAGATCTAAGCTTCAAGTCCCACATTAACAAGGTGATGAAACTTAGCTAAGGTACGACTATTTCTGAATTAAAAAGATGCTGAGAAATTGATTCATGCCTTTATTTCAAGCTGACTCAACCCCTGTAACACACTTTTTACTGGCCTCCCAAAAACCACCACTGAGAGACTTCAGCTCATTCAAAACTCTGCAGCTCAGTTATTAACCAGAACCAAGAGGAGAGATCACACCAGGCCAGTCTGAGCTGCTCTGCACTGACTTCCTGTTACATTTAGAATTGATTTTAATCTCCTCCTCCTTGTATACAAAGCCCTACACGGGCTGGGATCAAGCTAGATGGCTCACTCGCTTGTTAAATATTTGCCTCCAAGAACACTGCGATCATCTGCTGCTGGTTTATTGGAGGTTCCCAGCAACAGCCGGAGGAAGTTGAGGGATGCAGCCTTTGTCAACTACGCTCCAAAGCTATGGAACATACTACCTATAGATATCAGGGAAGCTAGCTCACTAAATATTTTTTGAAAGAAAGCTAAAAACATATCTGTTCACTTTAGCCTTTAACTAGCTCTGACTTCCTGATACAGGTCTGAAACTCTTTCTATTTACGCTTTTACTTTCTAGTTACGCTTCACGCTGCTGCAACTCTTTTAAAGTCTTCAGTTCTGTTTTATGTCCATTATATCTGTTTGCATGTGACGCACAAAGTGCTTATACTGCCCTTATTGTAAAGCACTTTGTGCTGCATTTCTTGTATTAAAGGTGCCATATAAATAAAGTGTATTACTATTATTATAAAAAATAATGTGTGTAGATGACCAGTGTTTTGCCCTGCCTTACTATGTGTATAATCCATTATAATCCATTAATCATATTTCTACATAATAATAATAATTATCATTATTATTGTGGTCACGGGTGCGGGAGTGTGTGAGAAGACGAGCAGCTGCATTCTGGATATACTCTCGTGTGTCTCCTGGGATGAAAAATGCCCTCCAATTAATGATAAGAGAAACATAAACTCAAACATTTTTTGAGGAAATTACTGCAAGGTAGCCTATTAAGTCATACAGTCAAATCAGTAGTGAATGTTTTTTTCTCCCTACATTTATTTATTCAATCTTGAGGCTACTTTGCAGCTGATCAATTTGGTCAAATTATGTGCAGAACTGAAATCTTCAGCTGCCTGTCACACCTGGTACTTCTTCACTTTTTTTGGCCAGATAATTGCCCACTTCTTGGCCACTTCCCCTTTCATTGTCTTGTTGTATTCTGACTGAGCTCATCAGGCCACAGTCTGTGACAAGTCCAGACTAAGAGGCCATTTACACGTTGCCGGCTATTTTCATAAACGGACATTTCGCCGTCTCCGTTTTCAAAAAGATCTTCGTTTACACTTACCCGTGTATATATACACACAAGAGCATGCCAAACCTGTAGGTGGCAGTGTAACGAGAAGCTCAAGCCTTCCATGTATCCATTGTCACCATAGCAACATAGGTCGCACTTTTGACACAGGCCATAGACTGTATAAGACACAGGCGCAAATTACGGCGCATACTGTGACGTCGGCTGCCTATAACTCCGTTTATCTCCGTTTATCTCAGTTTACATGCAAAGTCGCAACCGGAGTTTTCCAAAATCTCCACTCTGGCCGGAGTTTTTAGAAAGGCTCGTTTTCAGAGGAGAAATCTCCGTTTGCGTGTAAACAAAGGGCACAAACGAAGGAAGATGTCTCCGTTTATCAAAATCACCGTGTACGTGTAAACGGCCTCTAATATGAGTGTGGCGGCAATCCTCACAGCTGCACATCATTTGAAAACTAGACAATGATAGTCTAGGCTCTTTGTCAAGGGTTAGTTACAACTCATGCAGGAAGGAAAACAATGTATTGACACTGACTATTGATTAAATATTGAATTTAAACTGTTGGTTAGCTGGGCTCTGTTAATAATATCCGTCAAGTATTCAGCCAAGCCATATTTCTTACAGCCTCCATATAAATAGAAAAAAAACCCGGCTCAATAGGGGCAGGAGGCTGCAACATATTAAAAGAGGACGCCACACCATAGGTAACAGTGTACCCACCAGCTTTACTGTATACCCCAAAACATTAAGCAAAGGCACAAACAAACTAAAAGAAAACAGAAAGGGAGACCCCGGCCAAAAGGAACAGAAGGAGGGGAAACGCTGGGCCAACCACGTAGTGGGCCGTCACTCCCAGCGCCTCGACCTAAACTACCTAAAACATGAATTAAACCTAAAGAAAACAAAAGAGATGAATAACGTGACTACCAGGCA
Source organism: Epinephelus fuscoguttatus (assembly GCF_011397635.1). Taxonomy (NCBI): domain Eukaryota; kingdom Metazoa; phylum Chordata; class Actinopteri; order Perciformes; family Serranidae; genus Epinephelus; species Epinephelus fuscoguttatus. The sequence goes on from NC_064759.1 coordinate 24,497,106, forward strand.
ATCTCCAGCCAAAACTAACACAACAAACAAAAACAACAAAACATCAGCACCTAAAAGTGCATGGGGGAAAAGAACCTGTTGGGGGAAAGGAAAAACAAGGGAGGAAGAAAAAGATTCCTCCCTACCTGATATGCTGTTTGCGAGCCATGTGCCATGCCTCCCTGTCTCTATAATCCCTGTCCCTCTTATCCCCTCCTCCTCTCTTTACCTGAGTAAACTCGCACTCAGGTGCGAGGCAGGCAGAGAGGCAGGGAGAGAACAGGCTGCTGCACATAATATTATAAATTGTTTCATATTTGAAAATGTATAAAAAGAAGTCGGGGGTAACAGTGTTGTCGTCTGTCATTAACAGGTGTTGCTATATGCTTCAGTTTGTCAAGGATATGAGGATATGCTGGATCATCAATCACAGACTCACTCAGTAGATCCACATCCAGCCTCGGTCAGTACTAACAGACACAGTACAGTCGACTTCAACTTTCCTCAGTTTTATCTGTTACTAAAAGTGTTTTCCCTTTTTGGACAGCACTCCTTTTGTTTTGTTTCTCATTTGATCACTGCACCATGTCATAAATCATTTCAAACTGGTTTCTTGAACATGACAATAAGTTCACTGTACTCCAATGGCCTCCACAGTCACCAGGTCTCAATCCAATAGAGCACCTTTGGGATGTGGTGGAACGGGAGATTCACATCATGGATGTGCAGCCTACAAATCTGCAGCAACTGTGTGATTCTATCATGTCAATATGGAGCAAAATCTCTGAGGAATGTTTCCAGCACCTTGTGGAATCTATGTCACGAAGCATTACAGCAGTTCTGAAGGCAAAAGGGGGTCCAGCAAGGTGTACCTAATAAAGTGGCCAGTGAGTGCATTGACAGAAATGGAGTATAATATAGTAAGTATGTTTTTTTTTAGTGTATAATCACCTGGAAATAAGAATTTCTGTTTTCCTTGGAGTTTCATAGCAGTTGGAAAACAAAGATATGGTGCACTACTGCCACCAACTGGAATGGTTTGTGGATCCTGATTAATTTGACTTGCAAGCCACCAAATTTCCTCTGATTTTACTTTGTAGCTAAGATGCTTAGGGGAAATGTAATGGAGGAAAAGCATACACTTTATCTAGCAGAAATGTAGTGGAGAAAAACTAAAAGTTGAATACAAATACTCCAGTACAGTACAGATACTCCCATAAATGCTTACATACTGTAACCAAGTATTACTTCAAACCACTGGTCAATAGCACACACGTGCAGAAACAGATCATTTATGATAAGCAATCTTCATAATTATGGCAAGCATAACAAAATGTTACACCTGTACATAATATTCCAGCCATTCTTGACCTTTGAACCAGGGGCTGTTGCTGTCACTTAATATGACATATTTAACTTACTGTACTTCTGCTTTCAGTTGAGAAGGGGAATAAACTCGAGGCAGGAGCTGCTGGAGGTGAAAGATAATGCAAGATATTTAAGATATGAAATACCAATAACAGAGATCCACATCTATTCTATTGTTTCAAGCTAACTGATTCTGTTAGCTTCCAGCTGGTTTTGGTGTGGAGAATAAATCCATAATTCCCCCACTGACACTTATGTGTTTTAATCTGATCTGCTGTTACATTATTTTAGTGGGAATAATTTAGACCAAATCTCATGAACTACCAAATGTAACACTTAATAAAACTAAAAAACATTTCTTCTACTTGGAAACATCTCTTCATTATGATGTAATGTCATTGCTGACTGAGTTGTCTGATTCACGATACCGACAAGTGATTGTTATGGAAATTTAATCATGATTTTCAATTGAATTCAACTCAATAAGCTTTATTGGCGGGACATTTCTTATGTGTTGCCGAAGCACAATTACAATTTAAGACAGTGAAAAATTTGAAACAATTATCAACAATGTGTTATTACAAAATCTTAGACATAAATTTTAAAGGAAAAAAACTAATAAGAGAAGTTGTAAATAAAAAGGCAGAGTGTGATCTGTGATGAGATGAACTTCATGTTGTTGTGTTGGTTGTGTCTGAGGTTGTGACATGCTCTGACATACTTGCTGCATCTATGGCGCTGACACTATTTTCTCCATGTACATTTTAGTCTGGTTTAGAGTGTGAATCAAAATCTTGGAGTTTACATTTAATTTTTGTGAAGAACTTTGTTCTGATGTCTTCATATGTGCTGCAGGAAATGTTTCTCTGTCTCCACCTGTCTCTGGGGTCAGAGCTGACACAGCCTGCCTTCTCTAGGCAGCCAGGTCTGCCTGTGTCTGCCAGTCTCTATGGCCAGGCTGTGATCACAGAGTCTGTCCATACTCAGTATGTTATCAGTTTCTGATCTGTCTATCCTTTAAAACACTGAAAGGTGTACAAACAGTAGCTCAAAAATATGTTTTTCGTTTTCTAGTACATGCTTAAACTTGAGCTGTCTTGTTGTCGAGGGGAACCACAGAACTTCGTAAACTTTCCGTCACACTTAATTGATCCTCAGTTTGTCTCCCATTCTTGTTTCACTTCCACTCTTTGATGACATCAGCTGCTCTAAAGCAGTCTTAAAGCACCACCATCTGGCTGATACGGCTGAATGACTATTGAGAGTGGGCAGTTTGTAAAAAAAGAAACAAAAGAAACCAACTATGGCAGTTACATCTTTAACAAACCAAGGTACGGCAGCTGAATAAAAAAGAAAGTGTATATTTTAGACTGTTAAACATTTATGAAACTAGAGTATACTGAATGGAGGTTTGTACATATGTTCCCCTGTAGAGGACAAACACATTACCAGTCAAGCAATGATGAGGCAATCACAACAGATAAGCGCAAAACTAAATTTAATATACAAAGAGTTAATGTTTACATTCCTGATAAATCTGTTCAGAAAACAGGAAGTGCTGGGTGTTAGTAGCATGCTTTAAGATTTGGTGCTAGACAGCAAACTGTGTCATCTTGGCTCTAATGATCAACTGAGAAACCCAAACACAGTGTCTATATCACAAACCAGTGGGTGGGGAAGTTTTCAGTATGCAGAGTGTGAGTTTAATGAATAAAAAGTGGCACGTTGCTTTCCAGGGAACCAGACTGGTAAAGCTTTTTGTCAACAGATTTTTATATCTTGTTTTTGTGTGTGTGTTTTCTGATTTTTTAAAAGTCACTATTAAAGTAACGCCATTTCTCTGAAGCTGATATGTGATTAACATGAACGCAAGTTAAGAAATTAAACCCACCAGCAAATGTTTGCCCCTTGACTTGCTGTATTATTATAATGAAACTTTAAAAAGACTCTTAGAAAAACATAAAAAAAAAAAAAGACACCGGAGCAGACAGTGATGATGATGGAGGCTGCTGGTCACTTTTCTTTGATTATCTGAAAGAACAAGAAAATACACATTTTTTAAATTTGACTTTTAAAGATGCATTCATCAACAATATATGAAATTTAAGTTAAATTGTGACGTAAAGTGATGGGGTCACTCGCAGTAAGAAACCCACAGTGTTTTCACCTTTAACTCTGCAGCTTAGTGATGAGAGAAGAAGTTTTATCTCAACAAACAGCACTGCAGTCTCATGTTACTACTTTTTGGAGATTCAAAGGTTTGTGAAATGGTGTGAGGACAACCACCTCGTGTTGAATGCCGGTAAGACAGGGGAGATGGTGTTTGACCCAGGGGCAGTCGGCAACCACACGCCAGTGGTCATTCACAACCAACCCATCGCTCATGTCCCATCATATAAATATGTGTGTCTTTGTTGACAGCTACCTAACCTAGAGAACACATGTTGATAGTCTCTGTAGCAGATTACAACAATGGCTGCATTTCTTATGTTGTCCGAGAGTTCATGGTGTTGATCAAAAACGTATGATCACTTTTGATCAGGCAGTTAAAACACAAACTGCTCCAGTTAATCCATAGTGCGTGGAAAATAACTGGTGTCAAAGAGCACATTTCCATGCAGACTATTTTTAAACTCTACGTCAAGCCAATAAGATCATCATTGATTCCTCTCTGGAAGGAGATTAAGTGCTTCGTTGACAGATTTAAAAATTTGTTCATACCTCTGTCTATAAAGCTGTTAAATAATTTCAGGTAAAGCCAGAACTGGCACTGGATTATGATTTGATGGTTTGCATTGTTTGTAGAGGTATTTTTAGCGTTTAATGCTATTTATTCATCTTTTTGTGGTTTTCTGTTATTGCTACGTTTGGTGTATAATACTGATTTGTTTATGTACTGTGTTGTTGTATATTTATGGCTGCAGCATGGGTGTAGAGCCCAAGACAAATTTCCTACTTTGTGGGACAGTAAAGGTTTTAGCTCCTTTTAGACCACAAACGCAGAATATTTAGTAGGTAAGGACAATCACGTTTCTCTCAGGAGTAAATCAAGAAATACACCCCTTTTACACTTGATCTAAATATGGATATCTTTGCTCTGGATGAGGATGAAACACATGTTAATGCAAGAGCATAAATGCTCACAGGATGCAATGCAGTCAGCTATGGGGTGCCGTTTGTAAAGTGTCTCACGATGAAAATAACATCAACATTTTGCCACATTTAGCTTCAAACAATGTTTAAAAAAGTATTGTGATTTTTTTAACGTCACCTTTTACCACATTTACAGCAATATTTGTTAACTTAGAAATATATTAAATAGTTAAATCTAAATATTAAATGTGGCACCTAAATGTTAAATGTTAAATCTAAATATTAAATCTAAATCTAAATGCTAAATCTAAATCTAAATCTAAATGTTAAATCTAAATATTAAATCTAAATCTAAATGCTAAATCTAAATCTAAATATTAAATCTAAATCTAAATCTAAATCTAAATGTTAAATCTAAATGCTAAATATAAATATAAATATAAATGTTAAATCTAAATGTTAAATCTAAATATTAAATCTAAATCTAAATCTAAATGTTAAATCTAAATGTTTTGGGTGAAACTAAATATTTAGCTAATATGCAAATTCACACTGCCGGTCACCGGAAGTACCAAAATAAAAGCTCGAGATGGTCAGACTGTTTATAGAATCAAATAACGAATTAAAACCAACTTATCGGGGGAAATGGATACTTGAACATACATTAGCGTGATAATAACTGCCTAAAATAACAAGAAACGTGTTTGGAGAAATTTTATTTGATGTGTACTTTGAGTTGTTAGTGTCCCTTCGGAGGGATTAACAACCTAAGCTAAGCTAACAACCGTCAGTTCTTAGCCCCGTTAGCAGTGTCTGTAATGACACAATTATCACGCTAATGTATGTTCAAGTGTCCATTTCCCCCGATAAGTTGGTTTTAATTCGTTATTTGATTCTATAAACAGTCTGACCATCTCGAGCTTTTATTTTGGTACTTCCGGTGACCGGCTAAATATTTAGTTTCACCCAAAACATTTAGATTTAACATTTAGATTTAGATTTAGATTTAATATTTAGATTTAACATTTATATTTATATTTAGCATTTAGATTTAACATTTAGATTTAGATTTAGATTTAGATTTAATATTTAGATTTATATTTAGCATTTAGATTTAGATTTAATATTTAGATTTAACATTTAGATTTAGATTTAGCATTTAGATTTAGATTTAATATTTAGATTTAACATTTAACATTTAGGTGCCACATTTAATATTTAGATTTAACTATTTAATATATTTCTAAGTTAACAAATATTGCTGTAAATGTGGTAAAAGGTGACGTTAAAAAAATCACAATACTTTTTTAAACATTGTTTGAAGCTAAATGTGGCAAAATGTTGATGTTATTTTCATCGTGAGACACTTTACAAACGGCACCCCATAGTCAGCCTGGAGGAAGTGCAGTCTGCACGGTTTGACCACATTTCTAAGAAAAACGTTTCCGAGAACATCACACCCAATGACGCCAACTCAACTTTCAGTTCTCACCTTGAGATTCTGCTCCTGATTACACCGAAGAAAAAGAAGAACAGAAAATAACAAAGTGTCATTTTTCAGAGATCTTATTGAAAAGCAGCAACAAAAATAAAGATGTTACTTCTGCAGAGATATGGGAGATGACTGTAAGACCAATGATGTATGGTGTGTGAATGTTTACCTTTTGAGCAGTATGGAACTAGTCACCAAATTAGAATATGTAAGGGATATTCTAACTATTAGAGGCGAAATTCATGACCTCCTGTCCTCAGATAGTACCTATCTAACCTCAAACACAGCTGTAAAACCTAATATATATTTAGATTGCTTCTCCCCAATTTCTCTTCAAGAATTGACCGCAGTGATTTCTTCATCTAAATCATCAACGTGTCTCTTAGACCCCATCCCAACTAGGCTACTTAAGGAGGTCTTTCCTTTAGTTAACACTCATATATTAGACATGATCAATCTATCCTTATTAACAGGCTATGTACCACAGTCTTTTAAGGTAGCTGTAATTAAACCTCTACTAAAAAAACCCACCCTGGATCCAGAGGTGTTAGCCAACTATAGACCAATATCTAATCTTCCCTTTCTGTCAAAGATCCTTGAGAAAGTAGTTGCAGACCGGCTGTGTGATTTTCTCCATGATAATAATTTATTTGAGGAATATCAGTCAGGATTTAGAGTGCATCATAGCACTGAGACAGCACTAGTTAAAATTACAAATGACCTTCTGATTGCTTCAGACAAAGGACTTGTCTCTGTACTTGTTTTATTAGATCTTAGTGCGGCGTTTGACACAATTGACCATCAAATTCTACTGCAGAGACTGGATCACTTAATTGGCCTAAAAGATTCTGCACTGAGCTGGTTTAAATCTTATTTATCTGATCGTTTTCAGTTTGTTGACGTTCATAATGAATCATCCTTACGTACCAAAGTTTGTTCTGGAGTTCCGCAAGGTTCTGTGCTCGGACCAATCCTATTTACTCTATATATGCTCCCTTTAGGTAACATCATTAGAAATCACTCTGTAAATTTCCATTGTTATGCGGATGATACACAGTTGTATTTATCGATGAAGCCAGAAGAAAGTAATCAATTAACTAAACTCTATAACTGCCTTAAAGACATAAAAACTTGGATGAGCACCACTTTCCTGATGTTAAATTCAGACAAAACTGAAATTATTGTTCTTGGCCCCAAACAACTCAGAGACTCTTTATCTGATGACATAGTTTCTCTAGATGGCATTGCTCTGGCCTCTAGCACTACCGTAAGAAACCTCGGAGTAATATTTGATCAAGATTTGTCTTTTAATTCTCATTTAAAACAAACCTCACGGACTGCATTTTTTCATCTGCGTAATATTGCGAAAATTAGGCCTATCCTGACCCGAAAAGATGCAGAAAAATTGGTCCACGCTTTTGTTACCTCTAGGCTGGATTACTGTAACTCTCTATTATCAGGTAGCTCTAGGAAGTCCTTAAAAACTCTCCAGCTAATTCAGAATGCAGCAGCACGTGTACTAACAGGAACTAAGAAACAAGATCATATTTCTCCTGTTTTAGCTTCTCTGCACTGGCTCCCTGTAAAATCCAGAATTGAATTTAAAATCCTACTGTTAACTTATAAAGCTCTAAATGGTCAGGCTCCGTCATATCTTAGAGAGCTCATAATGCCATATTATCCCACCAGAACACTGCGCTCTGAGAACGCAGGGTTACTCGTGGTCCCTAAAGTCTCCAAAAGTAGATCAGGAGCCAGAGCCTTCAGCTATCAGGCTCCTCTCCTGTGGAATCATCTTCCTGTTACGGTCCGGGAGGCAGACACCGTCTCCACATTTAAAACTAGACTTAAGACTTTCCTCTTTGATAAAGCTTATAGTTAGGGCTGGCTCAGGCTTGCCCCGTACCAGCCCCTAGTTAGGCTGACTAGGCCTAGTCTGCCAGAGGACCCCCTATAATACACCGGGCACCTTCTCTCTCTCTCTCTCTCTCTCTCTCTCTCTCTCTCTCTCTCTCTCTCCCTCGTATCCTATGACTGCATCTTGCTAACTTGGCCATGCCACTAACTCGGCTTCTTCTCTGGAGCCTTTGTGCTCCACTGTCTCTCAGATTAACTCATATCGCAGCAGTGCCTGGACAGCGTGATGTGTGTGGTTGTGCTGCTGTCGTGGTCCTGCCAGATGCCTCCTGCTGCTGCCATCATTAGTCATTAGTCATACTTCTACTGTTATTATACACATATGACTATTGTCAGATATTAACACATACTTTCAATATATTGTACCACAGTAACCAGAACTATAACTATAATATTATTACTTTCAATAATGTTGTTGTAAGCTACTGTCATTACCTGCATCTCTCTCTCTCTCTCTCTCTCTCTCTCTCTCTCTCTCTCTCTCATTGTGTCATACAGATTACTGTTAATTTATTATGCTGATCTGTTCTGTATGACATCTATTGCACGTCTGTCCGTCCTGGAAGAGGGATCCCTCCTCAGTTGCTCTTCCTGAGGTTTCTACCATTTTTTTCCCCATTAAAGGTTTTTTTTGGGGGGAGTTTTTCCTTATCCACTGTGAGGGTTCAAAGGACAGAGGGATGCTGTATGCTGTAAAGCCCTGTGAGGCAAATTGTGATTTGTGATATTGGGCTTTATAAATAAAATTGATTGATTGATTGATTGGATAATGTTTTGTGAGCCGGTGACTGTTGAAAAATAACTCCCGACAGGGGAATGGAACCCCGACGCGCAGGGAGTTATTTTTCAACTGTCACCGGCTCTTTATACATTATCCTGCTTTTGGGGGTGGGGGTTTTGAGTTTGAACGATGCCGCGCTTTAGCCAATCACATGTCGTATCTGACAACAGGAGGCTTTTAACAGATGATGTCCTGATGCTTTGCTGCTGCTGCTGTTAGCTGTCCCTGTCAGCTGTAGCCACTGATGCTTTCTAGACATCGTGATTTCCCAAAACTGAATAAATACCGCACATAGCAACACAAAACTGATTTGCTAGCTCAATCATGTTGTAACTAAGATATCCGCTGGAAAAAATATTTTTTCACGGACCGTGTATTGAGTTACTGAGTTACTACAGACACCGCTAACGGGGCTAACAGCGAACGGTTAGCCCAGCTAATCTACGATAACCATGTTATTAATTACAAAACGTGCACACAGAAATAGTAATGTTTGTTCAATCAATGTGTTTGTAGACTTGACAAACACCAGACTAGTCTAAACGGTGATATAGTGATGTAAAAAATGTGATATATATATATATATACACACACACACACACACACACACACACACATATATATATATATATATATATATATATATATATATATACAGTACAGGCCAAAAGTTTGGACACACCTCATTCAATGCGTTTTCTTTATTTTCATGACTATTTACATTGTAGATTCTCACTGAAGGCATCAAAACTATGAATGAACACATGTGGAGTTATGTACTTAACAAAAAAGGTGAAATAACTGAAAACATGTTTTATATTCTAGTTTCTTCAAAATAGCCACCCTTTGCTCTGATTACTGCTTTGCACACTCTTGGCATTCTCTCCATGAGCTTCAAGAGGTAGTCACCTGAAATGGTTTCCACTTCACAGGTGTAACAGGGTTAATTAGTGGAATTTCTTGCTTTATCAATGGGGTTGGGACCATCAGTTGTGTTGTGCAGAAGTCAGGTTAATACACAGCCGACAGCCCTATTGGACAACTGTTAAAATATATATTATGGCAAGAACCAATCAGCTAACTAAAGAAAAACGAGTGGCCATCATTACTTTAAGAAATGAAGGTCAGTCAGTCCGGAAAATTGCAAAAACTTTAAATGTGTCCCCAAGTGGAGTCGCAAAAACCATCAAGCGCTACAACGAAACTGGCACACATGAGGACTGACCCAGGAAAGGAAGACCAAAAGTCACCTCTGCTTCTGAGGATAAGTTCATCCGAGTCACCAGCCTCAGAAATCGCAAGTTAACAGCAGCTCAGATCAGAGACCAGATGAATGCCACACAGAGTTCTAGCAGCAGACCCATCTCTAGAACAACTGTTAAGAGGAGACTGCGCGAATCAGGCCTTCATGGTCAAATAGCTGCTAGGAAACCACTGCTAAGGAGAGGCAACAAGCAGAAGAGATTTGTTTGGGCCAAGAAACACAAGGAATGGACATTAGACCAGTGGAAATCTGTGCTTTGGTCTGATTAGTCCAAATTTGAGATCTTTGGTTCCAACCGCCGTGTCTTTGTGAGACGCAGAAAAGGTGAACGGATGGATTCCACATGCCTGGTTCCCACTGTGAAGCATGGAGGAGGAGGTGTGATGGTGTGGGGGTGTTTTGCTGGTGACACTGTTGGGGATTTATTCAAAATTGAAGGCACACTGAACCAGCATGGCTACCACAGCATCCTGCAGCGACATGCCATCCCATCCGGTTTGCGTTTAGTTGAACGATCATTTATTTTTCAACAGGACAATGACCCCAAACACACCTCCAGGCTGTGTAAAGGCTATTTGACCAAGAAGGAGAGTGATGGAGTGCTGCGGCAGATGACCTGGCCTCCACAGTCACCGGACCTGAACCCAATCGAGATGGTTTGGGGTGAGCTGGACCGCAGAGTGAAGGCAAAGGGGCCAACAAGTGCTAAACACCTCTGGGAACTCCTTCAAGACTGTTGGAAAACCATTTCAGGTGACTACCTCTTGAAGCTCATCGAGAGAATGCCAAGAGTGTGCAAAGCAGTAATCAGAGCAAAGGGTGGCTATTTTGAAGAAAACATGTTTTCAGTTATTTCACCTTTTTTTGTTAAGTACATAACTCCACATGTGTTCATTCATAGTTTTGATGCCTTCAGTGAGAATCTACAATGTAAATAGTCATGAAAATAAAGAAAACGCATTGAATGAGAAGGTGTGTCCAAACTTTTGGCCTGTACTGTATATATATATATATATATATATATATATATGTATGAAGAACAAAAATAGTTTGAGGATCGCACACAGATATGTCCGTCAGCAGATAAAAAGTTTTTAATGAAGCTTTTCAAGCATTTTCAAGGACAAGGCACTTTCGGCCGTCCGGCCTTCATCAGTGTGGGTTACAAGACTAGCAGTGCATGCAGTGATTTAACAGCTGCAGTGGGGTCTGCAGATCAGCTGTGTTCAATCAACAATCACCTGCAGATCAGGTGAGTCTGCAGATCAGCTGTGTTCAATCAGCAATCAGGTTCCTTAGAAGAAAAAACAATCTTTGAAAAATCTATCAGAATTTCCTAAAAAAGATTTCATTTTTAATTTTTTCAATTTCTTTTAATGACATGGGTGGAGAGAAACATGGAGGCAAGTTTGTGTTAACTGTTACAAAAAAGGGCACATATTGAAATCCTCATTCATGCCGGATGGAAAAAGAGTTTTTAGTTTGTGGATCCAAGCACATTCGCGTTGTAACAGTCTTTTTTCCTGGTCGCCACATCTACAGTTCAACGCCACCTTCTCACTGCCGATACATTTGAGATCTTTAACCCTGTGTCCATGTTCACAGAAGTGGCGTGCTACAGGGGATGTCATGTCGGCCCGTTTAATGCTGCTTCTATGTTCATTCAGCCTGATTTTTAATTTGCGGGCTGTCTGACCAATTTAGTATTTCCTACATGGGCAAAACAGTAAGTAAATGACATGAGATGTGTTACAGGTAATGACAGATCTAATGTTATACTCCTTTCCAGTATGCAGATCGTGGAATTTGTCCGTTTTTACCATACTGTCGCACCAAGTGCAAGATCTACAAAAAAATGATGTAGGTCTAGCAGGACACGAATCAGCCTTCACTAAACTAGTGGCTCTTTTGTAGGTGAATAGAGGTGGGTATTGAAACGTATTATTTAGATGATGAAATGTGCCAGTGTTTCAAGACAGTAGATTTGATCACAGAGCTGAAAGGGTTGTATGTAAGGATGTAATTTGTAGAATGTACTTTGTTTTGCTTGTTTGTCTTGGTAAATAGCATTTTCCTTTCAGTTTTGTTTACAGTCTCTAACGCTGAGTGAAGGCATGATTCGGGATAGCCTTTCTGTCTGAACCTATGGAGCATGTTTTCACTCTGACAGAGTGTTACAGATGCGTTTCAGTCTGTACAACTGACTGACAGGTAGGCTCTTTTTTAGAGGCAATGAATGGTAACTTTGAAAGTTTAGTAAATTATTCTTGCCAGTAGGTTGGTCTGTATCGGTGATTGTTGATTGAACACAGCTGATCTGCAGACTCACCTGATCTGCAGGTGATTGTTGATTGAACACAGCTGATCTGCAGACTCCACTGCAGCTGTTAAATCAGTGCATGCACTGCTAGTCTTGTAACTCATGCCCTGTTTACACGTGGCCAGCTATTTTCATAAATGGACATTTCACTGTCTCTGTTTTCAAAAATAACATCGTGCATATCTGTCCGTTTTCCAAAAAAATCTTCGTTTACACTAACCCATGTATATATGCTGTCAAGAGCATGCCAAACCTGTAGGTGGCAGTGTAAGGAGAAGCTCAAGCCCACGTTAGCAATCAGAATCCATAAAATAGCAACAACAACAAGCAAAAGTTTTTCCAAAAATTCCAAAAGTTGACCTTCTCTCATGTTGACCTACTGATAAAGATTTTAAGCCCTCTCTGCACAGAGCTACATTTATTTATAGTAAACTCATTTTATAGTGAGCAGCATACATATGTCCCCTACAAATTCCAACCGTGTTTACAAAGTTTGAATGAACGAGACGGATGCAATCAGAAAGGAAATGGAGGCTGCGCATTGATCCTTTTGCCCCTGTCTGCAGGCACGCATGATGGGGTCAAATGGATCATGTGCATAATTAACCACAAAACAAGCAAATACTTCATCTTAATGACATATAACACTCATCATGCTTCAGCCGAATCCTCTAAGCAAATGACCATGTTGAACTGAAATTAGAATGAATTTGCTCCAATGCGTTAACCAATCTTTGTGCATAATCAGGCTGATATGCCCTGCAAACACAATGGGACTATTTTCTAAAAGCACAGAGCAAAGAAATGTCTTTTTTTTCTCCCCCGGTCTGCTGTCAGCAGGAGCGGGGATTTCAGCACCACGGACAGCGCTCGTACAAAGACCTGACAAGCGTCTCCTTTAAATGTGTTTGCTGCTAGAGAAATTATACATAAGAAATGAAGACAGTGACATATTTTCAATAAAAAACAATGAGTCGAACATTCATTTCAAGCTTTTGTAGTACAACGAATTTCAGAATTGTGCGAGTGTGGCCGGAGAGTGGGCAGCAGTGTTTGATGCAGGAAACTCGATATGGACTTGAAAATCAATTTCGGAGTGGGGGTTTTGGGAATGGAGGGCTGTCCACTGTTGGAACATTGTGTGCGCACAGCCCTTCACCACCTGGATCCTAAAATAAACACCTGTTTTATTACATAATCAAGCGGCATTCATTAAGATCCGATATTTCTGTCATTCCAATAACAAGAATTGTGGTTTAATACTCTTAATTATAACAGCCAACTTATTGAAAAATGTCTGGTTTAAATCGGCTCGGGCCCATAATTACAGAACCCACATCCACTCGTTTCCCCTGAGCCGCCTCAAGAACTGCCTGCTCTCGCCCTGCAGCTACGCGGAGTCCCTCCTGATCAAAACGCCGCTCCACCTCTGAGTGCAGCAGGTCCAGGGCCTCTGTATGTAGTCAGGCAGGCTGCATATCACATCAAAAGCACAGATCTATGCATTAATGATATGAAAGAGATAAATGTAAGTCAGACAAACTGAGTGTAAATTCAGATTCTTTATTTTTTTTAAAGCGTAATACAATGGGTATGAAGGCTGATGGGGTGCGGCGGGGCAGATGGGAGGGGGTGCGGCCACACCACCCGCAACCCTAGTTCCGACGTCTATGCTGCCTATAACTCCGTTTATCTCAGTTTACATGCAAACGTGCAACCGGAGTTTTTCAAAATCTCCACTCTGGCCGGAGTTTTTAGAAAGACTCATTTTCAGAGGAGAAATCTCCATTTGCGTGTAAACAAAGGGCACAAACGAAGGAAGATGTCTCCGTTTATCAAAATCACTGTGTACGTGTAAACGGAGTGTCACACTGATGAAGGCCAGACAGCCGAAAGCGCTTTGTCCTTGAAAATGCTTGAAAGGCTTCATTAAAAACTTTTTATCTGCTGACGGACATATCTGTGTGCGATCCTCAAACAATTTTTGTTCTTTCTGGATATTTATTTGGACTACGCACCAGGAGGGTCAGAGCGCAGTGGTAACTTTGAACAATATATATATATATATATTCCCTGGCGGTGGTGCCCCCTGGGAATCGCCTTGTTGTTTACAAATACAATCTATGTATATAGTATTTGTAAACAACAAGGCGATTCCCTGGGGGCACCGCCAGAAGTGAAGGGGTTGAGCGATCTGCGAGGCTCCTGCACTTCTGTTTGTCGAAAAACTACGGGCAGTGCCTCCAGAGGTAAAAGAAGAAAAAAAAATCCTTTTTTACCGATGGATTTCCAGATTGCTAGCACCAAGACTGGCAGCTGTCGGGGGGCTGCGGAAGAAGTCAAACAACGTTCATCTGCACACAACGCGTTGACACACAGCTGGTTGAATATGAGCAAAGTTTCCCTGCTTCCCTTTACCATTCAGTAGGTACGTTTCCGTTTCCACTCAGATCCTATTTGGCCTGTGTGGACTAACATGAACTGATTTTGATACTCCTTAGGCTAATGCTGCTGGCAACGGAGCAGCAGAGCAGCGGTGATACCTCAAGAAATAAACACCGCAGAATTTTGTTGATTGACCAATCAGAATCAAGTATTTAAGAGTGCCATGTTCTAACTAAAGATTAAAGTCCTTAAAATACCTCATGACTTTAATCACAATGTCCTGCTGTCATTTCAGCTGTTTACTGCTCTTTGAAAATATAATCCCCCACAAGCCGAACTCTTTTGCCCTTACAGATTCCAGGCATATTAGTTAGAAAATGTATAATTGTAGTATCTCATGCACCCATTTTCATAAAAATCACAAGGCTTTCACACACTGTGTGACCAGTAAATAAATAAATAAATAAATAAATACATTAATCACACTTTCAATAGAGTGAAGGAAATGAAAATCACAATAGCACTACAAACTGGATCTGATCTTCTCCTTACCTGCCTTCTTGATTTTGGAGCTCTGCAATACGTGTCCTTAAAGAGACAGAAAAAATGGTCGCTTCATTGAGGAGCACAGGAAAAAACTTGTAAATAAAAAAGGGGTGAGAGGAAATACACCCCCTCTGTGTAAATGTCAATAACTGCTCATGTTATTGTCTGTAGTGTAAGTCTGTATTGAACTCACTTGTATCTCTTCGCCATGAGAATGCAGAAGACTGCAAAGATCACAGCTGTGCCAATCGCCGCCACTGTGGGAATGATGATGTGGTTGTAGTTTTCTGTACCTGCAAACAGACGGAGCCACATATAAGGGACATTCTTTCTTTTATATTGCACATAATGGGAAGGGGACAAATAAAAAACATCCTCAAAATTCAGCAACAGAGTGAAAATGATCTCACGTTTTACATAGAGTGTCAGTGTTGTAAAGGACGTCCTCCCTCCATTAAATTGTGCTGTGCATTTGATCTCAGTGTGGTCGTCCTTCTCCTTGGGAATGATGGTCAGGATGGACTGTGCCTCCCAGTAGCCAAGGTGAATTTCTCTGTGGACCTCATTCACCGCATCTGGAGCGGCCTTACTCCATGTGAGTTTAGGCACATGGGAGGGGCAGGTATGGGTGACCGAGCAGGTGACAGTGTAGGGATGTCCTTCAGTGGCTGTCTTTGGGTGAGTCAGGGCAGGCTTTGGAGGATCAGCTACAAATGGAAAATAAAGGAAAATGCAGATAATAAGAAAGAGATAAATCCTGTTTCTACAACGAAAATTGGCAGAGGTTTATGAAATTTTGGAAAGTTGGTGACATACGGAGCATTCTGAACTCGACACAATCCTCCACAAAGGAGAACTTGTCATCGGTTTTTGTCTCTGTCAGTGCCTGTTCTATCCGGAAGCAGAAAGGGCCATTGTCATGATTTTTAACGTCCATCATTTCTAAGGTGCAGTTGCTCTGACCCAGATGTCCCAACAACCGTGTGCGGCCCCTGAAGTTTTCCAAAACCTGCGTTTGATCCTCGTAATAGATGCGTTGATTTCGATCATTTGAACGATGCCAGATCCCTCTGAGTTTGGAGGTGGGCAGGTTTCCTTTGGGATGGGTGAATGAACACGGCACCACAACGCAGGAACTGACCAGAGTGTCGAGACTTTTTACAACATTCGCCTTCCATTCTCCAGCGAACACAGGGCTGCTGAGAGCTGAAAGAAAGTGATGGAAGTGACAAAGAATGACACGACTTCTCCTTGATAGATTTTTTAGGTAGGGTGTATGTTAGAATGAGACTGGATACAAAGAGGTGACTAACAGGGGTGGTCAAGAACATCTCTGGATCCGTGTTAACAGCTCATGTGGGGCCCTTAACACTGAGTGTTGCTTGTTTATGAGGGCACTGGCATGGAGACTTTAAGGGGTGAAAGAAATATATACTGTATATGCAAATTTAAGCAGTCACATATATGTCAACACTTGCTTGGCAAAGCCCCAAAATTAACATATTTTAATCCAAAAACATTACATTATTGTTGCACACGAGTAAAGCATTGAGTAGAGATACCAATAGATGCCATTAGAAATCAATTAAGTGTTTTATTCCCAAGTTTTCAGACACTTTTACCAAGTCCATAGCATCAAAATTTGCCATGATAGGTCATTAAATTATAAGCTATGTGTTAACGTACCTTTTTCAACATGTAACACTCGGATATCAGAGTTTCACTCTTGTGAATTTCTGACCAGCCACACAACTTTCATGTTTCATTGATCCGTGTTTACTTCCTGTCAGCTACTGAGTTAACAAATATTCATACACTTTGACCCATGCATAATGTTTATGTTGTCAAGTTTGAAACAGTTGATATATATTCTTGCGTGTCAGTCTGGGACTCTTGGGAGAGTGGGGCCCGTTTCAGATGAAAAGAGTGAAACAAAGCAAAGTCCGAACATCGTGACTAATTATCTTACCTGCCAGAAACAGGCAGAATATCATCATCTTGCTGTTTTGGTCCATATAGTTCTCTGAGGTGTCGTTGGTGTAAAATACTGTGGGATGTTAAAATGAAAAGAAAAAACACTTGCAAATTACAATATAAATATAATAATAAATAAATAAATATAACTGACTCACTTACATTAGACGCAGTTTGGGCCTCAAAAGAAAAAAATAATTAAATTATTTCAGCTCACATTTAGTTTACATCCTCACAGATAACACTGTGACTGAACCCTGTTTACCCTCAAATACCCTTTGATTGTAAATTCATTTTCCAGTCCAGAAAAGCGTGGATGACCCTCGACCTCGAATCGTAAATGTGCAGTCATGCTCTAAATATTTTGGGGGAAAATTCTTTAGATTTTAAACGTAAAACGTTACAAAAAAGTAAAACAACAAAAACAGGAAATGCCTTAAAAAATGTGTTTCTGTAATCTAATTTTAGATGTATAATTTTAATTATTGTTTTATTTTCCCCTAGTTTTCTTTCTCTCTCTCACTAACTTCTTGACATCTTTTAATACTTTTTTGCAATTTGCAGGATATGTTATGCCAAATTGCTGATTGCCTTTTGGTTTTTGTTTTCTTTTAAAGAATTTGCTCAGGTATCAGAAATACTTGTGAAAGGTGTCTGAAAGCAACACTAGAAAAGTGACGGTGCTCCAGGTTTTAAAGGGTTAAACTGTGATTTGTCAGTCCACATTCAGCTGACACTGCCTTATCCATTTCTAACAGTAATAACCCATGGTTAATTTTATATTTCTATTGAGAAGTTTTAAGTTGTTTTAAGTTTTAGAAATGCTTGCTGATATCTTCACTTTTTAATAAACTGCTGCTCAGAGGTTTCTTTGTCTCTTATGAAATAAGGCTGGCAATAACAGAGAAACCCTAACCTTTATCAAACAAAAATACCCCCCAAAAATCCCAGCAGCACATCAGAAACTCCAAAATGAACTCCCAAATACAATATTCTACACAAATGTACCAAGCCCACATTTATTGGATATTCTACATTATTTAAAGTAAATTTATTTGATTAATTTCAGCAATTTAATTTAGCGTTGTCAGACTCTTACCTGATTTTGCTATCTGGCAGATCACGGCTCTTTGTATCTGCTACCCTGGAGGTCAGAACATTGAGACATGAACTGTAGGGGCAACAAATGTAGGCAGATCTACAAAGAAAGCCCCCTTTTGCTTTTGTAGAAGCAGTGTCAGTGGAGTTAATGTGCACAAGAACACAGATAAAATGAGAAAACTGCTTCTTTGATTGTGTGAGTTTCTTTGTTGTTTATTTTTTATGAACTTTCAAGAGGCCTTGGGTTAAAAGATAAAATCTCACAAAGGATCCTGTTTTTTTATTTTTTTTTTTTTTTAATTAAGACAAAAGCACACAAGCCAAGTAGGCCTATGTGTTATTCTGGCTCTACTACAGCATACTGGTTTTAAAATGGGCTGATTGAGTAAAGCTGGAATGTTTAAGTGAATTTTAGCTTCAAAGTCAAATTCATCTAGTCCTGGCTGAAGTCAAGCTGCTACGGCCGCTAACTTAATGTCCATCTGCGAACCTGGCGCCCCTAAGCAGGGGGTGAGGCGTAGGGGGACCATGGGGTGCATAATTCTTGTCTTATTTGCTCTTACTAGCTCTACTATGAAATAAGATTTTATCCATTTTAATAAAAATACACTCACCTGCCACTTTTTTTTAGGTACCCTGTTGCTAGTACCGGGTTGGGCCCCCTTTGCCCCCATTTGCCTTAATTGACCTTTCACTAAGCCCCGCCACTTTGTGATCCAACAAGCTGTCAGAGTAAGCATGGAGCCCACACTGTAACTAACTGCACTCCCTGAAGAAATATTATCATATATTTGGAAAAATGTAACAGTGATTCCAGAGAGAAGCAGACAGAGGGGCAGGGCCGGACTGGGACAAAAATTCAGGCCAGGAGTCATACATCCACCCAGGCCACCCAATCCACACATTACATGCTCACACACGTGCACGTGCACAACACACAAATGGGCTAACTAATCACCAAAGCTCATTATTTCAGACTGACAGTCACACAACAACTCTATTAAACACAGCTGTAACAGCAACCCTACTCACAGTCCTCCAGTCCAGTGCTTTTCTATTCCCTACCCTCACCAAATGTGCCCCTCAATAAACCAGGACTCCTATATGAATGGGTATTATGCTGAACTAAACATGATTGTATTATTTTGTCGGCAAATCATTTTGATGTCAGCTTATCATAATCAATATGGCAACACCCATATTCAATGCAACAGTAAAACAAGTAAAAACCAAACCAAATGGACCGTTACGGGTTAATTTGGCTCTTACAGCTTATCAGAGAGGGCTCATAGTGCCATATTATCCCACCAGAACACTGCGCTCTGAGAACGCAGGGTTACTCGTGGTCCCTAAAGTCTCCAAAAGTAGATCAGGAGCCAGAGCCTTTAGCTATCAGGCTCCTCTCCTGTGGAATCATCTTCCTGTTACGGTCCGGGAGGCAGACACCGTCTCCACATTTAAGACTAGACTTAAGACTTTCCTCTTTGATAAAGCTTATAGTTAGGGCTGGCTCAGGCTTGTCCTGTACTAGCCCTTAGTTAGGCTGACTTAGGCCTAGTCTGCCGGAGGACCCCCTATAATACACCGGGCACCTTCTCTCCTTCTCTCTCTCGCTCTCTCTCTCGTATCCTATTACTGCATCTAGCTAACCCGGCCATTCTGGATGTCACTAACTCGGCTTCTTCTCCGGAGCCTTTGTGCTCCACTGTCTCTCAGATTAACTCATATCACAGCGGTGCCTGGACAGCGTGATGTGTGTGGTCGTGCTGCTGCCGTGGTCCCGCCAGATGCCTCCTGCTGCTGCTGTTGCCATCATTAGTCATTAGTCATACTTCTTCTGTTATTATACACATATGACTATTGTCACACATGTATACTGCCAGATATTAATACATACTTTCAACATATTGTACCGCAGTAACCAGAACTATAACTATAATATTATTACTTTCATTAATGTTGTTGTAAGCTACTGTCATTACCTGCATCTCTCTCTCTCTCTCTCTCTCTCTCTGTCTCATTGTGTCATATGGATTACTGTTAATTTATTATGCTGATCTGTTCTGTACGACATCTATTGCACATCTGTCCGTCCTGGAAGAGGGATCCCTCCTCAGTTGCTCTTCCTGAGGTTTCTACCGGTTTTTTTTTCCCCGTTAAAGGGTTTTTTTTTTGGGGAGTTTTTCCTTATCCGCTGTGAGGGTCTTAAGGACAGAGGGATGTCGTATGCTGTAAAGCCCTGTGAGGCAAATTGTGATTTGTGATATTGGGCTTTATAAATAAAATTGATTGATTGATCGATTGATTGATCATCAGTCATTTATCTGGCCTCGGGTCGGTCCCCATCCTCCTCGGACCTCATGTTGAGAATAACCAGTTTTCTTACTTTTCTATGTTAACTTACTTGTTGCAGCATCATCATTTGACGACGTCACGCTACTGCTGGGGGGGGGCTCTGAACATATCTGTAAGTTTATGACATTTGGCTGCCTCCTCCTCAATGGCCCTTTTTTCATCTCTCTCCCGTTCAGCTCCACCTTTCCTCTTTTTGCGGTCCATTGTAAAGGCGCTGCTGAGCTGCAGAGCTCCTACTGCACAGTCTGCACACACAAGCACACATACACACTCTCTGCTCTCTGCTCCACCTGACTCTCCACAGCCAAGCTGCTTTCACTTTACAGGCGCGCTGATTTGGGGGCGGGCGCGGGCGGAAAGCGAAACAAACTAATCACGTCTTGAATCTACAAAAAAACACCTTTTGACCAATCGTTGTGACAAATGCTGACAAGCACCTATCATTTCTGACAGCCGGCACGGCCACCTGCGCTGCACAGCCTGCGCTGCAGAGCGCGCCTTAAAAAAACAAAACAAAAAAAACAACAAAAACAAAAACAAAACAAGACAGGCAGGCCAGAGCAGACCACTTGCGGGCCAGGCCACCGGGGAACTCCCCGGTTCTCCCGTGGGCCAGTCCGGGCCTGCAGAGGGGTCTACAGTCTGTGTTTGAAGGATATATCCGGCATGTCAAACTGATTCAGCAGCAACAACAGGTTGAAAAGACAAAGATAGTTAGAAACTAAAGCCGAACTATAGGCTACAGATCACAGTGTAAAAGTGAACCACCACATCACTGCTGATCGCCACACAAGACAATGAATATAAAGGGAAACTTTGCTGATATTGAACCAGCTGTGTGGCATCACAGTGTGAACAGATGAACGCTGTAATATACTGGGTTGGAGTCAATAACCAGGCGAGGTGATGCACTTATGAGCGTCTTTAATTTACACTTCAACAGGCAGACTGACAAACTAAACTTATTGGGAGCTTGAGCATAAACCCGTTATTCGTTAGCCAACCAAAATGTAACCACATACCTGCAATGGCCAATATTTACCAGGAGGTGGCAACAAGAACACAATAGATCACTCTATTACAAACGGTGTTTGGTTGTTCTGCAGCTGCCAGAATCCGGACCTCCGCCCCGCCGGACCTCTGGAGGAAGTCAAACAACTTTTATCTGCGCACAATGTGATGTCACACAGCTGGTTGAATATCAGCAAAGTTTCCCTGCTTCCCTTCACTGGTTCCTGTACAGCAGGGTCGGTCTTTGTTGCACTGTAATAATCATTAAAAAGCAAAAGCAGCATGTGTAGCCTATACATTCAGCAGGTTATATCTTCAGTAGCTAGCTAACCCTACACTTTTCAGGGTTTGATTTTAGTTTTGCAACAGAGAAGAAACATAAATCTCCTCCTACCTCTCCAGGTAACGGGTAGCATTAATACACGACGTGTCCCAGGCACAGCACAACACAAAACGAGAGGCGTTTCTCAGTACTCAAGTTCAGCAGAGCGGACTTGAGGACTTAGCAACGGAGTCGAGAGTCCGGACTTCCAAAGAACAGGAGGACGGGGGTCATTTCTGCTTTTGGAACAGAAGCGAACCTGATGATGATGTCACCCCTTCCGCTCGCCTTGGCTGTTGTAGGCTACTGTGTTGTCCATATGCATTTACAGTAAAACAATATTTCAGCCCAGCCCTGCGTCTTTTCATTGTCACTGTAAGAAATTAATTAGCAGGCCTATATGTTTTTAACGTTTCAACATATATAACTGACATACAAAAACATATAAATAGCCAAAATATTTTCATAAAATGTCTCACAAGGGTTTAGATTAATCTTTCCCGCACCTGGCTTCTGATTATGTGTAATCAAAAGCCAGGTGCGGGGGGACAAGTTTGTGGAGAGTTGGTGGTATGATCGTGAGCACTGGTGAGTTGGAAATCAAAAAATCAAAAAATCAATAACGGACATGGATCGGAGAAGTCGTGTGGTGCAGTTATTGCAGCAGGATTGCTGTACCTGCAGGCTGAGGAGGAGGCTGCCCAGCTGAGGAGGCAGGTCCGAGAAAGACAGCGGAGGATGAGGATGAGGATGAGACGTGCTGTTTGTCCAGTTGTGGACAAAGTACCTAGTATTGTATGATATTAAATTTAAACCTATGAAAACTCTCAAAAATTGACGAACTGTTTGATGGCAGGTGAGTAAGCAGAGGCCGCTGAAGGTGTGTGTGATGAGGAAAACCGTGAACCTGGAGAATCAGGAGGACCACACCTACGCCAAACGGAGGAGCTGTAAACACTGACACATAAGGGAATATCACAGAGGCACTCCTTATATAACATGCAAAAAAACATGATAATGATTATAAAATAACAATCTTTGTCAGTGGCTAAATACATATCCAGATCCTTCATTTAAGTAAAAGTGTTGATATCACAGAGACTCCACTACAAGTAATAGTCCTGCTTACTTGAGTTATTAGCAAAAAATTAAAGTACTTATTGTGCGATAAAATAACTAACCCACTAAGCTAGAACCCACTAGCTATCGTCTGAGTTTGATTTAGCTTTTTAGTAGCTTTTTTTTCCTAATTGATCTGCATTCATATCCAGGGATCTGTTTATAGAGATTTATCAGATTGCTGTGTGGACCTGTCTCAAGTTTCTAATTCCAACTGTAAGCAATGAGCTGTGCACAGAAGAGGAAGTCTTGACCCAGCTACATTGGATCTATATTAGCTGTTGCTCGTTGGGCGGGCAGCCTAAGCTGCCAGGACCCTATTGTTTTGCTGCATGTTCTTCTTCTTCCGAGGAAATCATGCTTCCCATGCAAAAATCACCAAACTTTGCACAAAGGTCCAGTCCCATGCCTTGCCTTAGCTGTAAAAACAGGCCAAAAGTCCAAGCCTCAAAAGTTCGTGGCCCAATTGTTGAAAAACACACGCTAAAGAGCCCTCTTGGTAGCCAAAATGTCCTTCTGGGAGCCAAAACGCACGCTGAAGTGCCCTCCTGGGAGCCAAAACAGGTGCTAAAGTGCCCTCTTGGCAGCCAAAATGTCCTTCTGGGAGCCAAAACGCACGCTAAAGTGCCCTCCTGGCAGCCAAAACAGGTGCTAAAGTGCCCTCTTGGCAGCCCAAATGTCCTACTGGGAGCCAAAACGCACGCTAAAGTGCCCTCCTGGGAGCCAAAACAGGTGCTAAAGTGCCCTCTTGGCAGCCAAAATGTCCTACTGGGAGCCAAAACAGGCGCTAAAGTGCCCTCTTGGCAGCCAAAATGTCCTTCTGGGAGCCAAAACACACGCTAAAGTGACCTCTAGGAAGCCAAAACAAAGACACTAAACTGCCCTCTTGGCTGGTTAAAACATGATAAACTGCCCTCTTGGGTGGTAAAAATATTACTGTTGCAATGACTTTTATGTTGGGCCCTTTTTTGATCTATATTGAGCCAGAACTTTATCTCACAGAACCAGTTTGGATTATCTGGTGCTAATATGGTGTTATAATGCACTAGAATACAGGAAATGGCATCTACTTGATTGAAATTTTTCTGGGGGAGGACCCCCAGACCCCCCCATGGATTTCTTTCTTTCATACATCCATGTCTCTGTGTGTTCTTCACAGTCCAATGTTGAATCTATGCAGTTCTTGTGGATGCTGATCCTAACTACAAACTAATTTGAGTCGTCTGTCTGGCTAGTCTGTTTTAAGGCTATATAATGTGCCATTTGTATAACATATAAACATGTCTAAAGTGCCCTCGAAAACACACAGAACTTAGTGCCCTCTTCAGTGGCAAGAACACACTGTATGTGCCCTTTTTTTCTTTTTGCCCCTGCCCTTCAAAAAGTCTGTGCACGCCACTGTATGTGCTACAGATTTGCAACTTTCACCAAAATGTAGCCCCAAAACTGAAGAAACCTTTGTACATTTAAACCTATTGCAAATTATGAAGTCCATCACTCTGTTTTTTTCAAAAACTGTAAAACTTATTAAACCTATCTCCTCCCACAATTTTTGCTCAATTGACACCAAACTTGCTACAGAACATCTTCAGACTGTCCTACACAAACGATCCACACAGATTTTTGATTTATCGAAAATTGAGCCTACAGTGCATCAAAATGTTTGACTGTAAACGGTATTGTAAACATATACTTGCAAATTCTTGCAAAATACATTTCCAATGTTTATTAAAAAAATGACAAAATTTTGGAGTCATGGTAGATGATGTTTGGAAAATATCTGAATTTTATCTCAAAAACTGAATTTTTTACAGCATTTTGAATTTCGCTCTCATGCCAACAATTGGAGTCAATGCAAAAATGGCATTTTTAAACATCAGTTTCTCCGTGCTGTCTAGATGCAATTTGTGTATTTTCGGATTTTTGTCTTAATAACTGAATTTTTGACAACAGTTTGAAATCTGCCTTTACACACTAACGGCTGCTGTTTTGCACACAGGCGACTGGCTTAGTCAATTTGTGAAGCTACAAGTGACATTTCTGTTTGCCAGTTAGCTCAGTGAGATAGAAGCCAGACCTCAGTCTCAGAAGTTGTGAGATCAAGACTCAGCTAAGGCGAAACGGACATTCTAATGTGAAAGTCCTATATGTTCAGGCATCATGCTATGTGGATTAGAGACTACCAAGGTTAAAATAATTATGATCCAGGCAGTTTTGCCGAGAGACAAATACTCTTTATCAACACTTTTCCCTGTTATCCCTTGTCTCTTTTCCCTGTTTATTTGGCTTAGCTATCAGTCAATATGCAGAGTCTATCCAATAGCTACTTTTACATTTTAAAAAATGTTTTCATCTTTGTCACCATGGATAATGTTTAGCTTTAAGCTAGATCAGGCCAGTTTGTTCATAATTGCTAGCAGTTAATAATAACTTTTATTTATAAATCTATTCTTGGACTTCAACCTCAGCCAATTTGGCCTGAGTTCTCAGGACATCATACAGATGCAGGTCCCGAGAGTCAGAACTGAACTGGGCAAAAAGGCTTTTAAATTCTCTGCCCCGTCTGCCTGGAACGATGTGCAGAAGGACTTGAAACAGACACATCTTGTAACTCTGGGAATTCAAGACAATTATCAAAGACAACTGGATCTTGTGATTGCACTGTGTAATCATGTAATCCCACTCTGGTTTTCCTGTAGTGTGTGATCGTATTTTATTTGTATCTTGTGTGTTTGGTGTAACCATTTTGCTTTTGTGCTGCCGTCTTGGCCAGGTCACTCTTGGAAAAGAGGTTTTAAATCTCAATGAGTTTTTACCTGGTTAAGTAAAAGATACTGATTGAATGTTATTCTTACTTTCTTGTTCTTGAGTTTTTTCTTTGTATATTATGAGTCTGATCACTTCAGCCACTCATCCACAATTTGAAGGGCATGCCATAATTATATGATGCAACTTCTAT
Source organism: Epinephelus fuscoguttatus (assembly GCF_011397635.1). NCBI lineage: Eukaryota > Metazoa > Chordata > Actinopteri > Perciformes > Serranidae > Epinephelus > Epinephelus fuscoguttatus. The sequence continues at coordinate 24,523,092 of NC_064759.1, forward strand.
ATGTTGTGATATGCTTTGTTTCAGTGTGTGTAGTGTGTGTTGCTCAGAATTGCCTAATTTTGCCTAAAATTGGCCCTGACCATTCCTGCAGCAGCTACAATTTTCATTGTTGTCAAACTCTAGCAGATGGGTTCCAAGATTGCTGCTATGTGTTGCATTTTACTGCTGTAGATGTTAAGCTTGTGTGAATTGTACGGTTGTGTAGTTTAAACTTAGATCTACTGCAATTAATCAATCATGTTGAAAGGCTTTTATCCTTACATGATATCATTACAGTTTTTACAGAGGTCACTCTTAAGTTATACTTTATTATGTCATGGCAGCTAGACACACAAGCAATGAGCATTTTAATGCAATGTAAAAATACTTAAAGATGTACAAACAGTGGCTCAGACATTTGTTTTTTGTTTTCTAGTACATGCTTAAACTTGAGCTTTCTTGTTGTCGAGGGGAACCACAGAACTTCTTGAACTTTCCGTCACACTTAATTGATCCTCAGTTTGTCTCCCATTCTTGTTTCACTTCCACTCTTTGATGACATCAGCTGCTCTAGAGCAGTCTTAAAGCACCACCATCTGGCTGACACGGCTGAAGGACTATTGAGAGTGGGCAGTTTGTAAAAAAAGAAACAAAAACATCCATGGCAGTTAACCATTGTCCAAAAAAGGTACGGCAGCTGAATAAAAAAGAAAGTGTATATTTTGGACTGTTAAACATTTATGAAACTAGAGTATACTGAATGGAGGTTTGTACATATGTTCCCCTGTAGAGGACAAACACATTACCAGTCAAGCAATGATGAGGCAATCACAACAGATAAGCGCAAAACTAAATTTTATATACAAAGAGTTAATGTTTACATTCCTGATACATCTGTTCAGAAAACAGGAAGTGCTGGGTGTTTGTATCGTACTTTAAGATTTGGTGCTAGACAGCAAACTGTGTCATCGTGGCTCTAATGATCAACTGAGAAATCCAAACGCAGTGTCTATATCACAAACCAGTGGGTGGGGAAGTTTTCAGTATGCAGAGTGTGAGTTTAATGAATAAAAAGTGGCATGTTGCTTTCCAGGGAACCAGACTGGTAAAGCTTTTTGTCAACAGATTTTTATATCTTGTTTTTGTGTGTGTGTTTTCTGATTTTTTAAAAGTCGCTATTAAAGTAACGCCATTTCTCTGAAGCTGATATGTGATTAACATGAACGCAAGTTAAGAAATTAAAGCCACCAGAAAATGTTTGCCCCTTGACTTGCTGTATTATTATAATGAAACTTTAAAAAGACTCTTAGAAAAGCATAAAAAAAGACACCGGAGCAGACAGTGATGATGATGACGGAGGCTGCTGGTCACTTTTCTTTGATTGTCTGAAAAAACAAGAAAATACACATTTTTTAAATTTGACTTTTAAAGATGCATTCATCAACAATATATGAAATTTAAGTTAAATTGTGACGTAAAGTGATGGGGTCACTCGCAGTAAGAAACCCACAGTGTTTTCACCTTTAACTCTGCAGCTTAGTGATGAGAGAAGAAGTTTTATCCCAACAAACAGCACTGCAGTCTCATGTTACTACTTTTTGGAGATTCGAAGGTTTGTGAAATGGTGTGAGGACAACCACCTCGTGTTGAATGCCGGTAAGTCAGGGGAGATGGTGTTTGACCCAGGGGCAGTCGGCAACCACAGACCAGTGGTCATTCACAACCAACCCATCGCTCATGTCCCATCATATAAATATGTGTGTCTTTGTTGACAGCTACCTAACCTAGAGAAGACATGTTGATAGTCTCTGTAGCAGATTACAACAATGGTGGCATTTCTTACGTTGTCCGAGAGTTCATGGTGTTGATCAAAAACGTATGACCATTTCTTATCAGGCAGTTAAAACACAAACTGTTCCAGTTAATCCATAGTGCGTGGAAAATAATTGGTGTCAAAGAGCACATTTCCATGCAGACTATTTTCAAACTCTACGTCAAGCCAATAAGATCATCATTGATTCCTCTCATGTTCTGCATACAGAGTACGAGCTGCTGCCCTCTGGAAGGAGATTAAGTGCCTCGTTGTGGATTGAACAGATTTCAAAATTCGTTCATACCTCTGTCTATAAAGCTGTTAAATAATTTCAGGTAAAGCCAGAACTGGCACTGGATTATGATTTGATGGTTTGCATTGTTTGTAGAGGTATTTTTAGCATTTAATGCTATTTATTCATCTTTTTGTGGTTTTCTGTTATTGCTACGTTTGGTGTATAATACTGATTTGTTTATGTACTGTGTTGTATGTTGTATATTTATGGCTGCAGCATGGGTGTAGAGCCCAAGACAGATTTCCTACTTTGTGGGACAGTAAAGATTTTAGCTCCTTTTAGACCACAAACCAGGGGCGGACTGGGACTAAAAAACAGCCCTGGACTTTGACTCGGCCCAGCCCACAACAACCAGTACGCGGAAACTCATCAGCCCCATACATGGGTGTTAAAATACTTAAATCTTAACACATAATACTATACCTTCCAAATTATAGCAATAGCACCGATGTTGACTAGATGTAGTGTTAAGAGCATAGTGTAGAATACTCACTGAGAAATAAACGACACACTCCGGATGTCTCTCTGCTGAACAATACAATGCAGGTGACTGCCTGAAACACACAACAAGACATGGTATGAGTTATGATAAATCACAATACCCAGATAGCAAATATTTTGGCTGTATTATGGCATACATTTGGCATTTTTGGCTTCCTTTTGGCATTAAGGAAGCCTTTTGGCTTAACTGTGGTATGATTAAGGTTGTCCATATAGATAAGGAAGCGCCAGCAATATATGGCTGAGTTATGGCATATGTCTGGTTAACCAAAAGACTGGGCAAAGAGCGGGATCAAGTATTAGGGATGGTATGGCATGTTTATGGCAAGCCAGAAGATTGAGTGAAGAGTGGCAACATCTGATTCCATATATGGATGTGTTTTGGCATACTTCTGTAAAGCCAAAACACTGCGCAAACAGTGGGAATTTCTACCCAGAAGAGAACCCCACTTCATTTTAAAAGCAGGATCAACACTGAGGTATATACATATTAAAATATTATAAATGTATACTTAGTAAAGGTTAATTGTAAAATCTGATTTTCTGTCATTGCCCCCTTTAAAATACCCGATAAGGTTGACGTTTTCCTTTAAGGTTAGTATTGTTAAAGTTGCTAACTGTTACTGTAACTGTAGGCTAACTGTGTGGTGGCTAATAAACGAGCTAACGGGTAGCAAACTTGATTCTTGTAAATCAGGCAGACCCAGCCCATTCGATTAAACTACAATATCAATGTTATTACACAGAGAGAACTTAATAGGAAGGAATAGGAAAGTATAATTGATAGCTTATTGCATACTGTACATCACTCCTATCATTTTCAATGTTGATTATTTGTTAATTGTATAATGTGCTGTATTATGAAATACTGTTGTCCACCTCCACTATTAGGCCTATTTTTTCTTCCACCATGAGGTTGTGTTAGTTTTAGTATGTTTCTCAAAAAAAAAAGAAAAGAAAATACACTGAGCAGATTATACGTCTTCTATACTCTTTTTTACGGAGCACCAGACGTGACATTAACGGATGACATGAACGAATTAGTATTTCATTCCCACGAAATACTAATTTGTGGCCACAATTTATTTATTTTTTCCCCCATGTCATGTCTGGGGCCCCGTACTACTTTTTGGCATTGTTTGGCATTAATATTTTTTTATTTGTTTGTTTTTTCTTCAATAAAACTAATTATGTTTTCCCTTTATTTTCCTTTTTTGTTTTCAGTGCAAAATGGCATACAGATAGATAGATAGATAGACAGACAGACAGACAGACAGACAGACAGAGACAGACAGAGACAGACAAACACACAGAGATGGAAGAGACAGACAGACAAACACACAGAGATGGACAGAGACAGACAGACAGACACACACACACACACAGACAGAGACAAAGATAGACACAGAGATACACAGACCAGACACAACTAACTTATCTCTTGGTTGGTTCTTTCATATTCAGCTTTGCTTCATGACTTGCTGGTGAAACAAGAGATCATGATTGAGCAGCAGCAGAATATAATAAGGATGGTGCAAGACCTTCATGCAGCCATGCACAGCATGACAACCGGGTCAACTACCATGGAAAGGCACCATTCTTATTTCCCCCTCTGCAATATTGAGCAGCTGATGGCCCTGGAAGGAGACCTGCAGTCTCTTCCTGGATTAAAAAAGGAATTGGTAAGCTGCCTTTGATTCGCTTAGGTTAGGGTAATGTAATGGTAGTTCAATGCAAATCAATGCAGGTAATTCTCTTTCGCTATTTTCAGGTCACCTCTCTAGGACTTGCTGGGGGTGCCACTATGAAAGACGCAGTTCGGGGCATCCTCAAACGAGCCATGAGAAATGATCTGGCTCTAAAAGTAACCTGGAGTGGTGTAAATGGAAAGCTGGCCTTTGAAAGGCTTCATCTAAAAGCGGTGGTAGTGGGTAAGTTTAATAACTGTATTATAGCTTTTAATGAAGCATTCCGAGGTTATAGTAGATTTAGTAAGTCTGTTTGTTTTGTCTCTGTGTATATGCTATTACTTTTAGAAGCTGTGAGAAGAAACCCCGCCTGCTCTTCAGCCACTGATAATGAGATTGCAAAAGCAATTAAAAAGTGGTTATACTGGGCTGGGGATAGAGACGGCGGGAGGAGGAAGCGCCAGGCAATTTGAGGCTCTTCTGGGACAGTTATGGCTATATTTTGGAAGTCCACAATTAGTTTTGGGTGAAGTTTGGCTCCCTTTTGGTGTGATTTTGGCTTGCCTGGCATCCAATTTAAAGGCTGCCACCTAGCGGACTGGACGTGGAACAGTAGATTATCAGGGAGAAAAAGGAAAAAGAAAAAAAAAACGGTGATGACTGCGTGGCGGCCTCCGGCCGTCTTGAAGTACCGGCCATTCTGTGATTCTCCAGAACCTCCAGATGGCCAGTCCGCCCCTGCCACAAACGCAGAATATTTAGTAGGTAAGGACAATCACGTTTCTCTCAGGAGTAAATCAAGAAATACACCCCTTTTACACTTGATCTAAATATGGATATCTTTGCTCTGGATGAGGATGAAACACATGTTAATGCAAGAGTGTAAATGCTCACAGGATGCAATGCAGTCAGCCTGGAGGAAGTGCAGTCTGCACGGTTTGACCAAATTTCTAAGAAAAACGTTTCCCGAACAAGTTTGAAAGACATCCACTTCCACATTTTGGTGCTATCTCAAGTAAACCAGGCAACAAGCTGCAGATGAGCTCTCCTGTATAAACAGAGAAACACAGAGCTCATTGTTGACTTTGACCTTTGAAGGAGCAATATTTCATTTCTCTGTAGGGTATTTTTTGTAGTTGTTGTTATTTTATTTTGAAAATTGGCCGGATTCTCTCGTCTTTTCTGTGTCTGACTTCCTGTTTGGTACGAGCCGCTCTATCCAGCTTGACAGAAGCGCTCGCGGCTCGCGTGAAAAATAGACCAGACGCCGAACTGAAGCGCTGCGATGTGTGGATGTCTGTTCATCTTTTCGTTCATGTCCTTATTAATGCACACTTTATAACTTGCTTGTTGGATTTATTAAAAACGAACAAATGAAAACTAAATGTCTTTGAATATCTTTATTATCATTTAAAAGCGAAAATTTAAATAACCAGTAAAAATAGATTATGACTGGATTTTTATGACCCTGTCGGTCAAAATGACCAGCGACGAAAAAGTCTAGCGCAACGTCTGGTTGGAATTAATTTTGATTCAACTGTGAGAACATCACACCCAATGACGCCAACTCAACTTTCAGTTCTTACCTTGAGATTCTGCTCCTGATTACACCGAAGAAAAAGAAGAACAAAAAATAACAAAGTGTCATTTCTCAGAGATCTTATCGAAAAGCAGCAACAAAAATAAAGATGTTACTTCCACAGAGATATGGGAGATGACTGTAAGACCAATGATGCATTGGTGTGTGAATGTTTACCGTTTGAGCAGTATGGAACTAGTCACCAAATTAGAATATGTAAGGGATAATGTATAGTGAGCCGGTGACTGTTGAAAAATAACTCCCGACAGGGGAATGGAACCCCGACGCGCAGGGAGTTATTTTTCAACTGTCACCGGCTCTTTATACATTATCCCGCTTTTGGGGGTGGGGGGGTGGGGGTTTTGAGTTTGAACGATGCTGCGCTTTAGCCAATCACATGTCGTATCCGACAACGGGAAGCTTTTAATAGATGACGTCCTGATGTTAGCTTTGCTGCTGCTGTTAGCTGTCCCTGTCAGCTGTAGCCACTGATGCTTTCTAGACATCGTGATTTCCCAAAACTGAATAAATACCGCACATAGCAACACAAAACTGATTTGCGAGCTCAATCATGTTGTAACTAAGATATCAGCTGGAAAAAATATTTTTTCACGGACCGTTTATTGAGTTACTGAGTTACTACAGACACCGCTAACGGGGCTAACAGCGAACGGTTAGCCCAGCTAATCTACGATAACCATGTTATTAATTACAAAACGTGCACACAGAAATAGTAATGTTTGTTCAATTAATGTGTTTATAGACTTTAAAAACACCAGATTAGTCTAAACGGTGATATAGTGACGTAAAAAATGTGATATATATATATATATATGTATATATATACACAAATATATATATACACACACACACACACATTATTTAATGAAGCCTTTCAAGCATTTTTAAGGACAAGGTGCTTTCGGCTGTCCGGCTTTCATCAGTGTGGGTTACAAGACTAGCAGTGCACTGATTTAACAGCTGCAGTGGGGTCTGCAGATCAGCTGTGTTCAATCAGCAATCACTGATACAGATCCTAGAGTGGCATGTAAGATGGTACATGCTACACACAACATATTGAAAACAAAAGACAATAAACAGACAATCCAATATCACATTCATATGTGCTGAGATAAAAAACATGTCTTTCACCAACTCCAACTGTTACTGAAAGCATCAGGTATGACTACTGTTCAAACATCAGGACAGGTAAGTTGATTAAATATATAACAGTTGATCACAATTTGGACATACTAAGGTTCCCAACATAGACTCCATGTAACCCGTCTGGGAAACTCTAAATGTCAGATGTAATTTGTATTCATATTTATAGATTTAAGGTTCCTCAGAAAAACCAATCTTTGAAAAATCTATCAGAATTTCCTAAAAAAAGATTTCATTGTTAATTTTTTCAATTTCTTTTAATGACATGGGTGGAGAGAAACATGGAGGCAAGTTTGTGTTAACTGTTACAAAAAAGGGCACATATTGAAATCCTCATTCATGCTGGATGGAAAAAGAGTTTTTAGTTTGTGGATCCAGACACATTCGCGTTGTAACAGTCTTTTTTCCTGGTCGCCACATCTACGGTTCAACGCCACCTTCTCACTGCCGATACATTTGAGATCTTTAACCCTGTGTCCATGTTCACAGAAGTGGCGTGCTACAGGGGATGTCATGTCGGCCCGTTTAATGCTGCTTCTATGTTCATTCAGCCTGATTTTTAATTTGCGGGCTGTCTGACCAATATAGTATTTCCTACATGGGCAAAACAGTAAGTAAATGACATGAGATGTGTTACAGGTAATGACAGATCTAATGTTATACTCCTTTCCAGTATGCAGATCGTGGAATTTGTCCGTTTTTACCATATTGTTGGACCAAGTGCAAGATCTACAAAAAAATGATGTAGGTCTAGCAGGACACGAATCAGCCTTCACTAAACTAGTGGCTCTTTTGTAGGTGAATAGAGGTGGGTATTGAAACGTATTATTTAGATGATAAAATGTGCCAGTGTTTCAAGACAGTAGATTTGATCACAGAGCTGAAAGGGTTGTATGTAAGGATGTAATTTGTAGAATGTACTTTGTTTTGCTTGTTTGTCTTGGTAAATAGCATTTTCCTTTCAGTTTTGTTTACAGTCTCTAACGCTGAGTGAAGGCATGATTCGGGATAGCCTTTCTGTCTGAACCTGTGGAGCATGTTTTCACTCTGACAGAGTGTTACAGATGCATTTCAGTCTGTACAACTGACTGACAGGTAGGCTCTTTTTTTAGAGGCAATGGATGGTAACTTTGAAAGTTTAGTAAATTATTCTGTCCAGTAGGCTTTCTGAATATTGCTGTGGTTATTGAATTTTTTTATTTTTATTTTTTTTGTTTTGTTATTATTGCCTCTAAAAAAGAGCCTACCCGTCAGTCAGTTGTACAGACTGAAACGCATCTGTAACACACAGGAGGAGGGTCTGTATCGGTGATTGTTGATTGAACACAGCTGATCTGCAGACTCACCTGATCTGCAGGTGACTGTTGATTGAACACAGCTGATCTGCAGACTCACCTGATCTGCAGGTGACTGTTGATTGAACACAGCTGATCTGCAGACTCCACTGCAGCTGTTAAATCCGTGCATGCACTGCCAGTCTTGTAACTCATGCCCTGTTTACACGTGGCCAGCTATTTTCATAAACGGACATTTCACTGTCTCTGTTTTTAAAAATAACATTGTGCACATCTGTCCGTTTTCCAAAAAAATCTTCGTTTACACTAACCCGTGTATATATGCTGTCAAGAGCATGCCAAACCTGTAGGTGGCAGTGTAAGGAGAAGCTCAAGCCCACGTTAGCAATCAGAATCCATAAAATAGCAAAAACAACAAGCAAAAGTTTTTCCAAAAAAAGTTTTTTTGCGTGTTTTTTTAGATCGTGTAAATGTCTTGGATGTGCTTTAAATGTCTTCTGTGTGTGTGTAAACCTAGTGTTGAGCCCTGTCGAAGACAAATTTCTGTTGCCTTTTGGTTCCAGACAATAAAGTTTTCTATTCTATTCTATTCAAAAATTCCAAAAGTTGACCTTCTCTCATGTTGACCTACTGATAAAGATTTTAAGCCCTCTCTGCACAGAGATACATTTATTTATAGTAAACACATTTTATAGTGAGCAGCATACATATGTCCCCTACAAATTCCAACCGTGTTTACAAAGTTTGAATGAACGAGACGGATGCAATCAGAAAGGAAACGGAGGCTGCGCATTGATCCTTTTGCCCCTGTCTGCAGGCACGCATGATGGGGTCAAATGGATCATGTGCATAATTAACCACAAAACAAGCAATGGGATGGGGCGGATGGGAGGGGGTGCGGCCACACCACTCGCAACCCTAGTTCCGACGTCCATGCTGCCTGTAACTCCGTTTATATGAGTTTACATGCAAATGTGCAACCGGAGATTTCCAAAATCTCCACTCTGGCCGGAGTTTTTAGAAAGACTCATTTTCAGAAGAGAAATCTCTGTTTGCGTGTAATCAAAGGGCACAAACGAAGGAAGATGTCCGTTTATCAAAATCACTGTGTACGTGTAAACGGAGTGTCACACTGATGAAGGCCGGACGGCCGAAAGCGCTTTGTCCTTAAAAATGCTTGAAAGGCTTCATCAAAAACTTTTTATCTGCTGACGGACATATCTGTGTGCGATCCTCAGACAATTTTTGTTCTTTCTGGATATTTATTTGGACTACGCACCAGGAGGGTCAGAGCGCAGTGGTAACTTTGAACAATATATACTGTATATATATATTCCCTGTATATATACTATATATATATATATATATATATATATATATAGTATTTGTAAACAACAAGGCGATTCCCTGGGGGCACCGCCAGAAGTGAAGGGGTTGAGCGACATCAATCACACTTTCAATAGAGTGAAGGAAATGAAAATCACAGTAGCACTACAAACTGGATCTGATCTTCTCCTTACCTGCCTTCTTGATTTTGGAGCTCTGCAATACGTGTCCTTAAAGAGACAGAAAAAATGGTCGCTTCATTGAGGAGCACAGGAAAAAACTTATAAATAAAAAAGGGGTGAGAGGAAATACACCCCCTCTGTGTAAATGTCAATAACTGCTCATGTTATTGTCTGTAGTGTAAGTCTGTATTGAACTCACTTGTATCTCTTCGCCATGAGAATGCAGAAGACTGCAAAGATCACAGCTGTGCCAATCGCCGCCACTGTGGGAATGATGATGTGGTTGTAGTTTTCTGTACCTGCAAACAGACAGAGCCACATATAAGGGACATTCTTTCTTTTATATTGCACATAATGGGAAGGGGACAAATAAAAAACATCCTCAAAATTCAACAACAGAGTGAAAATGATCTCACGTTTTACATAGAGTGTCAGTGTTGTAAAGGACGTCCTCCCTCCATTAAATTGTGCTGTGCAGTTGATCTCAGTGTGGTCGTCCTTCTCCTTGGGAATGATGGTCAGGATGGACTGTGCCTCCCAGTAGCCAAGGTGAATTTCTCTGTGGACCTCATTCACCGCATCTGGAGCGGCCTTACTCCATGTGAGTTTAGGCACATGGGAGGGGCAGGTATGGGTGACCGAGCAGGTGACAGTGTAGGGATGTCCTTCAGTGGCTGTCTTTGGGTGAGTCAGGGCAGGCTTTGGAGGATCAGCTGTAAGTGTGAAAAGGCAGAGATAAATTAAGAAGCAATTCAAGAAAACAGGTATAGATTTATGACATTTTGGAAAGTTGGTGACATACGGAGCATTCTGAACTCGACACAATCCTCCACAAAGGAGAACTTGTCGGGGGTTTTTGTATCAGTCTCCTTCTCTGCTAGTTCTATCCGGAAGCAGAAAGGGCCATTGTCATGATCTTTAACGTCCATCATTTCTAAGGTGCAGTTGCTCTGACCCAGATGTCCCAACAACCGTGTGCGGCCCCTGAAGTTTTCCAAAACCTGCGTTTGATCCTCGTAATAGATGCGTTGATTTCGATCATTTGAACGATGCCAGAGCCCTCTGAGTTTGGAGGTGGGCAGATATCCTTTGCCATGGGTGAATGAACACGGCACCACAACGCAGGAACTGACCAGAGTGTCGAGACTTTTTACAACATTCGCCTTCCATTCTCCAGCGAACACAGGGCTGCTGAGAGCTGAAAGAAAGTGATGGAAGTGACAAAGAATGACATGACTTCTCCTTGATAGATTTTTTAGGTAGGGTGTATGTTAGAATGAGACTGGATACAAAGAGGTGACTAACAGGGGTGGTCAAGAACATCTCTGGATCCGTGTTAACAGCTCATGTGGGGCCCTTAACACTGAGTGTTGCTTGTTTAAGAGGGCACCGGCATGGAGACTTAAAGGGGTGAAAGAAATATATACTGTATATGCAAATTTAAGCAGTCACATATATGTCAACACTTGCTTGGCAAAGCCCCAAAATTAACATATTTTAATCCAAAAACATTACATTATTGTTGCACACGAGTAAAGCATTGAGTAGAGATACCAATAGATGCCATTAGAAATTAATTAAGTGTTTTATTCCCAAGTTTTCAGACACTTTTACCAAGTCCATAGCATCAAAATTTGCCATGATAGGTCATTAAATTATAAGCTATGTGTTAACGCACCTTTTCAACATGTAACACTCGGATATCAGAGTTTCACTCTTGTGAATTTCTGACCAGCCACACAACTTTCATGTTTCATTGATCCGTGTTTACTTCCTGTCAGCTACTGAGTTAACAAATATTCATACACTTTGACCCATGCATAATGTTTATGTTGTCAAGTTTGAAACAGTCGATATATATTTTTGCGTGTCAGTCTGGGACTCTTGGGAGAGTGGGGCCCGTTTCAGATGAAAAGAGTGAAACAAAGTGAAGTCCGAACATCGTGACTAATTATCTTACCTGCCAGAAACAGGCAGAATATCATCATCTTGCTGTTTTGGTCCATATAGTTCTCTGAGGTGTCGTTGGTGTAAAATACTGTGGGATGTTAAAATGAAAAGAAAAAACACTTGCAAATTACAATATAAATATAATAATAAATAAATATAACTGACTCACTTACATTAGACGTAGTTTGGGCCTCAAAAGAAAAAAATAATTTCATTATTTCAGCTCACATTTAGTTTACATCCTCACAGATAACACTGTGACTGAACCCTGTTTACCCTCAAATACCCTTCGATTGTAAATTTATTTTCCAGTCCAGAAAAGCGTGGATGACCCTCGAATTGTAAATGTGCAGTCATGCTCTACATATTTTGGGGGAAAATTCTTTAGATTTTAAACGTAAAAAGTTACAAAAAAGTAAAACAACAAAAACAGGAAATGCCTTAAAAAATGTGCTAAAAAAATTAAAATTATGAATAAAATAATAAACATAATCAACACAATAGAATAATAATAATAAACATACAGTATATATTTTTTCTGTAATCTTATTTTAGATGTATAATTTTAATTATTGTTTTATTTTCCCCTAGTTTTCTTTCTCTCTCTCAGCTAACTTCTTGACACCTTTTAATACTTTCTTGCAATTTGCAGGATATGTTATGCCAAACTGCTGAGTGCCTTTTGATTTTTGTTTTCTTTTAAAGAATTTGCTCAGGTATCAGAAATACTTGTGAAAGTTGTCTGAAAGCAACACTAGAAAAGTGACGGTGCTCCAGGTTTTAAAGGGTTAAACTGTGATTTGTCAGTCCACATTCAGCTGACACTGCCTTATCCATTTCTAACAGTAATAACCCATGGTTAATTTTATATTTCTATTGAGAAGTTTTAAGTTGTTTTAAGTTTTAGAAATGCTTGCTGATATCTTCACTTTTGAATAAACTGCTGCTCTGAGGTTTCTTTGTCTCTTATGAAATTAGGCTGCCAATAACAGAGAAACCCTAACCTTTATCAAACAAAAATACCCCCCAAAAATCCCAGCAGCACATCAGAAACTCCAAAATGAACTCCCAAATTCAATATTCTACACAAATGTACCAAGCCCACATTTATTGGATATTCTACATTATTTAAAGTAAATTTATTTGATTAATTTCAGCAATTTAATTTAGCGTTGTCAGACTCTTACCTGATTTTGCTATCTGGCAGATCACGACTCTTTGTATCTGCTACCCTGGAGGTCAGAACATTGAGACATGAACTGTAGGGGCAACAAATGTAGGCAGATCTACAAAGAAAGCCCCCTTTTGCTTTTGTAGAAGCAGTGTCAGTGGAGTTAATGTGCACAAGAACACAGATAAAATGAGAAAACTGCTTCTTTGATTGTGTGAGTTTCTTTGTTGTTTATTTTTTATGAACTTTCAAGAGGCCTTGGGTTAAAAGATAAAATCTCACAAAGGATCCTGTTTTTTTATTTTTTTTTTTTAATTAAGACAAAAGCACACAAGCCAAGTAGGCCTATGTGTTATTCTGGCTCTACTACAGCATACTGGTTTTAAAATGGGCTGATTGAGTAAAGCTGGAATGTTTAAGTGAATTTTAGCTTCAAAGTCAAATTCATCTAGTCCTGGCTTAAGTCAAGCTGCTACGGCCGCTAACTTAATGTCCATTTGCGAACCTGGCGCCCCTAAGCAGGGGGTGAGGCGTAGGGGGACCATGGGGTGCATAATTCTTGTCTTATTTGCTCTTACTAGCTCTACTATGAAATAAGATTTTATCCATTTTAATAAAAATACACTCACCTGCCACTTTTTTTTAGGTACCCTGTTGCTAGTACCGGTTGGGCCCCTTTGCCCCCATTTGCCTTAATTGACCTTTCACTACGCCCCGCCACTTTGTGATCCAACAAGCTGTCAGAGTAAGCATGGAGCCCACACTGTAACTAACTGCACTCCCTGAAGAAATATTATCATATATTTGGAAAAATGTAACAGTGATTCCAGAGAGAAGCAGACAGAGGGGCAGGGCCGGACTGGGACAAAAATTCAGGCCAGGAGTCATACATCCACCCAGGCCACCCAATCCACACATTACATGCTCACACACGTGCACGTGCACACGGACACACAAATGGGCTAACTAATCACCAAAGCTCATTATTTCAGACTGACAGTCACACAACAACTCTATTAAACACAGCTGTAACAGCAACCCTACTCACAGTCCTCCAGTCCAGTGCTTTTCTATTCCCTACCCTCACCAAATGTGCCCCTCAATAAACCAGGACTCCTATATGAATGGGTATTATGCTGAACTAAACATGATTGTATTATTTTGTCGGCAAATCATTTTGATGTCAGCTTATCATAATCAATATGGCAACACCCATATTCAATGCAACAGTAAAACAAGTAAAAACCAAACCAAATGGACCGTTACGGGTTAATTTGGCTCTTACAGCTTATCAGAGAGGGCTCATAGTGCCATATTATCCCACCAGAACACTGCGCTCTGAGAACGCAGGGTTACTCGTGGTCCCTAAAGTCTCCAAAAGTAGATCAGGAGCCAGAGCCTTCAGCTATCAGGCTCCTCTCCTGTGGAATCATCTTCCTGTTACGGTCCGGGAGGCAGACACCGTCTCCACATTTAAGACTAGACTTAAGACTTTCCTCTTTGATAAAGCTTATAGTTAGGACTGGCTCAGGCTTGTCCTGTACCAGCCCTTAGTTAGGCTGACTTAGGCCTAGTCTGCCGGAGGACCCCTCTATAATACACCGGGCCCCTTCTCTCCTTCCCTCTCTCTCTCTCTCTCTCGTATCCTATTACTGCATCTTGCTAACCCGGCCATTCTGGATGTCACTAACTCGGCTTCTTCTCCGGAGCCTTTGTGCTCCACTGTCTCTCAGGTTAACTCATATCACAGCGGTGCCTGGACAGCGTGATGTGTGTGGTCGTGCTGCTGCCGTGGTCCCGCCAGATGCCTCCTGCTGCTGCTGTTGCCATCATTAGTCATCAGTCATACTTCTTCTGTTGTTATACACATATGATTATTGTCACACATGTATACTGCCAGATATTAATACATACTTTCAACATATTGTACCGCAGTAACCAGAACTATAACTATAATATTATTACTTTCATTAATGTTGTTGTAAGCTACTGTCATTACCTGCATCTCTCTCTCTCTCTCTCTCTCTCTCTCTCTCTGTGTGTCATATGGATTACTGTTAATTTATTATGCTGATCTGTTCTGTACGACATCTATTGCACGTCTGTCCGTCCTGGAAGAGGGATCCCTCCTCAGTTGCTCTTCCTGAGGTTTCTACCGTTTTTTTTTCCCCGTTAAAGGGTTTTTTTTTTGGGGAGTTTTTCCTTATTCGCTGTGAGGGTCTTAAGGACAGAGGGATGTCGTATGCTGTAAAGCCCTGTGAGGCAAATTGTGATTTGTGATATTGGGCTTTATAAATAAAATTGATTGATTGATTGATTGATTGATTGATTGATTGATTGATTGATCATCAGTCATTTATCTGGCCTCGGGTCGGTCCCCATCCTCCCCGGACCTCATGTTGAGAATAACCAGTTTTCTTACTTTTCTATGTTAACTTACTTGTTGCAGCATCATCATTTGACAACGTCACGCTGCTGCTGGGGGGGCTCTGAACATATCTGTAAGTTTATGACATTTGGCTGCCTCCTCCTCAATGGCCCATTTTTTTTATCTCTCTTCCGTTCAGCTCCACCTTTCCTCTTTTTGCGGTCCATTGTAACGGCACTGCTGAGCTGCAGAGCTCCAACTGCACAGTCTGCACACACAGGCACACATACACACCCTCTGCTCTCTGCTCCATCTGACTCTCCACAACCAAGCTGCTTTCAATTTACAGGCGCGCTGATTTGGGGGCGGGGGCGTGGGCAGAAAGCGAAACAAACTAATCACGTCTTGAATCTATATATAAAAAAAAAAACAACTTTTTGACCAATCGTTGTGAGAAATGCTGACAAGCACCTATCATTTCTGACAGCCGGCACGGCCACCTGCGCTGCACAGCCTGCGCTGCAGAGCGCGCCTTAAAAAACAAAACAAAAAAAAAACAACACAAACAAAACCAAAACAAGACAGGCAGGCCAGAGCAGACCACTTGCGGGCCAGGCCACCGGGGAACTCCCCGGTTCTCCCGTGGGCCAGTCCGGGCCTGCAGAGGGGTCTACAGTCTGTGTTTGAAGGATATATCCGGCATGTCAAACTGATTCAGCAGCAACAACAGGTTGAAAAGACAAAGATAGTTAGAAGCTAAAGCCCAACTATAGGCTACAGATCACAGTGTAAAAGTGAACCACCACATCACTGCTGATCGCCACACAAGACAATGAATATAAAGGGAAACTTTGCTGATATTGAACCAGCTGTGTGGCATCACAGTGTGAACAGATGAACGCTGTAATATACTGGGTTGGAGTCAATAACCAGGCGAGGTGATGCACTTATGAGCGTCTTTAATTTACACTTCAACAGGCAGACTGACAAACTAAACTTATTGGGAGCTTGAGCATAAACCCGTTATTCGTTAGCCAACCAAAATGTAACCACATACCTGCAATGGCCAATATTTACCAGGAGGTGGCAACAAGAACACAATAGATCACTCTATTACAAACGGTGTTTGGTTGTTCCCCGTGCAGCTGCCAGAATCCGGACCTCCGCCCCGCCGGACCTCTGGAGGAAGTCAAACAACTTTTATCTGCGCACAATGTGATGTCACACAGCTGGTTGAATATCAGCAAAGTTTCCCTGCTTCCCTTCACTGGTTCCTGTACAGCAGGGTCGGTCTTTGTTGCACTGTAATAATCATTAAAAAGCAAAAGCAGCATGTGTAGCCTATACATTCAGCAGGTTATATCTTCAGTAGCTAGCTAACCCTACACTTTTCAGGGTTTGATTTTAGTTTTGCAACAGAGAAGAAACATAAATCTCCTCCCTACCTCTCCAGGTAACGGGTAGCATTAATACACGACGTGTCCCAGGCACAGCACAACACAAAACGAGAGGCGTTTCTCAGTACTCAAGTTCAGCAGAGCGGACTTGAGGACTTGGCTTGGCAGGTCCACGCGAGAGTCCGGACTTCCAAAGAACAGGAGGACGGGGGTCATTTCTGCTTTTGGAACAGAAGCGAACCTGATGATGATGTCACCCCTTCCGCTCGCCTTGGCTGTTGTAGGCTACTGTGTTGTCCATATGCATTTACAGTAAAACAATATTTCAGCCCAGCCCTGCGTCTTTTCATTGTCACTGTAAGAAATTAATTAGCAGGCCTATATGTTTTTAACGTTTCAACATATATAACTGACATACAAAAACATATAAATAGCCAAAATATTTTCATAAAATGTCTCACAAGGGTTTAGATTAATCTACACCTGGCTTCTGATTATGTGTAATCAAAAGCCAGGTGCGGGGGGACAAGTTTGTGGAGAGTTGGTGGTATGATCGTGAGCACTGGTGAGTTGGAAATCAAAAAATCAAAAAATCAATAACGGACATGGATCGGAGAAGTCGTGTGGTGCAGTTATTGCAGCAGGATTGCTGTACCTGCAGGCTGAGGAGGAGGCTGCCCAGCTGAGGAGGCAGGTCCGAGAAAGACAGCGGAGGATGAGGATGAGGATGAGACGTGCTGTTTGTCCAGTTGTGGACAAAGTACCTAGTATTGTATGATATTAAATTTAAACCTATGAAAACTCTCAAAATTGACGAACTGTTTGATGGCAGGTGAGTAAGCAGAGGCCGCTGAAGGTGTGTGTGATGAGGAAAACCGTGAACCTGGAGAATCAGGAGGACCACACCTACGCCAAACGGAGGAGCTGTAAACACTGACACATAAGGGAATATCACAGAGGCACTCCTTATATAACATGCAAAAAAACATGATAATGATTATAAAATAACAATCTTTGTCAGTGGCTAAATACATATCCAGATCCTTCATTTAAGTAAAAGTGTTGATATCACAGAGACTCCACTACAAGTAATAGTCCTGCTTACTTGAGTTATTAGCAAAAAATTAAAGTACTTATTGTGCGATAAAATAACTAACCCACTAAGCTAGAACCCACTAGCTATCGTCTGAGTTTGATTTAGCTTTTTAGTAGCTTTTTTTTCTAATTGATCTGCATTCATATCCAGGTATCTGTTTATAGAGATTTATCAGATTGCTGTGTGGACCTGTCTCAAGTTTCTAATTCCAACTGTAAGCAATGAGCTGTGCACAGAAGAGGAAGTCTTGACCCAGCTACATTGGATCTATATTAGCTGTTGCTCGTTCGGGGCGGGCAGCCTAAGCTGCCAGGACCCTATTGTTTTGCTGCATGTTCTTCTTCTTCCGAGGAAATCATGCTTCCCATGCGCGAAAAATCACCAAACTTTGCACAAAGGTCCAGTCCCATGCCTTGCCTTAGCTGTAAAAACAGGCCAAAAGTCCAAGCCTCAAAAGTTCGTGGCCCAATTGTTGAAAAACACACGCTAAAGAGCCCTCTTGGTAGCCAAAATGTCCTTCTGGGAGCCAAAACGCACGCTGAAGTGCCCTCCTGGGAGCCAAAACAGGCACTAAAGTGCCCTCTTGGCAGCCAAAATGTCCTTCTGGGAGCCAAAACACACGCTAAAGTGCCCTCTTGGCAGCCAAAATGTCCTTCTGGGAGCCAAAACACACGCTAAAGTGACCTCTAGGAAGCCAAAACAAAGACACTAAACTGCCCTCTTGGCTGGTTAAAACATGATAAACTGCCCTCTTGGGTGGTAAAAATATTACTGTTGCAATGACTTTTATGTTGGGCCCTTTTTTGATCTATATTGAGCCAGAACTTAATCTCACAGAACCAGTTTGGATTATCTGGTGCTAATATGGTGTTAAAATGCACTAGAATACAGGAAATGGCATCTACTTGATTGAAATTTTTCTGGGGGAGGACCCCCAGACCCCCCCATGGATTTCTTTCTTTCATACATCCATGTCTCTGTGTGTTCTTCACAGTCCAACGTTGAATCTACACAGTTCTTGTGGATGCTGATCCTAACTACAAACTAATTTGAGTCGTCTGTCTGGCTAGTCTGTTTTAAGGCTATATAATGTGCCATTTGTATAACATATAAACATGTCTAAAGTGCCCTTGAAAACACACAGAACTTAGTGCCTTCTTCAGTGGCAAGAACACACTGTATGTGCCCTTTTTTTCTTTTTGCCCCTGCCCTTCAAAAAGTCTGTGCACGCCACTGTATGTGCTACAGATTTGCAACTTTCACCAAAATGTAGCCCCAAAACTGAAGAAACCTTTGTACATTTAAACCTATTGCAAATTATGAAGTCCATCACTCTGTTTTTTTCAAAAACTGTAAAACTTATTAAACCTATCTCCTCCCACAATTTTTGCTCAATTGACACCAAACTTGCTACAGAACATCTTCAGACTGTCCTACACAAACGATCCACACAGATTTTTGATTTATCGAAAATTGAGCCTACAGTGCATCAAAATGTTTGACTGTAAACGGTATTGTAAACATATACTTGCAAATTCTTGCAAAATACATTTCCAATGTTTATTAAAAAAATGACAAAATTTTGGAGTCATGGTAGATGATGTTTGGAAAATATCTGAATTTTATCTCAAAAACTGAATTTTTTACAGCATTTTGAATTTCGCTCTCATGCCAACAATTGGAGTCAATGCAAAAATGGCATTTTTAAACATCAGTTTCTCCATGCTGTCTAGATGCAATTTGTGTATTTTCGGATTTTTGTCTTAATAACTGAATTTTTGACAGCCGTTTGAAATCTGCCTTTACACACTAACGGCTGCTGTTTTGCACACAGGCGACTGGCTTAGTCAATTTGTGAAGCTACAAGTCACATTTCTTTTTGCCAGTTAGCTCAGTGAAATAGAAGATGGTTCTTGGTGTTGAAGATTGTGAGTTCAATTCTCCGCTCGTGCAACATTTCCATATGAGAACCAACCCAACTACCCAAACTTTTCATAAAGGTCCAGTCCCATGTCAGATGTCCTCAATTGGAAACACAAGACAATAGTCCTGATGCTGGCGCTACAGCAAGCCTCTAAATTTCAAAACTTTGAAAATTCATAACAAATCAACCATATGTACTACAGCTTTGGAACTTTCACTTTGAAATTTGCTTTTCCATGGCATGGATGGCTACTGTCTGGCACCCTGATGCTTGGCTTAGTCAGTTTGTGAAGCCACACAAAAGCTGTCACTTGCCAATTAGCTCAGTGAGATAGAAGCCAGACCTCAGTCTCAGAAGTTGTGAGATCAAGACTCAGCTAAGGCGAAACGGACATTCTAATGTGAAAGTCCTATATGTTCAGGCATCATGCTATGTGGATTAGAGACTACCAAGGTTAAAATAATTATGATCCAGGCAGTTTTGCCGAGAGACAAATACTCTTTATCAACACTTTTCCCTGTTATCCCTTGTCTCTTTTCCCTGTTTATTTGGCTTAGCTATCAGTCAATATGCAGAGTCTATCCAATAGCTACTTTTACATTTTAAAAAATGTTTTCATCTTTGTCACCATGGATAATGTTTAGCTTTAAGCTAGATCAGGCCAGTTTGTTCATAATTGCTAGCAGTTAATAATAACTTTTATTTATAAATCTATTCTTGGACTTCAACCTCAGCCAATTTGGCCTGAGTTCTCAGGACATCATACAGATGCAGGTCCCGAGAGTCAGAACTGAACTGGGCAAAAAGGCTTTTAAATTCTCTGCCCCGTCTGCCTGGAACGATGTGCAGAAGGACTTGAAACAGACACATCTTGTAACTCTGGGGGAATTCAAGACAATTATCAAAGACAACTGGATCTTGTGATTGCACTGTGTAATCATGTAATCCCACTCTGGTTTTCCTGTAGTGTGTGATCGTATTTTATTTGTATCTTGTGTGTTTGGTGTAACCATTTTGCTTTTGTGCTGCCGTCTTGGCCAGGTCACTCTTGGAAAAGAGGTTTTAAATCTCAATGAGTTTTTACCTGGTTAAGTAACAGATACTGATTGAATGTTATTCTTACTTTCTTGTTCTTGAGTTTTTTCTTTGTATATTATGAGTCTGATCACTTCAGCCACTCATCCACAATTTGAAGGGCATGCCATAATTATATGATGCAACTTCTATATGTTGTGATATGCTTTGTTTCAGTGTGTGTAGTGTGTGTGTTGCTCAGAATTGCCTAATTTTGCCTAAAATTGCCCGGCCCTGACCATTCCTGCGCAGCAGCTACAATTTTCATTGTTGTCAAACTCTAGCAGATGGGTTCCAAGATTGCTGCTATGTGTTCGTTGCATTTTACTGCTGTAGATGTTAAGCTTGTGTGAATTGTACGGTTGTGTAGTTTAAACTTAGATCTACTGCAATAAATCAGTCATGTTGAAAGGCTTTTATCCTTACATGATATCATTACAGTTTTTACAGAGGTCACTCTTAAGTTATACTTTATTATGTCATGGCAGCTAGACACACAAGCAATGAGCATTTTAATGCAATGCAAAAATACTTAAAGATGTACAAACAGTGGCTCAGACATTTGTTTTTTGTTTTCTAGTACATGCTTAAACTTGAGCTTTCTTGTTGTCGAGGGGAACCACAGAACTTCTTGAACTTTCCGTCACACTTAATTGATCCTCAGTTTGTCTCCCATTCTTGTTTCACTTCCACTCTTTGATGACATCAGCTGCTCTAGAGCAGTCTTAAAGCACCACCATCTGGCTGACACGGCTAAAGGACTATTGAGAGTGGGCAGTTTGTAAAAAAAGAAACAAAAACATCCATGGCAGTTAACCATTGTCCAAAAAGGTACGGCAGCTGAATAAAAAGAAAGTGTATATTTTGGACTGTTAAACATTTATGAAACTAGAGTATACTGAATGGAGGTTTGTACATATGTTCCCTGTAGAGGACAAACACATTACCAGTCAAGCAATGATGAGGCAATCACAACAGATAAGCGCAAAACTAAATTTTATATACAAAGAGTTAATGTTTACATTCCTGATACATCTGTTCAGAAAACAGGAAGTGCTGGGTGTTAGTAGCATGCTTTAAGATTTGGTGCTAGACAGCAAACTGTGTCATTGTGGCTCTAATGATCAACTGAGAAATCCAAACGCAGTGTCTATATCACAAACCAGTGGGTGGGGAAGTTTTCAGTATGCAGAGTGTGAGTTTAATGAATAAAAAGTGGCACGTTGCTTTCCAGGGAACCAGACTGGTAAAGCTTTTTGTCAACAGATTTTTATATCTTGTTTTTGTGTGTGTGTTTTCTGATTTTTTAAAAGTCACTATTAAAGTAACGTCATTTCTCTGAAGCTGATATGTGAATAACATGAACGCAAGTTAAGAAATTAAAGCCATCAGCAAATGTTTGCCCCTTGACTTGCTGTATTATTATAATGAAACTTTAAAAAGACTCTTAGAAAAGCATAAAAAAAGACACTGGTGCAGACTGATGATGATGACGGCTGCTGATCACTTTTTTTAGATTATCTGAAAGAACAAGAAAATACACATTTTTTAAAATTTGACTTTTAAAGATGCATTCATCAACAATATATGAAATTTAAGTTAAATTGTGATGTAAAGTGATGGGGTCACTCGCAGTAAGAAACCCACAGTGTTTTCACCTTTAAAGTGCAACTTGCAGGTTACATTTTTTTAAAAATACATACATAACCTTGTCTGAAAATTCCTATATAAGAAGTTAATTCAGAATTTATTATGGTTTACATGACAAATTCAGAGGAAAAAGGAACTCTGCGTAGGTGGTAGTGAGTCTGAGCGGTAGTAAACTTGTGAGTTCGTATTTTTTCGGTTGTTAACAGTGCATTTCATCATTTGTGATTATGCCGAATTATTGTGTTTGTGCAGGTTGCACAAATTCGAGTATGTCAGGACATCGAGTCCACCGTTTTTGGAGTTAGTTTTCGTGCCTGGGTGCGTTTTGTGCAGGTGAAGAGGAGCGATTTCACGGCTTCATCTGTGACCAAAAACGCGGTGCGTGCAGCGCTCATTTTGGACAGGAGGATTATGTTCCTGGCATGTTATGTCTGGTCTGGGGGTCAGATTCTCCACCACAGCCCAGAAGGCATCCACCTCCCTGCAGCACATACTCTCCACAGCTGAGGACATGGGCTTGCAGTTCCCACACAAGCACCTATCATACAAAACATTATCAGGAAATCTTCATAACTCTCTCTCTCTCCCCTGCGGACGTCAATACACCGTAATGCTGTGTTCCCACCAAACGCGAATTCGCAAATTCGCGCGTCAAGATTACATACAAAGTCAATGCAAAGACGCGATTAGACGCGAAATCGCACCGGGCGGCGTGATGGACGCGTCTAGCACGACGCGATGAATGCGATAGAGGCGTCTAGCGCGGAGCGATAGACGCGAAATTCGCGTCCAACGCCTCATCGCTCGAGTTGAAAATATTGAACTTTTGAGGCGAATTCGCGTGACGCTGTGCCGCAAAAGCCAATCAGCGTTGCGATTCTCCCAACGTCACTGGCGTGTGTCAACAACGTCCAGTTGTTGACACAGTAATAAACTGCTACTCACCAGAGACAGATGGACAGACGCTCCGCAGCTGAAATGGCGCGCCTGTAGGTGGTGTCCTGCCGGGAGATCCTGGCGCCAACCCTTGCCAACAAGTCCTCAAACTGGGCCTGAGTCAGCCTGAAGTACCGCTGGAACCAACCGTCGTCCAGGCAGAGCTCCTGTAGGAGACGGTGGAACTCGCCGAGCTTAGTGCGCCTCCGCAGGGTATCATGCACCCAGAACCGACAGCGGCGTTTGGCCCTCAGATGAATCTGGGACCTCTAGAGCAGGTAAAGTGCAGCGATCCTGGTGATCTCAGCCATGGTCGATGAGAGAAAGAAATGGCAGAAGGAATGTTGTTGTTATCTAGTGAAAATGGGCGGGCCCGTACTCGCGCGACGTGATAACGCGTCTGACGCGATAAGGGACATTATGGCCCAGCGTCCAAACTCGAGCAAATAGCGCGATGAATTTTCATTTACTCGCGCGAGTAAATCGTGTTCATCGCGTTCAGTGGGAACACAGCATAATGCGGAGTTATAACATGCATAGCTAATGCATTGCGCATTAGTTTCTGTTATGGGTAAGTAGCATTAGTTATCTAATACTGGCAGAACTACTGGTAGCTTTGTTATAACCTAATACGTGATGGCAAACTTAATGTTGTGATGTGAACACAGCGTTAGACATCGTTAGCTGTCGTTAGCTAACGCTAGTCGCTCACCAAGACACCTGCCCAGTTCTCCACTGGTTCTCCTCACACCACAGCTCTATTTCTCTCCTGTGGCTGTTATTTCTCCTAACCCTGATCTGTTCCTGGTCTCTTGGATGCCTAGCAGGCTCATAATTATAAGCCTGTGGGCCATCATATGCATATGAATGTACATTTTCAACCTCTTCAGTCTCAAAACTAGTACTGGGATCCATGTTTATTAATGTTACACTCAATCGAACTCGGCCGGACTCCCTTACGCTACGTCACTTCTGGTTAGTGGGTTTTTTAGATGCGGAAGCAAAATTCTCTCAAAAAACAACCCCAAAGTCACTGTAGTGTGTTTATGTTTTTGTTTTTTGTTTTAATCAAGTTTCTACATCATTTTCCTACACATTTATTCACCATGGTCTTCAACCTGCAAGTTGGGCTTTAACTCTGCAGCTTAGTGATGAGAGAAGAAGTTTTATCCCAACAAACAGCACTGCAGTCTCATGTTACTACTTTTTGGAGATTCGAAGGTTTGTGAAATGGTGTGAGGACAACCACCTCGTGTTGAATGCCGGTAAGACAGGGGAGATGGTGTTTGACCCAAGGGCAGTCGGCGACCACAGGCCAGTGGTCATTCACAACCAACCCATCGCTCATGTCCCATCATATAAATATCTGTGTCTTTGTTGACAGCTACCTAACCTAGAGAAGACATGTTGATAGTCTCTGTAGCAGATTACAACAATGGCTGCATTTCTTACGTTGTCCGAGAGTTCATGGTGTTGATCAAAAACGTATGATCACTTTTGATCAGGCAGTTAAAACACAAACTGCTCCAGTTAATCCATAGTGCTTGGAAAATAATTGGTGTCAAAGAGCACATTTCCATGCAGACTATTTTCAAACTCTACGTCAAGCCAATAAGATCATCATTGATTCCTCTCATGTTCTGCATACAGAGTACGAGCCGCTGCCCTCTGGAAGGAGATTAAGTGCCTCGTTGTGGATTGAACAGATTTCAAAATTCGTTCATACCTCTGTCTATAAAGCTGTTAAATAATTTTAGATAAAGCCAGAACTGGCACTGGATTATGATTTGATGGTTTGCATTGTTGTAGAGGTATTTTTAGCATTTAATTCTATTTTTTTCATCTTTTTGTGGTTTCTGTTATTGCTACGTTTGGTGTATAATACTGATTTGTTTATGTACTGTGTTGTATGTTGTATATTTATGGCTGCAGCATGGGTGTAGAGCCCAAGACAAATGTCCTACTTTGTGGGACAGTAAAGGTTTTAGCTCCTTTTAGACCACAAACACAGAATATTTAGTAGGTAAGGACAATCACGTTTCTCTCAGGAGTAAATCAAGAAATACACCCCTTTTACACATGGATATCTTTGCTCTGGATGAGGATGATGATGATTCTTTTCTTTTTTTTTTTTTTTTTTTAAAAAAAGCATACTGGAGTTAATTTTGATTCAACTGTGAGAACATCACACCCAATGACACCAACTCAACTTTCAGTTCTCACCTTGAGATTCAGCTCCTGATTACACCGAAGAAAAAGAAGAACAGAAAATAACAAAGTGTCATTTTTCAGAGATCTTATCGAAAAGCAGCAACAAAAATAAAGATGTTACTTCTGCAGAGATATGGGAGATGACTGTAAGACCAATGATGCATTGGTGTGTGAATGTTTACCGTTTGAGCAGTATGGAACTAGTCACCAAATTAGAATATCTAAAGATAAAAGTCCTTAAAATACCTCATGACTTTATTCACACTGTCCTGCTGACATTTCAGCTGTTTACTGCTCTTTAAAAATGTAATCCCTTACAAGCTGTACTCTTTTGCCGTTACAGATTCCAGGCATATTAGTTACAAAATGTGTATCTGTAGTATCTCATGCACCCATTTTCATAAAAATCACAAGGTTTTCTCACCTGCGAGACAGTCTGGAAATCCGGTTCCACACACTGTGTGACCAATAGATAAAAAAATAAATACATTAATCACACTTTCAATAGAGTGAAGGAAATGAAAATCACAATAGCACTACAAACTGGATCTGATCTTCTCCTTACCTGCCTTCTTGATTTTGGAGCTCTGCAATACGTGTCCTTAAAGAGACAGAAAAAAGGGTCACTTCATTGAGGAGCACAGGAAAAAACTTATAAATAAAAAAGGGGTAAGAGGAAATACACCCCCTCTGTGTAAATGTCAATAACTGCTCATGTTATTGTCAATGTCAATGTCAGCTTTATTTATATAACACCTTTAAAACAGTCAACGGCCAACCAAAGTGCTTTACAGTTAAAATAAGCAAAAAAACAAAACAAAACACAAAAAACATTTATACAGTGAAATATACCAAAGGTAAAAGACCCAGTAGAGGTGACAAGTGAGTCTTAAGCAGTGATTTAAAAGTGGAGAGGCTATTCGCAGTCCGCTCAGTCAACGGTAGTGTGTTCCACAGAGCGGGAGCCGCGACTGCAAAGGCTTGATCTCCGCTAGTTTTTAAGAGTGATTGAGGAACATCCAAGACCATCTGATTCGCTGATCTGAGGGCTCTGGAGGGCTGATGCAACTTAATAAGGTCAGATAGGTATTCCAGAGCCAGCCCATTCAGAGACTTAAAAACAAATAGAAGAATCTTAAAATCAATTCTGTACCTAACTGGAAGTCAGTGAAGTGAAGAGAGCACCGGAGTTATATGCTCACGTTTCTTTGTCCCAGTTAGGAGACGAGCTGCTGCATTTTGAACCAGCTGCAGGCGGTTAAGCTCTGACTGCTCAATGACATACAGGGAGTTGCAATAATCTAAGTGAGAGGTAATAAAAGCATGGATAACTTTTTCAAGGTCTTTCTGGCTTAGACAGGGTTTAACTATTGTTCTCCCTTTATATGCGACCCCTGGGGTCTATATTTAGGAAGCATGGTATTCCCTTTCACTGCTTTGCTGATGATGTGCAGGTGTATTTGCCGTTTAAGATTCCTTCCAAAGATTCCCTTCAGGCCGTGCTAAACTATGTAAGTGACATTAAAACATGGATGGATTTAAACTTCTTAAAATTGAATGAAAACAAAACAGAGGTTGTCCTGTTCGGTCGCCCTGATCTGGTTAGGGTTAGGGACAACAAACAGGTCAACTCAATAGTCAAGTCTATTGAGCTGACCTGTTCGTCTAGCTTAAAAGCACCATCAATAATCACACCAAGATTCCTAGCGTGGGATCCCATGTAAGGTGCTAGTGGGCCCAGGGAGCTGGCAAGGACCTGAACCAGATCAGGGTGACCAAACAGGACAACCTCTGTTTTGTTTTCATTCAGTTTTAAGAAGTTTAAATCCATCCATGTTTTATTGTCACTTACGCAGTTTAGCACGGCCTGAAGGGAATCTTTGGAAGGAATCTTAAACGGCAAATACACCTGCACGTCATCAGCAAAGCAGTGAAAGGGAATACCATGCTTCCTAAATATAGACCCCAGGGGTCGCATATAAAGGGAGAACAATAGGGGGCCCAGAACTGACCCCAGGGGGACCCCGCAGGTCAGAGGGGCCACTGAGGAGAAAAACTGCCCCATAAGAACAGAAAAGGATCTGTCCGAGAGGTACGATTTAAACCATCTTAAAACAGTGCCTTTTATACCTACACAATGCTCTAGGCGTGACAGGAGAATTGTGTGATCCAGTCTGTCAAACGCCTCTGCCAGGTCCAGAACTGAAACCGAAAACCAGACTGAAACGGTCCACAAACGCTGGCCCCTTTTAAAAATTCTTGGATTTGGTTGAAAACGACTTTCTCTATAAATAAATAAAAGGAAGTTTGGAAATTGGCGGAGGATGGAACACATCCAGAGCTGAGACACATATTTATAAGTTTTAAAATAAAAGACTCAACTGAACTGAAAACCTCTTTAAACAAACGGGATGAAATGCTGTCAGTTGGGCACTTAGCAGGGCGTAAGTGTTCAACTACTTCAGTGAGTTAAGAGAGTGAAACAGGCTCAAACTGGTGAAAAACAGCTGAGCTTGCTGTGGGAACTGAGGGGTCCTGAGCAGACTGAGGGAGTGGGGATCTAAGAGCAGAAATCTTATCAATAAAAAATTGCAGAAAATCCTTCTCCACAGAGAAGAAGAAGGCTCAATACAGATAGGATCACAAGGATTCACCAGTGAGTCAAATACATTAAAAATAACCTGAGGCTTGTGAGCATTTGTGGAAACAAGTGAGGAAAAATATTCAGTTTTAGCAGCTTTAACAGCCTGCTGATATGTTAGAAGAGAATCACATAGGAGATCCCTAGAAATGTAGTGTAAGTCTGTATTGAACTCACTTGTATCTCTTCGCCATGAGAATGCAGAAGACTGCAAAGATCACAGCTGTGCCAATCGCCGCCACTGTGGGAATGATGATGTGGTTGTAGTTTTCTGTACCTGCAAACAGACAGAGCCACATATAAGGGACATTCTTTCTTTTATATTGCACATAATGGGAAGGGGACAAATAAAAAACATCCTCAAAATTCAACAACAGAGTGAAAATGATCTCACGTTTTACATAGAGTGTCAGTGTTGTAAAGGACGTCCTCCCTCCATTAAATTGTGCTGTGCATTTGATCTCAGTGTGGTCGTCCTTCTCCTTGGGAATGATGGTCAGGATGGACTGTGCCTCCCAGTAGCCAAGGTGAATTTCTCTGTGGACCTCATTCACCGCATCTGGAGCGGCCTTACTCCATGTGAGTTTAGGCACATGGGAGGGGCAGGTATGGGTGACCGAGCAGGTGACAGTGTAGAGATGTCCTTCAGTGGCTGTCTTTGGGTGAGTCAGGGCAGGCTTTGGAGGATCAGCTACAAATGGAAAATAAAGGAAAATGCAGATAATAAGAAAGAGATAAATCCTGTTTCTACAACGAAAATTGGCAGAGGTTTATGAAATTTTGGAAAGTTGGTGACATACGGAGCATTCTGAACTCGACACAATCCTCCATAAAGGAGAACTTGTCATCGGTTTTTGTCTCTGTCAGTGCCTGTTCTATCCGGAAGCAGAAAGGGCCATTGTCATGATTTTTAACGTCCATCATTTCTAAGGTGCAGTTGCTCTGACCCAGATGTCCCAACAACCGTGTGCGGCCCCTGAAGTTTTCCAAAACCTGCGTTTGATCCTCGTAATAGATGCGTTGATTTCGATCATTTGAACGATGCCAGATCCCTCTGAGTTTGGAGGTGGGCAGATATCCTTTGCCATGGGTGAATGAACACGGCACCACAACGCAGGAACTGACCAGAGTGTCGAGACTTTTTGCAACATTCGCCTTCCATTCTCCAGCGAACACAGGGCTGCTGAGAGCTGAAAGAAAGTGATGGAAGTGACAAAGAATGACATGACTTCTCCTTGATAGATTTTTTAGGTAGGGTGTATGTTAGAATGAGACTGGATACAAAGAGGTGACTAACAGGGGTGGTCAAGAACATCTCTGGATCCGTGTTAACAGCTCATGTGGGGCCCTTAACACTGAGTGTTGCTTGTTTAAGAGGGCACCGGCATGGAGACTTTAAGGGGTGAAAGAAATATATACTGTATATGCAAATTTAAGCAGTCACATATATGTCAACACTTGCTTGGCAAAGCCCCAAAATTAACATATTTTAATCCAAAAACATTACATTATTGTTGAGTAAAGCATTGAGTAGAGATACCAATAGATGCCATTAGAAATTAATTAAGAGTTTTATTCCCAAGTTTTCAGACACTTTTACCAAGTCCATAGCATCAAAATTTGCCATGATAGGTCATTAAATTATAAGCTATGTGTTAACGTACCTTTTTCAACATGTAACACTCGGATATCAGAGTTTCACTCTTGTGAATTTCTGACCAACCACACAACTTTCATGTTTCATTGATCCGTGTTTACTTCCTGTCAGCTACTGAGTTAACAAATATTCATACACTTTGACCCATGCATAATGTTTATGTTGTCAAGTTTGAAACAGTCGATATATATTCTTGCGTGTCAGTCTGGGACTCTTGGGAGAGTGGGGCCCGTTTCAGATGAAAAGAGTGAAACAAAGCAAAGTCCGAACATCGTGACTAATTATCTTACCTGCCAGAAACAGGCAGAATATCATCATCTTGCTGTTTTGGTCCATATAGTTCTCTGAGGTGTTGTTGGTGTAAAATACTGTGGAATGTTAAAATGAAAAGAAAAAACACTTTTTTCACAAATTACAATATAACTGCAAAACTGAACTGGAAAGTGTATTTATATGACAAATATTAGCATTATTCTATACAATATACAGTACATGGTTACACTACCATTCAGATATTTCACTTGTTATATTGACGCTTTTCTTCTTTCATTTAACAGAAATAAAAATATATAACTCAGACACCAAACGACTCATTTACATCAGACTCAGTTTGGGCCCCAAAAGAAAAAAATAATAAAATGATTTGTCCTCACAGATAATACTGATTGAATCTTGTTTCTCCTCAAATGCCCTTTGATTTAAATTTCATTTTCCAGTCCAGAAAAGCTCGGATGACCCTCGACCATTACTGAGCCGTAAAGGTGCTGTTGTGCTCTAAATATTTTTGGGGAAAAATTCCTTTGGTTTTAAACAGTTTAACCGTTTGAAACCTAAGCCAATTGATGTTTTTTAAAACAAGAAATGACCCAAATATTAGCATGATATTCGTAAAAAGTTAAAAAGTAAAACAACAAAAACAGAAAATGACCCTCTGTAACCTTATTTTAAATGTATAAATATGATAACTGTTGGGCGGCACGGTGGTGTGGTGGTTAGCACTCTCGCCTCACAGCAAGAGGGTTGCCGGTTCGATCCCGTGCGTGGGAGCCCTTCTGTGCGGAGTTTGCATGTTCTCCCCGTGTCAGCGTGGGTTCTCTCCGGGCACTCCGGCTTCCTCCCACAGTCCAAAGACATGCAGATTGGGGACTAGGTTAATTGGTAACTCTAAATTTTCCGTAGGTGTGAAAGTGAGCGTGAATGGTTGTTTGTCTCTATGTGTCAGCCCTGTGATAGTCTGGCAACCTGTCCAGGGTGTACCCTGCCTCTCGCCCGATGTCAGCTGGGATAGGCTCCAGCCCCCCCACGACCCTCAAGAGGATGAAGCGGTTAGAAGATGAATGAATGAATGATAACTGTTTTTATTTTCCCCTAGTTTTCTTTCTCTCTCTCAGCTAACTTTTTGACATCTTTTAATACTTTCTTGCAATTTGCAGGATATGTTATGCCAAACTGCTGAGTGCCTTTTGATTTTTTTTTTTATTTTTAAAGAATTTGCTCAGGTATCAGAAATACTTGTGAAAGGTGTCTGAAAGCAACACTAGAAAAGTGACGGTGCTCCAGGTTTTAAAGGGTTAAACTGTGATTTGTCAGTCCACATTCAGCTGACACTGTCTTATCCATTTCTAACAGTAATAACCCATGGTTAATTTTATATTTCTATTGAGAGGTTTTAAGTTGTTGCTGTTCCTACTGAAATCTGCACAATTTTGATGCTGAGGTTTCAGTTCCTTTTAGAAATGCTTGTTGATATCTTCACTTTTTAATAAACTGCTGCTCAGAGGTTTCTTTGTCTCTTATGAAATAAGGCTGCCAATAACAGAGAAACCCTAACCTTTATCAAACAAAAATACCCCCCAAAAATCCCAGCAGCACATCAGAAACTCCAAAATGAACTCCCAAATACAATATTCTACACAAATGTACCAAGCCCACATTTATTGGATATTCTACATTATTTAAAGTAAATTTATTTGATTAATTTCAGCAATTTAATTTAGTGTTGTCAGACTCTTACCTGATTTTGCTATCTGGCAGATCACGGCTCTTTGTATCTGCTACCCTGGAGGTCAGAACATTGAGACATGAACTGTAGGGGCAACAAATGTAGGCAGATCTACAAAGAAAGCCCCCTTTTGCTTTTGTAGAGGCAGTGTCAGTGGAGTTGGTGTTGAAAGCAGGGTGTGGTCTCTTCTTAATGTGCACAACAACACAGATAAAATGAGGAAACTGCTTCTTTGATTGTGTGAGTTTCTTTGTTGTTTATTTTTATTAAATTTCATGAGGCCTTAGGTTAAAAGATATTATCTCACAAAGGATCCTGTTTTTTTTTTACTATCATCATTATTATTATTATTATTATTATTATTATTATTATTATTATTATTGTTATTATTAAGACAAAAGCACACAAGCCAAGTATGTGTTATTCTGGCTCTACTACAGCATACTGGTTTTAAAATGGGCTGATTGAGTAAAGCTGGAATGTTTAAGTGAATTTTAGCTTCAAAGTCAAATTCATCTAGTCCTGGCTGAAGTCAAGCTGCTACGGCCGCTAACTTAATGTCCATCTGCGGACCTGGCGCCCCTAAGCAGGGGGTGAGGCGTAGGGGGACCATGGGGTGCATAATTCTTGTCTTATTTGCTCTTACTAGCTCTACTATGAAATAAGATTTTATCCATTTTAATTAGCAAAAATACACTCACCTGCCACTTTATTAGGTACACATTGCTAGTACCGGGTTGGTATTGCCCCCTTTTGCCCCCTTTTGCGTTAATTCTTCGTGGCACAGATTCAACAAGGTGCTGGAAACACTCCTCACAGATGCTGGTCCATATTGACATGATAGCATCACACAGTTGCTGCAGATTTGTCAGCTGCACATCCATGATGGAATCTCCCGTTCCACCACATCCCAAAGGTGCTCTATTGGATTGAGATCTGGTGACTATGGAGGCCATTGGAGTACAGTGAACTCATTGTCATGTTCAAGAAACCAGTTTAAGATGATCTGAGCTTTGTGACATGGTGTGTTATCCTGCTGGAAGCAGCCATCAGAAGATGGGTACACAGTGGTCATAAAGGGATGGAGACGGTCAGCAACAATATTCAGGTAGGCTGTGGTGTTTAGGCAAGGCAAGGCGAGCTTATTTGTATAGCACAATTCAACACAAGGTAATTCAAAGTGCTTTACAGAGACATTAAAAGCAACAAGACACAATTTAAAACAATAAAAACAGTCGATTAAAAAGGGAAATAGAAATTGAAAATGACAGTGATAATAATGAAATACAGTAACATAAAATTACAAAAAATTACATTGAACAGTCAGGATAAGAAAAGAAGTAGAATAATAAAAGGCATAAATCAGCAGTGTGTAGTTAAAGAGTACAGGCAGTAGAATACAGCAGGTAAATATTTAATCTAAGAGTACGCTTCAGTAAACAATAGTGTTTTTAGCCCTGATTTAAAGGAGCTGACAGTTTGAGCAGACCTTAGATCTACAGGAAGTTTGTTCCACAGGTGAGGAGCATAATAACTGAATGCTGTCTCACCTTGCTTGGTTCTTGTTCTTGGAACACACAACAGTACCACAGATGCTGTTGATGCTGATGATGTATGCTGTAAAGACCTGTGAAGGCAAATTGTAATTTGTGATATTGGGCTTTATAAATAAAATTGATTGATTGAATTGAAACCTGTTTCAGATGACCTAAGGGGTCTGGATGCTTCGTAGGGAACCAGTAGATCAAGCATGTATTTTGGTCCGAGACCATTTAGGGCTTTGTAGACCAGCAGTAAGAATTTAAAATCTATTCTTTGACTCACAGGAAGCCAGTGTAGCGATTTAATGACTGGTGTAATATGGTCCAGTTTCCTGGTGTTTGTAAGGACTCTGGCGGCAGCGTTCTGAATCAGCTGCAGCTGTCTGATTGATTTTTTGTTAAGGCCTGTAAATAAGCCATTGCAATAATCCAACCTATTAAAAATGAATGCATGAATAAGTTTTTCCATGTCTTGTTTAGACAGAAGCCCCTTAATTCTAGCTATATTTTTCAGGTGGTAATAGGCAGATTTAGTAATAAACTTTAAATGGCTGTTGAAGTTCAGGTCTGAGTCAATAATAACACCAAGATTTCTGGCTTGATTTGTAGCTGTCAACAACATAGAGCCAAGGTGGGTGCTGATCTTTGCCCTTTCATTTCTAGGGCCAGCATGGTTGTTTAAACCATGCTCAGCTGGTTCTCAGGGGCCCAAAGTGTGCCAAGAAAATATCCCCACACCATTACACCACCACCAGCCTGAACTGTTGATACAAGGCAGGATGGATCCATGCTTTCATGTTCATTCATTCATCTTCTAACTGCTTCATCCTGCCAGACTATCGCAGGGCTGACACATAGAGACAAACAACCATTCACGCTCACATTCACACCTATGGACAATTTAGAGTTACCAATTAACCTAGTCCCCAATCTGCATGTTTTTGGACTGTGGGAGGAAGCCGGAGTGCCCGGAGAGAACCCACGCTGACACGGGGAGAACATGCAAACTCCGCACAGAAGGGCTCCCACGCCCGGGATCGAACCGGCAACCCTCTTGCTCCCGGTACATAGCATGAGCATAGACTGTATAAGTGCATGAGCAGCCAGCTTCTCCTCAGCTGTATCCCGGGAGCAGCGTTAGCAGCAGAGAAGCCGGACTTGCTCGAACGGTCCGCTGGAAAACCGAAGATCAAGGATGCGGCGATGCGGCCCTGCCACGGCAGCCGCCCATGGGCAAACAAATCAGTCTCCCCCGTGCCGCTGTCCAGCAACCTCAAATCTGTAGGAGAGGGGTGGCGGACATGACTCGTGGCAGTATTTTGAATTTGAGTGCAGTAACCGTTTTGGCCACATTCTTACATACAGCGCCTTTAAATTTCCACCAATGAAAACTCAAATATTGATGAACTGCTTGATGGCAGGTGAATAAGCAGAGGGCGCTGATGAGCCATTTGCAAGCAGGTGTGTACGATGAGGAAAACTGCCCCCCCCCCCAGATGTCATTGAGAAGTAACCAAAAGGGCCTAAACTACGCATTGGAGGGATATATTCCTCATTTTATTGTTGCGAAGGTCAATGAAAAGCTTAAATTACAAGCCAAAATTCGCAGGTCCAGGTGTAAGTGACAGTGTCTCTCCGTTAGTTTGGTACTACAGTATTTACATTGAATCATTCAGCATAATGTTTGCCAACCTTTGTTATCTCTGCAATTACAGATAAGTTAATGAAGCTAAGTTAAAGATAACTTTATATTTCTTTCCAGCAAAGTGACAATATGTTGCTTCAAACACAATGTTGACTTACCTTAGAACAGATGTAGACATCATTGTTAATCTTATTCACGTTGAGCTGATGTTGTGGTCTAACGCACCTCTTTATCCAAAGGAGACACTTTTCTTGGTTGAGATGTGGTTTAAGAAAGAGTAAAAAATATACCACATCGCCCAGCCTCTAGTGTTGGAGTTGCATGTTACCCCATGCACACCGTTGGACTATTTTTAAACTTCAAATCTCAGAAAAAGTTCATAAAACCAAACAAAACTGACTTTCTGTAATGCATTTCAATGAACGTCCAGGCAGAGAATGTCCAAGTGTATGGGAATGGCTATACACACTGTGATTGGCTCATCGCGTTTGGGGGCGGGGCTTAACCATAGGTCAATCATCACAGTACCATGACAAGCCCTCAGTCCGCTCAGGGTTGATGTTAACCTGGGGACACTCGTTAGCCTGTTATAATGTGTAGCTATTGTCTAAATACGATTTATATCCAGGTATCTGTTTAAAGAGATATAACGGATTGTTATCTCTATCTGTCTCAAGTTTCTAACTCCAGCTGTAAACAATGAGCTGCTGACAGAAGAGGAAGCCTTGGCCCGGTTATCCATTGGCTACACTGGATCTCCTGAAATATTACCCATTAGCCCCCAGAGTTTTCATTGTTGTCAGACTATAGCAGATGGGTTCCAAGATTGCTGCTACATTAATGTGTACGTTGCATTTTACTGCTGTAGATGTTAAGCTTGTGTGAACTGTACTGTCGTGTAGTTTAAACTTAGATCTACTGCAATGAATCAATCATGTTGAAAGTTTGCCTCTGTGATGAAGTGCAGTAGAAGTAGACAGTTGCATAAATTGGAAAAACTCAAGTGAAGTACAAGATATAGATGGATGTAGACTGTGCATAGAAGCCTGCCACTGGTCGCCTTATTTGGACAGAATTCTCCTCCCCACCCACTGTCTTTGACACTTAGTTGCAAGGGTGCTGTTGCTGCATCCTGGGCTCAGCACTGCCCAAGATGACTGTGATTGGTTTAAAGAAATACAGACAACCCAGAGCCTTTTTTTTCCTCAGTGCTGAACTGTGACGAGTGTAGCCCTTTTTCCAGACGTTGCACAGTGCCAAAACAAAGTTTGGAGATAGGTCCGTCTATGCAAGACTAAATTCTCACAGATGCACAAGGAGAAACCTCATATTTCTCCAGGCTTTTATCCTTACATGATATCATTACAGTTTTTACAAAGGTCACTCTTAAGTTATACTTTATTATGTTTTGGCAGCTAGGCACACAAGCAATGAGCATTTTAATGCAACAATTCCCATATCAACGACAATAAAGTTATAAAACACACGTACAGATGCAGCCACCTGGGTCTGTGGCTGAAATGAGGGCGTCAGTTTTAGCTTACTGCCACTGTACAAAGACACCACCCCCTGTGTTCTACACCATTAACTCCACTGCTACTGCCTCTGCTACATCTGCTTTCATCTTCCCCACAAAAAAAAGAAACAAAGACTTTTCTTTTCTAACATGGCCTGCAGTTTCTTCTGTTGCCCCTAGAGCGTTTATCTTTGTCAACTGAACTGCAGAATAGCACACCGCATGTCATCATTCACAAGGTGTTTTTAGAAGAAACGGACGGCTCTGGTTGGCCAGAGAGCAGCTTCATCAGGTAAGAACTCTACATTTTATGCTTAATTATGGTACAACAGCACATTCTTTAAATGTGGGTTTACTGCATTTGCTTTGATATGTAATTTTGAGAGTTTCTAATACACTGATGAGCTCAGGATTAACACAGTTTAGCGATTCTGGGTGACTTGATTTGATACAAAACAGCCACAGGATTTTCTTTTGTCTGAGTGTGTGCGACTTTGTCTAACATAAAACAAAAAAATCAAAGGATTGAATGGAAAAGAGTGCCAGCAATTCATATATGAAAGGAACTACTTTTGCCTTTCCTGAGTGCTTTTTCAGATGTGTATATCCTGTATAAAGACATTAAATGTGCTAGTATTTACTGGACCAATAACTGTCTCTTGCACGTGAAGATTAGTGTCATTTGAAGAAGTTCCACTCAGCTGTGCTATCATTTGCATGCAGTGGGAGTAGGTAGTGCTTTTGATTTTATTTTTAATGTAAGTTCTTTTCGTTTTAACATCCCATAGTGTATCACTCCACCAAAACCTCAGAGAGATATGCAAAAAGACGGCAAGATGATGATGATCTGTTTGCTTTTAGCAGGTAATTGTCACCTCTTTGCTTCCGATCTCATTCCTTTATACACTCCATTTGAACAAAGAAGTCATGTCATTCTTTGTCACTTCCATCACTTTCTTTCAGCTCTCAGCAGCCCTGTGTTCGCTGGAGAATGGAAGGCGAATGTTGTAAAAAGTCTCGACACTCTGGTCAGTTCCTGCGTTGTGGTGCCGTGTTCATTCACCCATCCCAAAGGAAACCTGCCCACCTCCAAACTCAGAGGGATCTGGCATCGTTCAAATGATCGAAATCAACGCATCTATTATGAGGATCAAACGCAGGTTTTGGAAAACTTCAGGGGCCGCACACGGTTGTTGGGACATCTGGGTCAGAGCAACTGCACCTTAGAAATGATGGACGTTAAAGATCATGACAATGGCCCTTTCTGCTTCCGGATAGAACTAACAGAGAAAGAGACTGATACAAAAACCCCCGAAAAGTTCTCTTTTGTGGAGAATTGTGTTGAGTTCAGAATGCTCCGTATGTCACCAACTTTCCAAAATGTCATAAATCTACATCTGTCTTCTTGAATTGCTTCTTAATTTATCTCTGCCTTTTCACAATTACAGCTGATCCTCCAAAGCCTGCCCTGACTCACCCAAAGACAGCCATTGAAGGACATCCCTACACTGTCACCTGCTCGGTCACCCATACCTGCCCCTCCCACG
Organism: Epinephelus fuscoguttatus; assembly: GCF_011397635.1. NCBI lineage: Eukaryota > Metazoa > Chordata > Actinopteri > Perciformes > Serranidae > Epinephelus > Epinephelus fuscoguttatus. The sequence goes on from NC_064759.1 coordinate 24,561,240, forward strand.
TGCCTAAACTCACATGGAGTAAGGCCGCTCCAGATGCGGTGAATGAGGTCCACAGAGAAATTCACCTTGGCTACTGGGAGGTACAGTCCATCCTGACCATCATTCCCAAGGAGAAGGACGACCACACTGAGATCAACTGCACGGCACAATTTAATGGAGGGAAGACGTCCTTTACAACACTGGCATTCTATGTAAAACGTGAGATCATTTTCACTCTGTTGCTGAATTTTGAGAATGTTCTTAATATGTCCCCTTCCCATTATGTGTAATATAAAAGAAAGAATGTCCCTTATATGTGGCTCCATCTGTTTGCAGGTACAGAAAACTACAACCACATCATCATTCCCACAGTGGTGGCGATTGGCACAGCTGTGATCTTTGCAGTCTTCTGCATTCTCATGGCGAAGAGATACAAGTGAGTCGTGCAGTCCACTGACATTAAGTATTTGACGCAACACATCAGATAGGTAAAAACTCTTGGATATGTCCCCGTGTTTAACACATCTGTGTACAGTACATGCTCCTCAATCAAATTACATTGTTTCTGTCTGCCCAAGGAAACGCATCCAAGAGCTCCAGCGTGGGGATGGCAGGTAAAAATATTAAAAGACAGATTTAGTTCATAGAGCTTCACCAGTATCATGTTTTTAATCATTTTTGTCTTCATTATCATGTGTCATATTTAGCATGTGGAACCGGCTGTCCAGGCTGTCTCGCAGGTGTGAAAACTAATATTCTTTCTTCTGTCTCATCCCAAACTGTTTTCACTGGAAACTTATTTGTACCGATGTGTAATTAAATCTATGACATTTTCAGGATGCACTCCGACAGCCCAGGACCATCTCGTTCTGATCAAAGGTCATTTCCTCTTTAAATGCTCTGTGATATTAATGACAGGTTCTGTATTCTCCCTGCAGCTTTGTATAGTCGCTGAGTCGGTGGCCTCAATGTAATTTCCATGTCTGTGCAAAAGTTTGGTGCTTCTTGGCATTCTTGATAAGATCTATGCTTTTATTTTTATGCCAACAACATTTGCATAGTTTCTGTTCTTCTTTTTTTATGCAGAAGGTCTGTTTGGAGCAGATTTTCAAGGTAAGACATGAAGAGCACTGACAGTCGCATGCCTGCCTACGCTGATAAGTTTCACAAGTTTATTTAAACACTTGGTTGTTTTCACAGTTTAAACACGCTGTGGTTTTCACAGCTAAAGCAAACTCAGCCTTGTTAATAATTTAAATAGTTTATGTACTTTTTTTCTATAACAGAAGGCCTAAAGGGGAAGCAGTGGATTTGGGTCCTATGTAAGTGTGTTAAACATAAGAAAATTAAGTAGCTAATTGTTGGTTTCTGATCTGAGTTGTGACTTGAATTTTAATTGACAGGCCCAAAAATGTGAATTCAAAATCCTGTGCCGACCAGAAATTCAACAAGCCTCGTTTCCCGTCCCCCAAAAGGTACTTGGCTTGCCCCTCTTGAACCTGAACAGTTGGTTAAATATAGCTGTCATTCATTGTAATACAGCAATGTCTAATGTCATTCTTTATCTTTGTCTTCTTGTTGTTGCTGTTGTTATTGATGGGCCTCAGTCAGCCGAAATCCTGCAATTACCAAGAGGTACTATTAAATTGCCAATGATTTATTTCCACAAATTACATTTAGCACAGTGGCGCTATCAACATCTGTGACAATTATGATCTCAATCTCTCACAGGATCTTGATGACGGTGACGACTACATGAACACCGCAGACCTCAATGTCTACGGAAACATCTGAAATAACCCCACAAAAAAACAAATCTACTCATGCTTATAAGGATCATATCTCTAGCACATCTTATCACTGCAGTTTTGTTATAGGCTACGTGGATACTGTAGTCATCTCCCATGTGTTTAAAGGTCCAGTGTGTGAGATTTCAGAGGATCTATTGGCAGAAATGTTATCTAATATAAAAACTATGTTTTCTTGAGTGTAAAATAACTGTTTTCGTTGCCTTAGAATGACTCGTTTATATCTACATAGGAAGCGGGTCCTTGTCCACAGAGTTTACCAAGTTGCACCACCATGTTTGTACAGTAGCCAAAGAGGGACAAACCAAACATTGGCCCTAGATGGGGCAGTTCAAGCTATTGTTTCAGCCACCGTAGTTAGCAGTTCCTCTGTGACAGCCAAAAAAAAACAACATATTCTTTTTATGTGAAACTTGCAGGTAAAAACTTGAACCAACCAAGAATCTTGTGATCTGCAATCGTCACCACTCTGCCACTAAATCCCCCTAAATCTTACACACTGCTGCTTCAATTCTGTCTTTGATAATTTGATCATATTATTTAGGGAAAGTAGAATGCATTTTGTGTGTATATATTGTTCATGAAATTTATTATTAAATGTCTGCCATTGTAATGACGTCTGCATAGCAGTAAGTATGTAACTTTATCCAGCAACTGTATTTGTTTGTTGAGGAATGATGTCACTTTTGTTTGACCTTAAACAAAAATTAAAATGCCACAGTGAGATTAAATTAAAGGAGCTGTATCAGTCAATCAATCAAACTTTATCTGTATAGCACTTTTCATACATCGCAATGTAACACAAAGTGCTTCACATATTCAGAACAAACAAAAAAAGCATTAAGCATTGGAAGTCATATAAAATAGGAACTCAGGGAACTCAGGAAACGCCATCATAACTCTTCAAAAGTCTGCGATGAGGAAACACCAGAGGTAAAATTAAGATTTAAAAATCCATAGAAGGGTAGAGTAAAAATATAAAAATATATAAAAGGAAAGAGTACTATAGAATAAAGAGAGTAAAACTGGAGATATTAGGATATTAATGAAGTAAAACAGACATAAAAGGTGGGTTACGAAGAAGAAACAATAAAATAGAACAAACAGAAGAGTAGTAGGACAGGCAAAGATAAATAGGAAGGACTAAGACCATGTACTCGACATTCAGAGCATATCTATGATTCAGAGCCTCAGCCGGGATTGCCTGCACACAGCTCTCAACATGGAGGTGGCTGAGCCGACGGCTAGAAGCTAATGGTCCTGATAGTGCTACCAGTAGCAACTGTGCTAACATAGTACATAACAGCTCACCTTCATGACAATGCTGTCATGCCACCGTGGGTCGGGACGTGTTATCAGCAGTAAGTGCCGTATGGGTACAGTGCAGAGCAGCAAAGATTAGCTTGCCAGTGGTATACACACACAAGACTCACATGCACTAGCATGCAAGCACGGTCAGACCGTACCACAACAAAGAACAGAAAAGCTCAAATTAAAACACACACAGAGGGAGCATGACTTCATTCTCTGTTTAGGACGCCATTACTCCACTTTATCTTAACATAGTAAATAGGTGTTTGCTGCTATAACCTATTAATGCTCTGACTGTCATGTACAGCTGCGGTAAATAAACATCAAAAGCAGTAAGTGTAGAGAACAAGATAGGATAAGAATTTATTGGAAAAGATTGACATTCTGGGAAATACACTTATTCACTATTCTGCTGAGACAGATGGCCTTTGCACACTGAGTCTGTTTTTTTCTATCATCCGATAAAAAAATTTATGCACAGAAACCACGCACACTGATTCTGATGCGTTTTATTGGTCTATTTGTTACGAAAATACGCAACAAGTGACAAAATGAAAAGACGCATTTGCTCCTTTATCTCTCTCCACTTAAGTCACCTATCTGGCTGTCACCAGTCCCTCCCTGTCTTTCATTTGGCACCGCAGCTGAATGAAGGGCCGGAGCCGTCCTCCCTCCCTGTCATCCACCTGAATAATACTATCTGACCTGTTGAAAGTGAGCTATCTGAGTTATTGAAATGATTCTGTGCGCCCTGTTTCTCTGTCTTGTCACAGCTGTGTCCCACCACTACGTTTTCTTCACTAATTCTTGGTCAAACATCTCTAAACGCTTAGCTTATTTTAGCCTATACTGGAAACAGCTAAACTGGCTGTGTCCAAAGGTAACTAAAACCTCCTACCAGCACCTCAATAAATGACATGTTAGTTTGCAAGCTTTAGGCGTGCAGAGAGGCAGATTTTGTTACCTGTTCCTCTACGTTTCCAGACTTTATGCTAAGCTAACCATCTGCTAGTACTAGTTCTATATGGAGAGCTCCAGGAATGAGTCCTAAAACCTGGAAATGAGTTAGCATTTTTGCACTCCCAGTTCCCTTGTGTCAAAGTCGGTGGATTTTTAATGGGTTTTTAGTAGATGCTTTAAATAAGGTCTGTGGTTAGCACAAGCTTAAGAGACTTTAATGAATTTTGAAAGTTTTATGTGTCTTATAAAAGGTAGTTGCTAACAAGTGGCTAAATGAGACTACAGAATGTCGTCAAGCTAAACACGGCTTTGCAGTCTTGTTGTGGTGGCAACGTTAAGTCATGTGACTGTTGTTCAATTCATTTATAACAATAATAATAATAATAATAATAATAATAATACATTTTATTACTTAGGCGCCTTTCTGTCACTCAAGGACACCTTACAATGGATAAAAGACAATGCACAGTACACAATAAAATCAATTAAAATAATTTAAAAGAAAATTAAAAAAGAAAATCACAAAAAGTACACATGAGTAAAAACAGATGTGGACAGGAAATGGGGTTAGTGAAGAGAAAAGGCGATCTTAAACAGGTGTGTTTTGAGTCGGGACTTGAATTGTGATAGTGTACTGATGTTCCTTATTTCGGGTGGAAGAGAGTTCCAGAGCCGGGGAACAGAGTGGGTGAAAGCTCTGCTCCCCACGGTGGTGAGACGGGCGGAGGGGACAGTCAACAGAATGGAGGAGGATGATCGGAGGGTGCGAGAGGGAGTGGCGATGTGGAGAAGACTGGAAAGATATGGGGGGGCAAGATTATGGATGGCCTTGAATGCAAGCAGAAGGATTTTGAAGTCAATGCGGGACTTGACCGGGAGCCAGTGGAGCTGCTGTAGGACGGGAGTGATGTGATGGATGACGGGGGTTCTGGTGATGACACGGGCAGCTGAATTCTGGACCAGTTGAAGTTTATGCAGGGATTTGTGGGTGAGACCGGAGAGGAGGGAGTTGCAGTAATCTAGGCGGGAAGTGATGAGACTATGGACAAGGATAGCAGTGGCATGGGGAGTAAGGGAGGGGCGGAGGCAGTTGATGTTGCGTAGGTGGAAGTAAGCATACCGGGTGATGTTGTTGATGTGAGGACGGAAGGAAAGAGTGCTGTCGAGGATGACACCCAGACTCTTAACCTGTGGGGAGGGGGAGACGGAGCAGTTGTCAATGATGAGGGGGAAACTGTCAGTTTTGGAAAGTGTTGACTGTGTGCCAATGAGAAGAATCTCAGTTTTATCAGAGTTGAGTTTCAGAAGATTTGAGGTGAACCAGGATTTTATTTCAGTGAAGCAGTCAGTAAGGGAGGCGGGTGGGAGGTTGGCAGTGGGTTTGCTAGCGAGGTAGAGCTGGGTGTCATCCGCGTAACAGTGAAAAGTGATGTTATGTTTGCAGAAGATGCTGCCAAGGGGAAGAAGATAAATGATGAAGAGGAGGGGCCCCAGGGCTCTGTCCTGGGGCCCCTCCCCTTCATCATTTATCTTCTAAATTTTCTTCACTCTTCTTCTAAACCAGACTGGAACTGTTCATACAGGTTGTTGTGTGATAGATGGGAGTGGAGTTGAATTGCTACTGTTTTTTCAAGAATCTTGGAAATGAAGGGGAGATTAGAAATTGGACGTAGGTTATTGAAGTTAGTGGGATCTGCACCAGGTTTTTTCAGAATTGGGGTAATTGCAGCGGTTTTGAATGGTGTAGGAACAGTTCCAGTGGAGAGAGAGGAGTGGATGATGGAAGAGATGAGAGTGACCAGGGAAGGGAGGCAGGCTTTTACCAGAACTGTGGGGAGGGGGTCGAGCTGACAGGTGGATGGCTTGGACTTCTGGATAAGATCTGAAATTTCTGAGGTGATGGGGAGCTGGAAGGAGGAAAAAGAGTGGGTAGGAGGGGGAAGTTTGGGTATGACGTTGAGGGTGGGTTGTGAGCTGAGTTGCTGGTGGATCGTCTGGATTTTCTGACTGAAGAATGACATTTATAGCCAAATGTTAGCTGTTTACTTGTGGCGATTGTATTTATGCTTCAAAAGAAATAAAAGTGGTGTTCATCTGCACTCTATTTACGTAACAGACATGAGAATGGTGTTGATCTTTTCATGGTAAAAGAGAAAATGACTGTCTTTCCCAAAATGTCAAACAATTTCTTTAAATGATTTTAATGCATATGCACATACGTACACTTATACAGGGCTGGTGTATTTAATATCTCACAGTCATAAACAAAAATAGATAAGAGAAAAAATATTGCTTTATAATTGAGAATATCTGTGCGTAATGCACTACAAAGATCTTCCTACATACAAGCGGAAATTATTTTCCTGCATCTAAATACAGGTTTTTCAATAGGCTATATATACATATAAGTATGTATGAGTAATATGTATGAACCCAATTTGATAAGGTCTGTTGATTTTGGTGTACATTTTAAGTGTTTTTAGAATCATGTGGGTTGGTCAGCACCACTCACAGGAAGCAGCTTTGCCTTCTTTGTGGTAGGCAAATTGTATCCTCCGCCCACAATTGAGGGGGAGTTCTTCTGAAATGATGGGCTGCGAGACACTTTAAAAGATGGTAAAACTCTTCATAGACAATCAGCTCTGGGGGTAAGTCATTCTGATCTCTAAGATATTGTATATTAAAGAAGCTATCTTTGTTTCCCCTGCATTTTGCAAATTAAGTTGTAGTAGTTTATATGGTGAAATGCTAAAAAGTATTCTTTCTCAAAATGTAGGTGCTGACAGAAACTAGCACAAACTTTATTTTTATTAGAAACCTGAGACAGTTTAGACAGTATTTAAATAAAAAACAATTACTGCATGTTGCTAAAATATCTGTCTCTGTTATACAATTTCCAATCAAATAAATTCTGATGCCTGGCATGATGCATGTCGGGGGAAAACCCAAAATATGCTGACACAAAATAATATTTCTTAAGGCTGGGATAATTTAACTTGTTACCATTATGAGTTTCCTGGAATCAAGAACGTTTTTCTTGAAGGTAAAATCTACCTTGTTCTGCTTTTTGTTTTACGCCATATTGCTCTGAAGTGAACACTGACTGGCCTAATTTTAGAATATTCAAAACATGAAGTGCTATAGAAACAAGGAATATTCTCAGACCATTGACACATTTGCTTTCTTGTTTGAGAAACAATATAAATGTTGCTTGGTTTAAACAGTTTTTAGGTTTTTATTTTTATCCAGAGCCCTTTTGTGATTGTGATTTTGTGATGAAAAAAAAAGAAGTTCTGCATCAAGTAATCTGTATGTTTTTACATAAGCTTTATCTTCAACTCTTTTGCCAATGCTGCTTATTTATGGCAGTATATTCTATGATTATAAATTAGGTTTCTCTGTTTGATTTTAAAAAAATAAATACATAAAAAATTGAATGTGATTTTTTTTTCCTTTTCAATACATGCACATGGTGTTATTGTGTTAGTACTATTTATCAATGAATGTGAACATGACAACAGGGCTCTTTATGTGCCAACAGGCTGTGACATGCAGATGCACCCTCCTCCCTTGTTTCGTGTTGCTGTGTCATTTTTGTTTTCTAAAAACCTGTTGTGGTTGAACAGTCAATAAGTTGGTAGACAGGTTGAGGCTGGTAAAGTGAAACTCCACCCAAATACATGTGCAGACATTTATACTCTGTACACCTGAAATTTGGCTGTCTCAAGCTTTGATCATTCAAGACACAGACATATTCTATTTTCTGTTTTCATTTCATTTTTATTTTTCAGTGCATAATACTACCGTGTTTATTATATGCATTTTAGGTTTGTGGAATCCTTTACAGGATGTTTGGATTCAGCCATTTTCTCCTGAGCTTCTGTATTCTAGGTAACACATTTTGCTTCTATTCAGTTTTTACTTAAACATATAAACACTACCTGAACATTTTACATTTTTTACATTTTTAATTTTCCTAATGCACACTGGTGCTCTTGCAGGATGCATTTTCTGCAGTTCCAGGGCTTGGCATGTAAAGATGCCAGGCAACATCCAAGGATTGGCGGGTTCCTGCCTTGTCATCCCTTGCACCTTTGACTACTATAAGAATCCACCTCAAAGACCAGATCGTGTGGTTTGGTACCAGTATGTGAACCACGGATATCCTCTAGTTTGTGACAGCTGGTACCCATATGATATCATTGCCATATTTAGAGGAAAAACACGAGCACTGACATCTAGTTATGAGAAGAAATGCAGTCTTGAAATCTACCCAGTGAGATCGTCTCACCACAGACAGAGGATTTACCCCTGGGTAGATCCAGAGAATATTGGGAAATACACCCATGCATTCTACGACAAAACTGTAACAATTGAAGTAGTAGGTAAGTTCTCATGGTGAGCTGAGAAAAAGATACACTTCAAGATAGATGTGTATTCATTAACATCAATAATTCTTCCCATTTCCTTTGTAAAGACAGGGCTCAGGCACCGGATATTATGATCTCTGGAAACATGAAGGTTGGACAAACTGTGACAGTGCAATGCAGTGTTTATCACACCTGTCCCACTTACCCACCAACACTGAGTCTCAACATCCCACTGCATAGCGCCAGTCTACGTCAGAGCACCATAAGTGATGGAACATCCAAAACCACCCTGACGAGCACAATGTTCATAGAAAGAGACCACCAAACTGTGGAGTGCTCCGTCCGACACAAGGGTGGTATCAGCGCAACAGCCTCTAAAACCTTAAATGCAGAATGTAAGTGATGAATTTGCAAAACTATCATCAGTTTTCTTTTATGCTGACGCTTAAAAAATGTTAACATTTACCATTTATATCTCAGGCTCCTTTTCACCATTGACTATCAGCCGGACATCGTACGAATTTCTTGAGGGACAGGCGAGCAAAGTAACCTGCACTGCCTCATACACATGCCCAAAACATGTACCAGTTCTCACATGGAACTATGCTAGCATGCCAGCCTCCAGTGAAACCAGGCAGAGTGGAAGTGCTGAGTGGAAGACTGTCTCCACACTGACATTCACAGCATCAGGTAAAGATCACGGACGATCTCTGACATGCTACGCACAATTCTCTGGGGGACAGAGGCAGGAAAGGAGCATCACCCTACGGGTAAAGAGTGAGTAGAAATCATAATAAGTACTTTCTATCTCTCCACATTTGTACTTTACAAACAGAAAATACATGATTTATATTTTGATATGTAGGCTTCTGGAAATGAGATACAGTACAGCCAACAGTCAGTAGGCTGTTATCAGCGATGGTCATTTACCAGAAAACTTCTGCTTCCTTGCAGTCTCCCTCAGGCCAGCTGCCATCTTATTTAGGTTTTTGCAGTTAATTGAGGAGTTATTGTATAGACAACTTCTCATTTCAACATCACAAATCAGCTGCTCCTCCTCCATTGCAGAGCTTTAAAGCCAGTAAATAAACAGAAACACAGCATCCGACAAAAGTCCAGCTCAGCAGGGCGGCACTGCTTCAAGACAGCATGAGGTGTCAAAAAATGGTTGAATGGAAGACAGATATGAAATTATAGTTCTGTTACACTTAATAATCTATTACCATACTGGATTCTTTGACTTCTTCCTGCCTCTAGAAATCACTCAGGTGAAACAATCTGAGAGGAAACAGCTCTAATGTCTTGAACTGCTTGTGAAAATCTTTGCAACTTTGATTGAACTGTTTCCTCTTTTTACAGGAAACATGCTTTCTCGCGGCTGGTCCTTCACCACCCCCAGCAGTATCACAGGCATGAGAGGCTCATGTGTCATCATTCCTTGCACGTTCACCTACAGTGTCCCTCAGCCTTCTCACCTCACAGTCATATGGTACTTGTTCCAGAGCAACAGATATCCACCTGTGTTTGGTGAAGGACAGAGTGTTATTAGTGAGTTTAGAGGGATAACCAGATTGATTGGATCTGTGAGTGAGAGGAATTGTAGTCTAAAGATTGAGAGGCTGGAGATGTCACACAACCAGGACAGACTTTACCCATGGATAGACAAAGACTCTATTACCTCCTTCCACAGCGTGAGCCACGCACTTTTAGACAAAACATCTCAACTTATTGTTTCAGGTGAGTATCTAGATGCATTCACACCCCCTTTAATCGATTCAATACAAAGTCGAAGAAAGGCAGTTCTCCATATTACAATACTGTTTTGATCTTACAGAGCGTGCACAGGAGCCTCAGCTGAACATCATTGGTATCCCCAGGGTGGGAAAGGAGAGCACAGTCTCCTGCAATGTCCGTCATTCATGTATCTCTGATCCCCCAACCCTGATCCTAAGTGGTGTACCTGGAAACGAAGTCATTAGCGACACTCTGGTATCTGATGGGATTTGGGAAAGGAAAGTAGAGCTAACTTGGGCTGTGAAAGAGGAAGACCAAAGTGTGAAGTGTACTGTCAGCTACAGAGGTGGTCAGAGAGCCACAAGTGAGCTCAAGCTGAATGTTGAATGTGAGTACAATGACACGGTGTGTTATTTGAGTTCATATAGAAATGCCCCTGTTTATATTCAAGCCTCGCTGTTACGTTTCTGCTCAGGTCCATATGACAACATCGCAATGACTGAGCGTCCAGGCGAAGTGACGGAGGGTGTGGCAAAGAGTGTCATTTGTTCTGTTTCCTACAAGTGCAAGAAAAATCAACCAACCATCGTGTGGAACTATGAAGACATGAGGATTAAAACAAAAACCAAACAGAACTCAAGCACCACCTTTATCACAGTGTCAAATCTCACCTTTATTGGTTCTCTTGAGGATCACGGTAAATCTTTGACCTGCACTGCTCAGTTTGTTACTGGGGAGACCTCAGACTCCGAAATCCTTCATATAAAACGTAAGTTCCTACATGTCATATAGAACGATCACTTAAAGGTCCAGTGTTCAGGATTTAGGTGGATATATTGGCAGAAGTGGACGATAATATTTATTACTGTGTTTCCTTTAGTGTATAATCACCTGAAACTAAACATTGTTTTATTTTTGTTAACCATGGAGTCTGCCATGTTGATCACCCTGAACGGACAAATCAAACATGAGCTCTAAATAAGGCTATTCACACATGGCACTTGGGAGAAGTTGTAGTTGGTTGCAATCTGCACCCTCACCACTAGATGCCACTAAATCCCTCACACTTGACTTTTAAAGGATTATTCAAGAAATCTGGAGTGATGTGTATTGGCTTTCTAACAGAGTCAGATGAGAAGATTAAAATCACTCTATGACTGCAGCCAGTAGCCAGTGAGCTTATCTTAGCATTAAGATTGGAGACATGGGGAAAAGCCTTGCCTGGCTCTGTCTATAGGTTACAAAATCTGCCTTCCTGCAACTCTGCAGTTTGCTTGTTAACATGTCATGTCTAGTTTGTTAAATCTGAGCAAAAACAGAAGTTAAAAATTACTATTTTACAGGGGTAATGTGCTGGACTCCTTCTAGCCTTCAGTCTCTGCTGGTTGCTTAGCAGCTGCTCAGAGCCCACAAAAAGTTCGGCACTAGTAAAATGGTGAATTGTTGTTTTTGAACTTTGGTTTATATGGATTAAAAAGCAGGATACAACATGTTATCTAGCGAGCTTTAGATGTGCTGCTATCTGTTTCCCTGTTTCCAGTCTTTATGCTAAGCTAACTGGCTGCAGCCTTACATTTAACCAACAGACATGAGAATGGTGGTAATATTTTCATTTAACTCTCTGCCAGAAAGCAAATAAGAATAATTTCAAACTTTTGTACAAATGATGAGACAACATTTGAAAATGATTTATTTTTTAATCGCTTGTTCTCATGTTTTTTTTTCCAGCATATGTGAGGGATCCATTTGAAAATGACAGTGGGTGTACTTCTTCTCTCAAAACTCATCTTGCTGCTATATTATGTCACACATGTGACTGATTTCTACAGGCATCCCATCATGGCTTTTTTCTCTCTTTACAGCGCTCCACGATCTGGCTGCTGACGTCCCTTTCAGATTCACCGCCCTGACCCACTCCTGTGTGGTGATTCCCTGCAGCTTCCCATTCCAGGAGGATATGCCTGTCACACGTGGCATCTGGTCCAAAAAAAATGGGGATGTCATCTACCATAATGCCCCATCCTATGTGGTTGACCATTTCAAGGGCCGGATATTAGGGGATCTGAATGGGGAAACTGCTCATTGGAGATTGATGACATCAAGCCCTTTGATAATGGGCCCTTCTGTTTCCACGCAGAGAGGAAATGACAGAGTCAGATACAACAATAGCTGCGTATTTGTTGTTATGAAAGGTCTGGATTAAAACTGATCCTTTATTTTTTTTTTTGTGCCAGTGCCAAGCTATTTATCTGTTGGCTTCCTAGTTGACAAAAGTCTTCTGCTTTGTGCTTCACTTGCTCAGCGTCCCCAGCAAAACCAGTGATGACCTCAGTTCCACCAGAAGTCGATGCTGGCTCAACAGTTACTGTCTCGTGTTCTGTGACACACACATGTCCATCACATCCTCCAGTGTTCTCATGGAGTGTCCCTAGCCTCACCAACAAGGTCACACAGACCTGGACGCCAGAGGGCATCTGGGAGACGACCTCCACCATCACTTTCAGGGCTGCTGGAGGAGACGAAGTCAAAAGCCTAACCTGCACCGCCAAATCCTGGCTCGGCAAGACACAAGCCAGCACAGTCCAGCTGACTGTGAAGGGTTAGAGCAACAACATTCATCTGCTCTGTTTATATCTTGCAGTACCATCATACATTGTGTCGTATATTTCCCGTAATACATTTGCATGTGCCTTAAATGTTCCTATCAACAGGATCAAGCATTCATCCAGCAGCCGTTGCTGTGCCAGTCCTGATTGTAGTCATCCTAGCTGCAGTGTTTGGAGTGGTCCTCTGTAAGAGACGGTAAATACATGTCAGTTCAAAATGTGCCAATTCTGGAGATGAGTGATATCAAGACTATTAATATTATCAGTTGTTTTTTGTGTGTTAGATGTAAAAGTCAGCATTAACAAGTTCAATTTTTTTTTAACCAGCAGGAAGCGTTCTGATGACTCGCAGAGACCACCACCTCGACCAGAGAAAAGGTAAACCTGAATGCATAATGATGACGTCATTGTAATGAGATTTCGGTAAGAACGCTTATATCCAAGGCTAATGAGGGCTGAGACATGGCCTATGACCCCTGTGGGAGCAACAGTGTATGACACATGTGCAGTGTAATTGGAGCTGCAATGTTGGAGGCTTAACAGCAGATGGTGCTAGAAATAAAGGCATGGTGTTCACTCTCTTTGGATGTGCTCAGCCTGACAGAACATTTTGGGTGCACTTTCAGATTAATGCACGATCCATGTTCCTCATATCTTTATTTTTGTTTGGTAATTATTCCAGCCCAAGGCCGACTGCGGATGCCTCAGTGACACAAATAAATCACCCCCATTTTCTATGATAGTGTGTCAACTGTTGCCAGCTAAGCTCTGCTTGAACTATCTTATTTGTCACTGAGGACATGCACCCTGCGTTTCCACCAAAAGCAAAGTAAATCTGTCTCAATTCAAACTTTCACAGGAGATCACTATGGGATAGATTATCCAGGTAAACATTACTAAAAATGTACTCAAGATCATTTTCTTGTTAGTCTAATATCATGATGAGCTGTAACATGATTTACTAAAACTTTCTCTTCACTGAAATGTCCAGGAGAAACCCTGAAAACAGGGAGAGACCTCCAAGGCCAGAAAAACGGTCAGCAGACTGGTTGTTTTACAAACAGGACAAATACAGTAAACCTATACTGACAAGTACTAACACTGTGCTTTCCTTACAGGAGGTCCATCTGGAACCGAATCTCCCGGTAAGAACACCCAAAAGTTACCTTTCACTTTTAATCCTGAGATGAAGGGCCTCATGTTCAGTAGCAGAGGGGGGGCAAAATTGGAGTGAAGGTAATGTGGAAAGCAAAAGCCATACAACATTTGCAAATTTGCACATACTGTATTCTGTCATTGTTGTTATCTATTATTGTTTGCTGACAAAGTTGTTTATTTGTGTTGATTTGCCATTAGCTCTTCTGTTGTTAGTAATAAATACAAAATGGAACCTTGCCTCAGGCACTGAATATGCTAGGTCCAGCACTGCTCATGTTTGCATTTCTTCCCTTTTCAGCAGAGCAGAGGATGGTCGTATTGGGTGGAAAGGTGACAGTGAAACCAGGTAGGTGATTTTTTTTTAGACTTTATCATTCTCACTCTTCAAGTTTCTAACAATTTAATATTTAATTAATGCTATTCTTACAGGAGGTCATTCTGGAGCAGATTTTCAAGGTGCCAATTTGAACCTTTTGTTATATTAATCAATTATATCTTTGAAAAAAAATACCTTTTGAAGGTTTTTATAAATCTAAATGAAATATGTATCACCCTTGCAGAGGCCAAGGCAACACTGCAGACCTCAATGTTGGCTATGTGTAAGTGTTAATCAATGCTTCTCTACTGCATCACACGACCCTAATAGTAAGCACAGCCTAAAACTGATACTGTGTGACTTCCTCCTCCTCCCATAGAAACAACACCACCACTGTAAACTGTGACACTCAAATCTCCAAGCCACGCTGCCCATCCCCAAAGCAGTGAGTTTTAATAACACAGCTGTTCCCTGCTCTTTAGAATCACACACCATCGTGTATCCTTTAGCTGTACATTAATTATACATTTCTTTTTATGTTTCTGTTTGATGTAGTACACGGAGACCTCCTCCTCACAGGCCTGAGGTCAGTAGTGATGTGGTGAACGGTAATGCTTAAATCAGATATAAATAGAAGACTTTGCCTGTACTTTGTTTGTCTATGTAAATGTATTACATTGCAGAGAGATCTGTAGTGTGGACACTCATCAAAGAGACATCAGTTTATCACAGTCAGCCACATGTTTTGTTTGTGTGTGGCTTCGTACAGCAGTCCAGGAATGTTTGGAAGCCTTACTTTTAGACGCTGAGTGTCATTGTCTATCTGTCATGCTCCCTTTTCCCAAGGCTCCTTTATTGACCTTTTCTCATCCATTCACTAGTACCCTGTTTACACGTGGCTGGCTATTTTCATAAACGGACATTTCACCGTCTCCGTTTTCAAAAATAACATCATGCACACCTGTCCGTTTTCAAAAAGATCTTCGTTTACACTTACCCGTGTATATATGCTGTCAAGAGCATGCCAAACCTGTAGGTGGCAGTGTAACGAGAAGCTCAAGCCTTCCATGTATCCATTGTCACCATAGCAACATATCGCACTTTTGACACAGGCACAAGTTCTGGTGCATACTGTGACGTCGGCTGCCTATAACTCCGTTTATCTCCGTTTATCTCAGTTTACATGCAAACGTGCAACCGGAGTTTTCCAAAATCTCCACTCTGGCAGGAGTTTTTAGAAAGACTCATTTTCAGAGGAGAAACCTCCGTTTGCGTGTAAACGAAGGGCACAAATGAAGGAAGATGTCTCCGTTTATCAAAATCATCGTGTAGGTGTACATGGCCTTGGACAGGCAAACCAGTATGGACTTGGAGGGCGACTTTTTATATCCTGATCCATTGTTCATCACTTATACAATGTGGTTTTTTTGTCATCGCTTTTGAGCCTCTGGCTGTGGTCGAAAAGTCAAAATCAGTCCTATGTCCGGGTTGAAGTCAACACTTTCCTTGATCTCAATGAAAAACGACATTAGATCAAGGAAAGATGTGATGGAGAATTCAAAAAGATTTAGGAAAAAACAACCGTGGTGCTAAGAGAATACGACATGGAGGATAGCAACATCCTCAGTACTTGCCTCACCAGAAATGAAACTATAAGATGTTATAATTTATTCCACTTTTCCTCATATTTGCTGCAGGATTACCACGTGTATGGCAACTACTGAGTTCTTCAAGACATCTCAGAAACATCACGTCCTTCCAGGATCACTTTGCTGTTATTATTCATTTACATACTGCACAGAGCATGTATATTTACAGGGTGGGGGGTGATGTTGGTTATGCATGTAAACTTCATTTACTTAATTTTAGGGCTGTCAAACGATCAAAAAAAATTAATCTAATTAATTACAGGATCTTTGATTAATTAATCTAATTAATCGCAAATTAATCTCATACTCATTTTTTTGCTGGCAAAAGCCCCAAATGAAGATATTTCAGTTCAAACACATTACATTATTATGGCTTATTGAGTAAATCATTGAATACATAACAAAAGGTGGCTTTAGAAGTCAATAATATATTAATTCAACATTTTAGGCTGTCAGATTATCATGTCCAGCATAAAATAAATAACATGCCTTTCTAGGCTACAAAATAAATAAGACCATCACTTAGGCTAAGAAAATAAATAGGCTAAATAAGCCTATACTTGAGGCTACGAAATAAATAAGCCTACCACTTAGGCTAAAAAGCCTAACTAACTAACTAACAACAAGTAGCCAAATGGAAGACAGAACAGACTACCATGTTGCAAATGCCCCTAACAGACAACTTACATTAAACGAGAATATCCCTGAGAGTATGCACAACAATGGTGATATTGCACTCGCCTCCTTGTAAAGTCTCAATGTGTCAACTGTCAGCATAAACAGTTTCCCGCTCACCATTAGGCCCTTGTCTTCTATGGTAGAAATCGGTCTGCAGTCGACAGCAATCCATTTTGCAATGGTGTTTGTCAGCTTTTCAGAGGTATTCTTGCTCAGGCACTTTGCCTTGGTAAGCGTGGTTTGGCGAAGCACACTAGCAGCGCTACTGGGGCCGACAGCTGTGGAGCTCTTATTGAGATGATACGTTAGACTAGAAGTGCTCCGATGGTATGAAAATTCTTTCTTGCAGACATTGCATATGACCACGGCCTTATTAAGTGTCCCATCTCTGAGTTTTTTTTAAATGTAAACTGTCCGTTTAGAGGGCCCAGCAATTACATTTTTTGCATGATTAATTAATCTAATTAATGCGTTAAATTGATAGTCCTACTTACAGAATTTACAGAAAGTACATCAGCTATCAAATAACTGGATTCTGTGCACCTGTTCAACATAATAAATATGCTTTTTTCTCATGCCTAAGTTGTTTGGATTGTACATATAAACTGCAAAGTGATTTGATTATTTATTTATTCTAAACACTTGATAGGGAGGTATGTGCTAACAAAACTGAGAGTCTACAACTATTGTCTAAAATAAAACAAAATTATATAAACCTAGAAATTCTGTCCGTCTGTGGAGGGAAAACCCAAAATATGACAACACAAAATAATATTTCTTTCGGCTGGAATGATTTTACTTGGTACCATTCTGAGTTTCCTGAAGGCAAATGTCTTTCTCAGAGGCAAAATCTACCTTGTTCTACTTTTTTTTCACCATATTTCCAGAAGGTATCACTGATTGCGTAATTTTAGAATATTCAAAACTTCAAGTGCTATAGAAAGAAGGAATATTCTCAGTCTATTGACAAATTTGCTTTGTTGTTCTAGAAACAGTATAAATGTTGCTTGTTTTAAGCAGTTTTTAGGTTTTTATTTTTGTCTATGGCCTTTCTGGGATTTTGATTTTGTCATTTCAATAAAACAACAGCATGTATCTCATCAAGTAATCTGTATGTATGCCTGTGTGCTTTGTCCTCAACTCTTTTGTGATTACAAATAATTTTTGCCAGCATTTTTTTATGATTATAAATAAGGTTTCCCTCTTTAATTTAAAAAAATAAAAACATAAAAAAAATTGTATGTGATGTTTTTTTTCAATACACGCACATTGTGCTATTCTGTAGGTACTATTTACCAGTTAATATGAACATGATAGCTGGGCTCTTCATGTGCTAACAGGCTGTGACATGCAGGCTCACTCTCCTCCCTCACCTCATGTTGTGTTTCATTTTTGTTTTCCAAAAACCTGTTGTCATAGAATAGTCCATAACTTGGCATAAAATATGGTTGAAAAATGTGGTAGACCTTAAATGTGGCCTTCTCAAGCTTTGATAATTAAAAAAAAAAAAAAAAAAAAACTTGACTCCATCTGTTCCAAATAACTACAGGCCCATTTCAAAGCTAATGATTATCTCAAAAGTTTTAAAGGAAACTGTTGTCAAACAAATTTTTAGATAAATTCCAGTCAGGTTTCTGTCAGGGGCATTCCACCGACACAGCTCTTCTTAGAGTCAAATGACTTAATGATAAACACTGATGAGTGTGAATGTTGTGTTTTGGTGCTGTTGGATCTTAGCGCAGCTTTGATACTGTGGATCACACTATCATGATTGAAAGGCTCAGAAAGTGGGTGGGTATCTCTGGGAATGCCCTTGACTGGGTTTGCTGCTACCTTTCAGATAGGAAATTCTCTGTGTCTCTTGGTCCTTTCAGATCTGGTACTGTTGCTCTTTCCTGTGGTGTACCTCAGGGCTCTGTCTTAGGTCCTATATGATTTGCTTTATATATGCTTCTTCTGGGTCAAATTATTAGCTAGTTCACAAGTATGTCATATCACTGTTATGCTGACGACATTAAACTGTATGTCTACATAAAGCCTGATAACACAGCTTTCAAATTAACAGATATACAAAATCAGTGTAATGGCCAGAATAAACGTTGACATTGTTTGTTTCTGCAAACCACATATATGTTACATTTGTACATTTTTTAGTGGGTATGTTGAAACTTCACATTTCAACAATGCAGTGGTTAACATGTGATTAGGTTTAGCCACAAAAAGTCAGTCATATACTATGGCACCTTAGAAACATTAATGTGATAGCCTGCACATAAAATGTACAAATGTATATATGTATGGCATCATCACTTTACAATACCTACATTCACAATGTCTGTATGGAACAAGACATAGATGAACAACTTGTATTATGTTAAAAATGTATTGGCTTAGTCAGTAAAGGTAAATAAAAATAAAAATAAAACAAGTAATTTTTCACAACAGGTTGGCAGAGGCTAGAAATAGGTATTATGGCAGGGTGTACAATTTCTCCATTAGCATTTACTATGGCAATGGAAGTAATCATCAGGGCTTTCAAGTGGGTGGTAGGTGGGGAGAGACGGCAGAACGGAGTGCATCTTCCACCAGTGAGGGCGAACATGGATGACATAACACTGGTGACCACAACAATGCCATGTACAAAGAGGCTACTAGAGAAGGTAAATAAGAACCTCAAGTGGGCCAGCATGAAGATCAAGCCAAGTAAGTCTAGAAGCATCTCACTACATGGAGGAAAGTTGAATGATGAGGAACAGGTGGTGGAATTTAGAAAAGTTGTGGCTGAAGGATTGGATAGAATAGATAAATCAGAACTTCCAGGAAAGTTGAAGTTCTGGTGTTTGCAATTTGGGCTATATCCTAGGTTAATGTGGCCACTGTCAATGAAATTCCAATATCCGTTGTGGAGAAAATTGAAAGGTCGGTTAGCGCCTATATTAGGAAGTGGTTGGGCGCTTGGTGCCTAAGTAGTGTTGCATTGTATGGAAAAGGGATACTTCAGCTGCCAGTATCTAGTTTAACAGAGGCATTTAAATATACCAAGGTCAGGACAGAGCTATTATCTGGGAGTGGAAGGACGTGGTAGTTAGGAGTATGGTTCCAAATCCAACCAAGGGGAGGAAGTGGAAGCCAAGATCGGCAGTTTAGGAGGCAGAGGCAGCTCTTAGGCATGCAGAGATCGTAGGTAATGTTCAGTTTGATCAGGGAGGCCTGGGGCTTGGCTCAGGCAAACCAGTATGGAATAAAGCAGTTCCGAAAGATCAAAGAAAGCTGGTGGTGGAACAGATACGTAGACAGGAGGAGACATTAAGGGGTGCAAAGGTAGCAGCCCAGGTTAAGCAGGGACAGTAGTTGAATTGGGAAAGTATAAAGAAGAGGAAGCTTAGTTGGAGGGACCTGTGGAATATGGAGGAGAATCGTATTAGATTCCTGGTAGGGGCTACATACGATGTGTTACCAGCCCCCAGAGCCTAAAACTGTGGGTAAATGGAGACCCATCATGCCCATTGTGTTCAGGTACCACAACCTTAAAGCATATTTTGTCAGGCTGTAAAGTAAGCTTGTCACAAGGCCGTATACATGGCGACATAGCCAG
Source organism: Epinephelus fuscoguttatus (assembly GCF_011397635.1). Lineage (NCBI taxonomy): Eukaryota > Metazoa > Chordata > Actinopteri > Perciformes > Serranidae > Epinephelus > Epinephelus fuscoguttatus. The sequence goes on from NC_064759.1 coordinate 24,581,404, forward strand.
GTGTTGAAAAGTTTCGCTGCAGGCATCAAAGGGAAATGAAGACCGGCAAATTCAGAAGGTTTTAAGAATAGGAGTTTAGCAATTCAGTTTGTCTGTGAGGGGGAGAAATACAGAAGGGATAAGTTAGTGAGGAGGCGAGGGTGTGGTCGCCTAGAAGGTGCTTGTGATTGGGAAATGCAAGTAGATTTAGGGGAAAAGCTTGTTGTTCCCCAGGAAATAGTTTGTACCAATCAGAGGCCTGACATAGTGTTGTGGTCAGTGAGTCAATGGATAGTTTATTTCATTAAGCTGACAGTTCCTTGGGAAGACACAGTGAAAGAAGCCTATGAAAGAAAAAAGCTTAGAGATGCAGACTTAGGAGCAGAAGCTGAGCACATCGCCCTGTGTCAGTTGCATTTGAACACACTACACGGACTACATCCGAAGGCCAAGTGGCACGTACGTTCTGCGCCTGCGTGAGAGAGAGCGCGTCTGCAACCCCTCAGCTGACAGAGAGTGGTGCAACCTGTCAGCCGAAAGGTTTCCTATCTGTGCAGCCAAACACCAGCACCTCCACGGACTATTACATCCAGACGGTCCCGGTGTTTCCTCCACAGGCTCCACTTCACTCAGCTGCCCGATAAACCCGCTGCCTCTTCCCACTTTAACCTGAATAACTAACTGGAGCTACCTGGGAGCGGCTAGTGGAGCGTTGTTATTACTTTTTATCTGTATTTGTCTTATTCCTATTTCCATGATTGTTTTTATATCTTATTTTAGTCTATATTTTAACCTGCATTTTATTTTTATTTTTACTTTTGTTTTTATTCAGTGGTCTTATCTGTATTCTTCTCTTTTTATTATTGCTATTCTCCTGACTTTGATTTTATATTTTATCCTGCATGTTGTTTTTATTTATTTATTTATTTATTTATTTATATATATCTTCTATTATTGCTTTTAATTATTATTGTATGACACAGTGTGCATTAGTTTCCCAGTCCTTTTTCTGATTTTACTTTTTTTATTCTCTTTATTTTTCAATGAAAATTAAAGGACTTGAATGACACTGATTTGTTTTGAAAGGTGCTATATAAATAAAATTTGATTGATTGATTGATTGATGTGTGTTCACGTGCCATTTCCTTTAAGGACAGTGAGGGAGCCCATTTGGCCAGGCATTGCCCCCCCTGTGCCCCCCCCATGACGCCAGGTGTGTGTGGCCCTCAGCAAAACTGTTTGGACACCCCTGGACACTCCCGCTCTTACAGACTTAACATGATGACGGTGAAGACGACACATTATGTAGCCTACGCCTGAAGTCCGCGATGGTGGACTGGATTCAGCCTTTGCTTGACACCGCCCGCAAGGAGTGTCGAGTGCGCGTGTAGACAGGGTCGCGGATTGTATGTGTATGTGCGATTTTTGAAACTAATAAAACGCAAAACGGGACTTTCCTTCTTATCACGAAACGAAAGTGGAATAAAAAAACACATCACGAGAGTGAACTGCAGGAGCAGCAGACAGGTAAACTGTGTAACGTTAACGTTATCTCATCTCCAAGTTTGATGTCAACAAATCTAACGTGGATGTGTCAGCCTGCAGTGCGTCTCCCTCTCCTGTCTGTCTGTCTGTCTGTCTAACTCAGCTAAGCAGTGAACCCCTCGGTCTGTCTGTATCCTGCTTGTATGTCACTCATTTCCAGGCTGGGTTCTGTGACTTTGGGTCAGACAGTGAGAATGAAATACAAATATTTATTAACGTTACGTTTGCTAAACGTAGCTAATAACCATGTTTACAAACTGCTGCTCGGCAAAGATAACTGCGTAGCGCGTGCACGCAACTCATAGGCCTACTTTCCAGTAACAACTCAGTCATAACAATTATGGGTGTGGCGGGACTCCTCACAGATGCATCATTTGAAAACAAGACAATGAAGTCCAGACTCTTTATGTAGATAGATTTGTTTCATAATTATGTGTCATTTATTTGCAAATTAATTTAATGTATTCACAGATATATTCTTTTATTTGTGGAATGTGTTTGTGTATTTATAGATCCGTTTTATACTTGCAAAATATATTTTTGTGAGTTTACAAATCTTTGTTTGTAGGCTATTTGTGGAAGGTGTTGCAGATTACACATTTACACACAGATTGTAGATCTGTTCACACACATAATTATGAAACAAATCTATCTACATAAAGAGTCCACAATCTGTGTCCTAACTTTCGAGCAGGCACTTGTGAACTCAGTTTTTATTTGTGAATCGAAAAAACATTTGTGGATCTCAGTTCTATGCGTGTGGATTTGCTTTTTACACACAAAAAAACCACACAAAAACAAACTTTCCGCTGGTCCGAACAAAAATGCACTCCTATCACTCGCCATCTTCGGATAGCACATGATCACCCGGGTGGTGACGTCATCTCCGCATGTCAAAGTTAGAGCACGCAGTGAACCGCACCGTGTTTACTTAGGTTACATCGTTTCAGTGAGGTTACATTAACTGTTGTAAGATATGACAAGTGGCAACACCCTGGTTAAGGTCTTTGATAGAACAGCTGTTGGTGTTGGTAGCTGTTTTTGGTAACACTACATAATACGGCCTGCGTCCTTCGTGTGTACCTCCCGTTCACTTACCACCTACTTTACCCCAACTTCCACAGACGTACAGTGTAACTCCCGCTCGCTTCCCGCACGTATTTCCTCGTGTCTTACAGTATAACTAGGCTGCTTCTTAGAGCATACCTCCCATTCACTTACGCCCTACTTTGCCAGGACTTCCAGTGTAACTGCCGGTCATTTCCCACCTACTTTCTCCAGTCTTACAGCATAACTCGCGACCACTTACCATGTAATTTGCGCAACTTAAGGTGAAACTTACTCATGGCAGTTGTGACAGTCATTTTTTTGGTAAGTGTCAGCAGGCAAGCTTCACTCATATTCCAGGGATTTATGATGTTTTGTCTTATAGACTGCTTAATTGTATGATTTGGAATAAGAATATGTTGAGAAATGGGTACATATTATGGAAATTGGCTCATAACAGGCCGGCTGGTATACAAAGCAAACTTACCTCTCTCAAATGCACATCTGTGGAAGTCTTGTATTGTCATCCCAGGACGAAACACAAACAATACAGTAATGTAAAAATATACATATATTTTTAATGAGTCATTTAAAGAGTTATTAAATGTTTTTATTATTTAATTACACAGAAACCACATGACAGGTGCTATTCTCTCATCCATACTCTGTACAGTAATGTAATTAGTGTGTAAGTAAAAGCTACTTTCCCTGGAAGTACCGACTAACACTGGGGAACCGGGCTGGATTATGAAGTTTGCACTGTTCTCCCATCCTTAGTCTGTAGCTTGGCACTCAGATGTTAACCCTTTAAAAACAGTTAGTTCAGTGCTTCACAAGGTAACAATATTACTAGAATAACAGAGTTCCACTGGTTGTCTTAATCAAGTTCAAGTTCAGTTTTGTTCCTGTTATAAACTGTTCAGTTTAGTTTTAATCCTTTATTGTGACAAATGCACTGTTTAAGTCTGAAGTCAAGTGGAAAAGGTCGTTGTGATACTACTACCACACTGGAGTGTGACGCTCAAGTGATGGAGATAGAAGAATGGATGGGCTCCTGCGGATAAAAGGTGATCTTGATCCAACGTCTTGGGTCAAGGCAGAGATCAGGTTCATGGGTGGCTGGCCATCTCTCTCGTCAGGTAGAATCTCAAATCCATATGTCATTTTCCATAGGATCTCAAAAACCTCACCTGTGTAGAAACAGAGCTGTTACTATTTTGCATCATCAACTTCAATTGTTTTATGGCCATAATCAATATCACATAAATACATCACAGTAACACAAAGTGAGCAGATGAATAACTTTTAACTGTACAGTTTTTCTCAGCATGGAATACTTTATCCTGTCTTTACATTTTATATCATGAATTATTAGCCTATTAATCCATAACTTGTGATTATTAAGCATATTAATCAATTACAAATATTACCCATTTCCTTTTGAACTACAGCTACTACTAACTATGTTTTTAACCATTTGTTTAACATTTTTCAACTTAACTATGAATAACAAAATCATGTATGCTATTAACACACGTATTTCGAAACCGTAGGCTACACCAGTACACACACTGTGTTATGCTTGACTATTCATTGTTAATAACATCCATAACCAACTGTAATGGTGCAAATGTATACAGTACACTACTAACAGAAATACAAACGGCGACGACCTTGAGGCAAAACAGCTGTAGCACTTTACAGTTACGAGTAAGTTAGTGTGGTATAGAGCAGGGGTTCTTAACCTTTTTGACCTTTGGGTCCAATTTTTCCAGTACAATGTGGCCCGAGGCCCATTCAGACATTAACATGTTTATTGCTCTTACTCTTGGTTTGATTTGTATTCAATAACTAGATCAAATCCACTTCCAATTAATAAGCTAAAAACGTATCAAATAAATTACATGATACAATGTGATCATCACAGAAACATTTATTTATCATGTGGATATAAATCTACACCTCCGTCAAGATGCTGAACAGGCTAATAATTCATGGGACAAATGTGCTACAAGAACATATTTGACAACAATTTTAAAGGCAAAGTTACAGCAAAAAGGATGGCCTCTCAAAAAACTCATAAGAAAAATTAGAAATTTGACAAATAATATTTTGTGGTGATAAATATATTCAAAATAATAAAAGTTTCAAATTAAATAAATAAATAAATATATAAAACAGAAATTAAGTGCAAATGAAACTATAGCTTATAATCACCAAGTTTAAAAAAAAAATAGATAAACTGTAAATAAAATGAAATAAAGTGCAAATGAAACTGTATCTTATAATCTGCGAATAAATTTGACAATTGAACAACCACAGTCACAACAGTCCATTTTTGATTCTTTTTATCTTGACTTCTAAATGAGACACTTGGGCCTGCCTCTCTGACATGATGAGATCCAGTCTGGGTGGAATGGGGGAATGTTCTCTGTACACTGCACTGACATGTGTGCGCTTGCGTGAGACTGTGAGACATTAGCACCGCCTTCATGTGTGTTCACATGCTTTCGCTGGTCTCACGCGCAAGCGCACACACGTCAGCGCATTGTACACAGAGGCAGTTAAAGCTGCAGGCTACAATGAGGCTAAAAACAAAGAGTTCAAATGACGTTTTTCCAAACAACTTTTTATGTGGGGGCTTCGGGACACTTGGATCACTACGGACGAGCAGTATGGAGATATTTTATGGTTTCAATTCTGTGTTCTTGGACGTTTTAATCTGGGTCACCGTCAGCCATTAGGTGTGCAGTTGTGCTGCTACCCACTTCTTCCTCGGATTTCCGTAAGTGTTGTGAGGACTCTAAAACTTCACCAGAGCCTCCCTTGGCATATGGGTGAGTAGATAATGGCTGAATTTTCAATTTTGGGTGCATTATCCCTTTAACAGGTGCTGCTATATGCTTCAGTTTGTCAGTAGAGGATGTGCTGAATCATCAGCCAGTACAAGCACAGACTCAGTAGATCCACATCCAGCTTCGGTCAGCACTAACAGACCCAGTAAAGTCGACTTCAACAAATACTATCACTATTAAAATGTTGAGGCTCAGTTTTATGTGTTACTAAAAAATGCACCTTTTTGGGCAGTTTTTTTTAAATTAACATTATATTTAAAGCCGCTACAAGGAACTTTTAACTGGATATGCAAAAGTCTCGTTTCTGATGATGTCTGTGTGTGACCTACAACAGTAAATGAGACAATCGGTGTGAAGATAAGCTATTTCTATAGTGTATATCCATACCTTTAGGAAACTGTCTCCAGATCCGCCCCAGGTCACTTCCGGGACAAAACGATTTAAGGCATTCAGAGGGTTCACGTCATCTTACCTAGCTGCTTACATTTGTAGTGACTCTTATAAATAGTCGCTATTCCTCCTCCTCGACCCGATGTCCGCGGGGAGTTAAAATAGCAGCAATCATCGGGTAAAAGTTCTGTGAAAGCACTGGACTCACCAACAGTCAGCCACATCTCAGTCACACAGAGAAAATCCAATCGTCAGGAAGTCAGGAAATCCTTCAGGATAAACGTTTTGTTCGCTAGCGATATAGCATTTACCAGCTCAATCTTGGCAGGACCCAGCGGAACCATTGCGTTAGCTGTCCGGGGAGCCACACACAGAGGCTGCAGGTTGCGCAGATTCACCCCGCGCCAGCGGGGACGAGGAGAGCAGGAGCCGCGGGGCTGGGGGGCTCATCTGGGCCGACGACAGGTACCAGCAAGGCGTCGACAGGGTCCAGCGAGTGCTGAGAAATAAAGAGGCGAGGCACTGCTCCATACTCAGTCCAAGAAGCCGTGGAAGTTCTCGCTAAACAGGCCTTCAGCCTTACCAGCCGACCGCTGCGTTTACCCCCGGCGGCGGTGGCGCTTACGCCGGAGTGGTGGAGCTGGGGCGCGGCAGAGGTGAGCTGGGATCCCCGATAGGAGCGGGGGCAAAGTTTTCCCGTCTTGTTGTTTCATTCATCCCCAAAACAAACACTTGCGCGAGCCAGGTAAGCGTCTTTACGGCAATACGCGCTAGAGCTCATGGGAAATGTAGGCTTCATTCCGGCAAAACACTACCGCTTTTGTCCACAGGGTTGCCAAAATCAACTCAAAATGAAAGTTCCTTGTAGGGGCCTTAAACAGTGCTCCTTTTGTCTTTCTTTCTCATTTGATCACTTCACCAGACCTCATACAGTATTACAAGATATTTTAAATATACTAAAAACTAATTTAGTGAAGGAGTAAAAGTCAGAGTGTGATCTGTAATGAGATGAACTACATGTTGTTGTGTTGATTGTCTCTTAGGCTGTGACATGCTCTGACATACTTGCTGCATCTATGGCGCTGACACTGTTTTCTCCAAGTACATTTTAGTCAGGTCAGAGTGAATCAGAATCGTGAGGTTACATGTGTAATCCTGGTTCTCTGCGTGAAGAGGCTTCCCCTCCACCCAGAAATATATTGTATCTCTATTGGAGACCTGTACCCTTGGGTCAGGTGATGTGGATAATTTCTTTAAGACAATTCACCTGTGGTCGTGGCTGACACCCTATAAACCCCTGTCAACCACGCCCCAGTGATCTAGATCTGATTGCCTCTAGGTGCAGGGGAAGCCTCTTCACTCAGAGAACCAGGGTTACACATGTAACCTCACATTCTTTATCGTTCTAGGCTTCCCCTCCACCCACAGATATATTGTATATCTATTGGAGATCTGTAAGACACAACGCAAGGGGACAGCAACTTCGAATGAGATTCCCCGCCACCAAAGTGCTCTACAAAATACACTGTGTGCCCAGTGAACTATACAAATGTACACTATATACACACCCCAGGCTAGCTGGTGCCATAAAGGCGACACGGCCTCGCAAGACGCGGTGGGGAGGCCACTCAGGGGGCCACTCAGGCTGGCCTCACAAGGAAACAATATGTCACTCACTACTGCTGGGCCAAGCCAAGCACCCGCTCACCGAGCGATATGCCTGCAGTCACATTGAACTGGTAGAATCTTGCGAATGTGAATGGGGCAGACCAGGTAGCTGCTGTGCAAATCTCATTGAGAGACGCACCGTGCCATGACGCCCTAGAAGTAGCCATGCCCCGGGTTGAATGTGCCCGCACCCTAGATGGGAAGGGCACCCCTGCCCCCAGATATGCCTGCTGGATAGTTCCCACAATCCAGTGAGAAAGACGAGCCTTGCACGCTGACGGACTTCTGCACTCAAATTCAAAATACTGCCACGAGTCGTGTCCGCCCCCCTCCCCTACAGATTCGAGGTTGCTGGACAGCAGCACGCTGGAGACTGATTTGTTTGCTCACGGGCGGCTGCCGTGGCAGGGCTGCGTCACCGCGTCCTTGAGGTTTTCCAGCAGACCGTTCGAGCAAGTCCAGCTTCTCTGCTGCTTATGCTGCTGCCGAGATACAGCTGAGGAGGAGCCAGCTGCGAATGCTATGTACCGGGACACTGCTAATGCTGCTTGCCGTGCTGCTGTAGCTCAGTCGTAACTGTAACTGATGCAGAGACTCTACTGACTGCGTGACTGGTAGGTGGGGATGGGTGGCGCAACAGGCCAAAACACAAATTCAAAACATAAACATGATTTGCGGACCATACATTTTTTTTAAAAATGCCAATATTCTGGCTGTACTATTGTTGTCGGTGAGATCAGTATGTTATATTATCATTATTCCTTAGTCTCTGTGACATATTAGGATGATTTTACGATTATTTGCTTTAGATTTCTTACAAATAGCTCTTTTAAGACTAGCTCCAAATCCGGGGGTGGGAGAGACGGCCTGGAACGCAGGCCATCAAGTCGCCTAGCACCCTTAAGGAAGTGGGAAACAAGTTTGTCTGCCTCTTCAGGCAACTGGTAGTGTCCCATCCGAGCTGCTTTAATCACCGCCACCATAGCCCCAAGAGTCAAAGGCGACTTCCCGGCATCCAAAAGACCTTGAAGGAACTGCAGGATAAAAGGGACTGAGCAAGTCACTGGGTCAAAATGTTGCCCCACACACCAGGCTGCAAAGGCCCTCCACGTGTACATGTAGAGCGATCTTGTAAATGGTGCACGAGCCTCCTGCAGCGTACGGACCACCGAAGGAGATAACCCCATAGCTAACAATGCAGACTCCTCAGGGGCCATGCCCACAACCTGAGCCCCTGGGGAAAGGAATGAACCAGAGTCCCCCAAGCCTGGGACAGCAGATCCCGACGTACTGGGAGCTCCCACGGAGTCCCGTCCAGCAACGTTGGGATGTCCGAGAACCAGGTCATGTGTGGCCAATGTGGGGCCACCAGAATCAGCCTCAGTCCTTCCATCCGTACCCTCTGCAGGAGGGATGGAAGAAGGACAAAGTGGGGAAAGGCATACAACAGGACGCTTGGCCATGGGTGAGCCAGAGCATCTGCTCCGAGGGGAGGATTGTCTCCCCCCAGGGAGAAGAAGAGAGCACAATGGGTTGACTCCTGTGATGCAAACAGGTCGATCTTTGCACGTCCGTAGTGGAGCCAAATCTCCATTACCACCTGAGGGTGTAGTCTCCCCCCCCGTGGGTCCGGACCTCCTCTGGACAGCAGATACATAGCTTGGTTTTCCACCCCCGGCACATGGACCACTCTCAGGAACAGAACCCTGGGGTGTGCCCAAAGCCACAGGTGGTCAACATGTTCAATCAATCAATCAATCAATTTTATTTATAAAGCCCAATATCACAAATCACAATTTGCCTCACAGGGCTTTACAGCATACGACATCCTTCTGTCCTTAAGACCCTCACAGCGGATAAGGAAAAACTCCCCCAAAAAAACCCTTTAACGGGGGAAAAAAAACGGTAGAAACCTCAGGAAGAGCAACTGAGGAGGGATCCCTCTTCCAGGACGGACAGACGTGCAATAGATGTCGTACAGAACAGATCAACATGATAAATTAACAGTAATCCATATGACACAGGGAGAGAGAGAGAGAGAGAGAGAGAGCGAGAGAGAGATATGCAGGTAATGACAGTATCTTACAACAACATTAATGGAAGTAATAATATTATAGTTATAGTTCTGGTTACTGCGGTACAATATGTTGAAAGTATGTATTAATACCTGGCAGTATACATGTGTGACAATAGTCATATGTGTATAATAACAGAAGAAGTATGACTAATGACTAATGATGGCAGCAGTGACCCATCTGTCGTCACCAGTTGACGATTTGTCAGTGGACCCAGCGACTTGGCGAGATTCCTGCTGTCTTTCCACCAACGGAAAGCCACCCGCAACTGCTTGGTTACAAGCACTGTGGTATCCAGGCGACTCCTGGGACCCAAACCCAGATCCAGGATGCATCTCTGCACTGGCTGCATGTGTAGGAGAGCCAAAGGGACTGCTTGAAGTGAGGATGCCATCAGACCCAGAAGGCGGAGACACTGCCTCCATGTGACCCCGGCCCCCAGCCTGAATAGAGAGAGACCGGACCTGAGAGACAGCTGCCTCTCCTCTGTCAGGCAAAGTAGACCAGCCTGGGAATCTATAACTAGGCCCAGGAACTGTGTCTTTTGAGATGGCTCCTGACTGCTCTTCTCTAGGTTGAGATGCAGGCCAAGGTGCTGGATGTGGTCCAGGAGGATAGTCAGATGTGCCTGTCACTGAGCCTCTGAATGTGCACACAGGAGCCAATAATCTAAATAATTCAATATTCATATCCCTTTCTGCCATAGAGATGCCAGAACCACCTGCATGCACCTTATTAAGGCACACGGAGCCAGAGAGATACAGAACAGCAGGACTTGGAACTCGTATTCCCTACCGTCGAACACAAAGCGGAGAAAACGCCAATGCCTGTTCCAGATTGGAATTTGAAAGTAGGCCTCCTTCAGATCTATTTTTGTGAACCAGTCCCCTTTGTTGATGGACTGTCTCATCCGGGGAATCGTCAACATTTTGCAAGGCAGCCGCCTGAGATTTAGATCTCAGACCCCTGAGAGAAGACGGAGGCTTAGGCTTGCCTCCGCTTCTACCCACTTTGCCTCTGGCGGCTCCTCTGGCTGCACTGGCACGACTGCGGCGAGCATCCAGAGTAGCCCTCAGGCCCCCAGTTGATCCAAGTGCCTGTGTAGGCCCCTCGACCCTTTTACCCCAAGACTGACCAGACCACCTGGGCTTGGCCTTGGGGGTCAGTGCACTGGAGACCTCCTTAGCACAACGGCGGGCCTCCTGTGCCTGTTGTAAGAGTAGTGGCACCAGGCCCAAACATGGCAGTCGGTATGACCAGCAACTTCAGGAGGGCCCCTTTGTCCTCTGCCTGATCTGGACAAATACAGCTGGCGCCTGGAAACCCAGAATGACGACATGCCCTTCCCGGTGGTCAGTGTCTGCTCTTTCATCAGTGATGACAACATAGATGAAACGAGCTGTATCTCAGAAATAAGATGGGCATCAGCCCCAGTGCTCAGCTGACATACCAACTTCTGCTGGTACAGCGCTAAGACGGACCCGGTATTGCCACTTGAGTCTGAACTGCCATAGACCTGTGCAGTCTGGCTAGTGAGGCATCCAGCATTTTGCTGTCGCCTGATGGAGTAGCTGGCCCTAACACGGAGCTGGCTGTAAATAAGAGGGCAGAAAGTGACTGACTGGCCTAGCTGAGGCAAAGAACCACAGCCCACCTTCTCCTTATCCTGCATGGCAGACATCCGTCTGGTGGTAGCAGTAAAGGAAAGCTTCGCCGTGGGATTCTCAAATGTCTTGTGCATCAAGTCTCCCACATCTGGCAGGAGAGGCACTGCAAAAGGCACCTCCATATCAGGGAGATCATCATCCTCATCAAAGCGTGAGGGGGAGGAGCTTGACCTAATACTGGTCTGAGCTCCAAGGCCTGAGATGCCCTCTCAATCAAGCTTCTGAATTTCTGGCGCTTACTTTCTTTGGTCTCACTCTCCTCAATCATCCCGTCAGCATCTGCATCATCCGATAGCCCTAATGCATCAACTTTCTCCTCCACATCCTCCTGGTCATCAGCTCTGATTCTGTCACCAGGCAAGAAGGACCTGGGTGGGGACTTGGGGCAGGAATCTACAAAGACGCTGCCTCCAAAATCCCCCATCTTGAGGCGCTTAGGCTGCTGGGGCACTACAGATGGTGTAAACTCTCTTTGCCACCTACGCTTCGCCCTAAACATGCAAAGCCGAGCCTCTAAGGATCATGCTGGCAGAATAGAACAATCCATACAGAAGGACGGATTGTCAACTGCCGCAACAGCATGTTCCCCCCCCAAACAATGCACACACACATCATGCCCATCCTCAATGGGCAACTGAACCCCACACACCACGCAAAACGATAACCCCGCCCTCGCGAGATCACCACGCGGAAGTTTTTGACAACACAGAAGCTTTCTCTCCCAGCACGCCTGCTGCCAGACTTTTACTGGCAAAACTGTGGGATTGTGGAATGTACTGTGTGTGAATGGTGCAACATACAAACAAAGGGACAGCCAGCAACCTTAATAACACACAAACTCCTTCTCAACGCCCCCGTGGACAAAGAAGAGAGTTCTGTGTTGATAACATGACGAAAATCCCCGCACGGGGACAAAACGCTAGACACTGGATCTGACAGAAGCCCTTCGCTATCAACAAACTCACGGATCCTTCTCCCCTCACCCAAACAGGACCGGCACGGAAGCCTCTCCACAGAGACAATATGCCAAGACCGAGAGTGCGACAGCAAGGACAGTATTTGCAAAGCGCAACACAGCCACCGTTAGAGGCAACCACCCTCTCTCAAACCCTGTGAGGTAAGCAGCACAGACTGTGTATTTGTTAGCCTTGCTAAACGAAAGTTTTCTTTTTGTGTAAAGGTTGAAGATAGAATTGTCTCAAAGAAGCACAGTGACAGACGCCACGCTGCTCCAAGCGGAATCAGAAAAATCACTGGGGCTGCTGTCAGCCACGACCACAGGTGGATTGTCTTAAAGAAATTATCCACGTCACCTGACCCAAGGGTTCAGGTCTCCAATAGAGATATATACAATATATCTCTGGGTGGAGGGGAAGCCTAGAATGATCGAGAACTTCTAGTATACATTCAATTTTTGTAAAGAACTTTGTTCTGGTGTCTTTATATGAGCCACAGATAGGAAGAAATGTTTCTCTGTCTCCACCAGTCTCTGAGGACAGAGCTGACACAGCCTGTCTTCTCTAGTCAGTGGCAGTGCCAGTCTCTATGGCCAGGCTGTAATCCCTGAGTCTGTACATATTCAGTATGTTATCATTTTCTGATCTATCTATCCTTTGAAACACTTAACCCTCTGCGGTACAGAACCACGCTGGCGCATCAAAATCACGTGACTGATTTGAGACGACGTAGCAGCAACACGCATGCCACACTAAGTCTCTGTTTCATTTTGTGTGGAAAGTGCAAACTTCAACTTCAAACAAAGTAGTCAAAAATGGCCAATTACCCCCTAGACCCCATAGGCGTACAAACAGTAGCTGAGACATTTGATTTTTGTTTTTTAGTATATGCTTAAACTTGAACTGTCTTTTTATTCAGAACCACAGAATTTCCTGAACTTTCCGTTGATGAAAAAAGACTCTATGACAAAGGATCGATCTTGCATAGCCTGAGTGTCAGACTGAAGCTCCCAGAACCTTCAGTCTGACATTGCCTCCATTGAAGGCGATTTACAAGGGGAAGGGAATTTGATTTTTCCCTAACCAATCAGGAGAGATCAACAACTCACCCAGAATCTGACGTCATTAGTATCCATGCATCGGGGGTGCCGAAAACAAGCGACCATTGCCCGTTTAAAGTGTCTCCGTCGTCGTGCACGCCCAGCTGCATCGCCGTCAAATCCAGTTTAGCAGCTTCCTTAATTTGGTCCTCCATTAACGCGAGTAGTGGCGAAATACCTCTATAGCATCGTTAATGTGGTCTGTAGCATCTGTAGCGATCGCCATTGTTGCTATCCTCACCAGTTACCCACCGGCGTACAGCTTGACATCAGGACAAACTGAATTACTAAGCTCCTATCCTTAACACCTTCTGAATTCACCTGTCTTCGTTTCCCTTCGATGCCTGCAGCTAAACATTTCAACACCTGATTATGTCGCCATGTATATCGGCCTTGTGACAAGCTAACTTTGCAACCTGACAAAATATGCTTTAAAGTTGCGGTACGTGAACACAATGGGCATGACGGGTCCTCATTTACCCACAGTTTTAGGTTCTGGGGGGTTGGTAAGACATCGTATGTAGCCCCTATCAGGAATCTAATACGATTCTCCTCCATACTCCACAGGTCCCTCCAACTAAGCTTCCTCTTCTCTACACTTTCCCAATTCAACCACTGTCCCTGTTTAGCCTGGGCCACTACCTTTGCACCCCTTACTATCTCTTCCTGTCTGCCTATCTGTTCTACAACCAGCTTTCTTTTATCTTTGAGGCCTGCTGTATTCCATACCGGTTTACCTGAGCCAAGCCCCAGGCCTCCCCGGCCAAACTGAACATTACCTACAATCTCTGCATGCCTAAGAGCTGCCTCTGCCTCCTGAACTGCCGATCTTGGGTTCCACTTCCTCCCCTTGGTTGGATTTGGAACCACACTCCTAACTACCACATCCTTACTCCCAGATAACAAGAGCTCTGTCCTGACCTTGGTACATTTAAATTCCTCTGTTAAACTAGATACTGGCAGCTGAAGTATCCCTTTTCCATACAATGCAACACTACTTAGGCACCTAGGAGCGCCCAACCACTTCCTAATGTAGGAGCTAACCAACCTTTCAATTCTCTCCACAACAGTTATTGGAATTTCATAAATTGACAGTGGCCACATTAACCTAGGATATAGCCCAAATTGCAAACACCAGAACTTCAGCTTTCCTGGAAGTTCTGATTTATCTATTCTATCCAATCCTTCAGCCACATCTTTTCTAAATTTCACCACCTGTTCCTTATCATTCAACTCTACATTGTACAACCTACCTAAGCTCTTTACTGACTTTTCCCTAATTGTTGGGATGTCCTCGTCATCTATGACAAACTTCCTATCACTTAATTTCCCTCTACATATCGAGATGCTTCTAGATTTACAGGCTTGATTTTCATGCTGGCCCACTTGAGGTTCTTATTTACCTTCTCTAGTAGCCTCTTTGTACATGGCATTGTTGTGGTCACCAGTGTCATGTCATCCATGTAAGCCCTAACTGGTGGAAGATGCAACCCATTCTGCCGTCTCTCCCCACCTACCACCCACTTAGAAGCCCTGATGATTACTTCCATTGCCATAGTAAATGCTAACGGAGAAATTGTACACCCTGCCATGATGCCTATTTCTAGCCTCTGCCAACCTGTTGTGAAACCTGCTGTACTTAGACACAACCTAATATCCTGAAAGTATGCTTTCACTAAGTTAACAACTACCTGTGGCACTCTGAAGTAGTCAAACGCACTCCAAATGAGGCTGTGCGGAACTGAACCAAACGCATTTGCAAGATCTAAAAATACTACATGTAGGTCCCTTTTGTTAATCTTCGCTGCCTGAATCTGGTGCCAGATCATGCTAGTATGCTCTAAACACCCTGAAAAACCTGCTATTCCTGCCTTCTGCACCATGGTATCTATTAAGCTATTCCTTTCTAAGTAACTAGCTAGTCTCTGCGCTACTACACTAAAGAAAATCTTCCCCTCCACATTCAAGAGAGAAATCATCCGGAACTGGCTAAGGTCCACAGACTCCTTCTCCTTAGGAATGAGGACACCCCTGCCCTACGCCATGCTCTTGGTATAATTTGTTTTTCCCAAACTATTCTTAGCTGTTTCCACAAAAATTTAAGGGTATCAGGCGCACTTTTATAAACCCGGTAGGGGACTCCATTAGGCCCTGGGGCCGAAGAAGCCTTTGCACGCCTGACCACCTCCTGAACTTCCTTCCACCTAGGTGGCCTGACATCCATCTCATGCTCTATCCCTCCTAATGGAGGGATATCAGGTGGGAAACCTACTATCCTATTCTTCTCCAAATCTGAATATGTGTTTCTCAAATATTCCTCAACCTCTAACCTTTCTGCTTTAAGCTGCCCTCCCTTTTCCTGGCTGAACAATCCTTTAACAAACTTAAAAGGGTCCCTGAAAAAACCTGTCCTAGCATATTCCTTCTTCCTCCTCTTTTTCCTGAGATGCTCTGCCCTTTTAAGAACTGCTAGCCTGCTTCTCAACTCCGCTTTCAACACATTAATTCCCTCCCTTTCTTCTTCTGTAGCCTTTTCCCACTGCTTTCTTAACTGTCTTCTTTCCTTGACTAACTTCTCTATTTCTCTCTGCCGCCTAGACTTACCTGACTGTACCCTCTCACTCCTCTTTCTCTCATGCACCCCAAACCTCTCTACACCATATGAATACATTATATCTCCCATCTTTTCTAACCTTTCTATTGCATTTCCTCTAAGCCTACTCAAGATTACTGACAAATCTCTATTAACTATCTCCCATTCTTTACTGTCATTTGCTCTAGGCCATCTAACTCTAACCTTTTGCTCCATGGTTCTCTCTCTGGCTAGCATACTGGCCTCAGTGTCACCTGCATCCTCTCTTACTACCCCCTCCTCCTCAGTGGCAGCGTTACTGATATCCTGCGAACTGTGGTTTTCTACCTGCCACTGGACTTCATCCGACTGACTCGACTGACTTCTTAGGAAGTACTGATCAATGCGGCTACTCTGCCCTTTCTTTGCCACACACTTTTTCTTTCCCTGATGAGTTCTGAGACCTTTCACTGATGTTACTTTCTGCCAGCCGCAAGGACAAACCTGAAGCATCTTGTTCTCAACTGTGCTACTTTTATCCTCTACAGATGCACTCACCTTGCCCTGAGTGCTGCTAATTCTAGCACTGGTGGATAGGTCCGTGCCCCTATCCTTCACTGAGTCACAGATCCAAGTCATAGTCGTGTCCGTTCCAATGTCTGTTACCGTGTAATCCACCTGTGAGTCATCTTCCACCCCTGCTCTCGCTGACTCCTGGGGTATTTTTCCTATGTTGGCTGTAGCTAATTTTTGGTTGTAGTAAGGCTGCTAGGCCTCACCACTGCTACCATGGGTTGCTAACCCATGCCAGCACCATTGGGGACTTTTCACTCCTGTCAGCTGTCTTTCCAAGCGGTCACATGGTCTTTCCCTTGTTGTCAGCTGCCCTGTTCACAGCAGTCACTAGCTGGGCTAGTTCTGAATTCAAATAAACACAAGAAGTTTGTGCTCTAAAAAAAAAAAAAAATCATCATCATCATCATAATCATCTACTTCTCCTGCATCCAGAGGATCATCAGAATCATCCATGTAGGCAGGGATGATGAAATCTGGATATTTCTCCCCATTCTCTGCCTCCTTCTTCTGATTGAAGTGGATTTGCGCAGTTTGTCGGGGTGTCATCATGTTCAACATGTGAGCCTGTTGAAGACCAGTCACAAGAGTCTGTTCGTCCAGCGCCCTCTGGCACTGCCTCCTCAGCATGGGGATACTGGTGTTCCAGTATGAGAGACCATTAAAGGAGGAAGTGGTTGTCTTAAACATCTCTCACTTCAGCCAAGGTGCAGCATGATGGCCAACGCAGTGACCAGCCAGATCAGGAAACTTGTGGCGTATCAGTAGTACAACACAGGACGGGATGGACTGAATGGAAAGAATTGGACACTATTAGTGTTGCAGATAAAATGCTGCTGTGTTTATATTTATACATCTATCTATTGTATTTCATTTAGTATGTTTTTTTCTAGCTTTTGTTTTTTTACATTTGCTAAAAATAAAGTCCTTCATGATGGATACAATCAAGGACACATGTACCTGGCCTGGAGGGTTACCGGGGCCCCGCCCTGGAGCCAGGCCTGGGGTTGGGGCCCGTGGGCGAGCGCCTGGTGGTCGGGCCTTCGCCCATGGGGTCCGGCCGGGCCCAGCCCGAACCGGCTACATGGGCTCGTCCCCCTGCAGGCCCACCACCCGCAGAGGGATCCAGAAGGGTTCGGTGCAATGTGGATTGGGCAGCAGACCAAGGCGGGGGCCTTGGCGGTCCGATCCTCAGTTACAGAAGTTGGCTCGTGGGACATGGAATGTCACCTCTCTGGCGGGGAAGGAGCCGGAGCTTGTGGAAGAGGTTGAGCACTACCGGCTAGATATAGTCGGCCTCACCTCGACACATAGTTCTGGCTCTGGAACCCTAGTCCTTGTCCTTGAGAGACTAGGAACCCTAGTCCTTGAGAGTCCTTGTTGGACTCTCTCCTTCGCTGGAGTTGCTCCGGGTGAGAGGCGGGAGGGCCGGGGTGGGCTTTCTGATGGCCCCCAGTCTCTCTGCCTGTACGTTGGGGTTTACCCTGGTAGACGAAATGGTTGCTTCCCTGCGCCTTCGGGTCGGGGAACGGGTCCTGACTGTTGTCTGCGCTTATGCACTGAACAACAGTTCAGAGTACCCGCCCTTTTTGGAGTCCCTGGGACGGGTGCTGGACAGTGCCCTGACCGGGGACTCCATTGTTCTGCTGGGGGACTTCAACACTCATGTGGGCAATGACAGCAGGACCTGGAGGGGCGTGATTGGGAGGAATGGCCTGCCCGATCTGAACCCAAGTGGTGTTCACTTATTGGACTTCTGTGTGGGTCGCAGTTTGGCCATAACTAACACCATGTTCAAACATAAGGATGTCCATCGGTGCACGTGGCACCAGGACAGCCTAGGCCGCAGGTCAATGATTGACTTTGTAGTCGTATCATTTGACCTGCGGCCATATGTTTTGGACACTCGGGTGAAGAGAGGAGCAGAGCTGTCAACTGATCACCACCTGGTGGTGAGTTGGATCAGATGGTGGGGGAAGACGCTGCGCAGACCTGGCAGGCCCAAACGAATAGTGAGGGTCTGCTGGGAACGCCTGGCGGAAGAACCTGTCCAGATGATCTTCAACTCCCACCTCCAGGAGAGCTTCGACTGCGTCCCGAGGGCAGAGGGGGACATTGAGTCCGAATGGGCCTTGTTCCACTTTGCCATTGTCGAGGTGGCGGATGAGAGCTGTGGCCGCAAGGCTGCTGGGGCCAGTCGCGGCGGTAATCCCTGAACCCGCTTTTGGACACCAGAGGCCGGGGGTCTCGGGGGCGGGTCGTCCAATTTTTGGGTCAGAAGTTGCCGAGGTAGTGAAGCAACTACGCGGCGGCAGAGCCCCGGGGGTGGATGAGATTCGCCCTGGATATCTCAAGGCTCTGGATGTTGTTGGGCTGTCCTGGCTGACACGTCTCTGCAACATTGCGTGGACATCGGGGGCAGTGCCTCTGGAGTGGCAGACCGGGGTGGTGGTCCCCATTTTCAAGAAAGGGGACCAGAGAGTGTGTTCCAACTACAGGGGGATCACACTCCTCAGCCTACACGGTAAGGTCTACGCCAGGGTGCTGGAGAAGAGGGTCCGGTCGATAGTTGAACCTCAGATTGAGGAGGAGCAATGTGGTTTTCGTCCCGGACGCGGAACCGTGGACCAGCTCTTTACCCTCGCCAGGGTGCTGGAGGGGGCATGGGAGTTTGCCCAACCAGTCCACATGTGTTTTTTGGATTTGGACAAGGCTTACGACTGTGTCCCCAGGGGCATCCTGTGGGGGGTGCTCCGGGAGTATGGGGTTGGTGGCCCTCTGCTAAGGGCCATCCAGTCCCTGTACCGAAGGAGCATGAGTCTGGTTCGCGTGGCTGGCAGTAAGTCGGACCTGTTCCCGGTGAGGGTTGGACTCCGCCAGGGCTGCCCTTTGTCACCGGTTCTGTTCATAACTGGACAGAATTTCTAGGAACTCGTCCCTGCTTTTTGCGGATGACGCGGTCCTCCTAGCTCCATCGAACAGTGTCCTCCAGCTCTCACTGGGACGGTTCGCAGCCGAGTGTGAAGCGGCTGGGATGAGAATCAGCACCTCCAAGTCTGAGGCCATGGTCCTCAGCCGGAAAAGGGTGGATTGCCCACTCCAGGTCGGGGGGGAGGTCCTTCCTCAGGTGGAGGAGTTTAAGTATCTCGGGATCTTGTTCACGAGTGAGGGTAGGATGGAGCGGGAGATTGACAGGCGGATTGGGGCGGCGTCAGCAGTGATGCAGGCGCTTAACCGGTCCGTTGTGGTGAAGAGGGAGCTTAGCCAGAAAGCGAAGCTCTCGATTTACCGGTCGATCTACGTTCCAACCCTCACCTATGGTCACGAGCTCTGGGTAGTGACCGAAAGAATGAGATCGTGAGTACAAGCGGCCGAAATGAGTTTCCTCCGCAGGGTGGCTGGACTCAGCCTTAGGGATAGGGTAAGGAGCTCAGACATCCGGGAGAGACTCGGAGTAGAGTCGCTGCTCCTCCACATCGGGAGGAGCCAGTTGAGGTGGTTCAGGCATCTGGTAAGGATGCCTTCCGGACGCCTCCCTTGGGAGGTGTTTCGGGCGTGTCCAACGGGGAGGAGACCTCGGGGCCGCCCCAGGACACGCTGGGGGGACTACATCACCCGGCTGGCCTGGGAATGCCTCAGGGTTCCCGCGGAAGAGCTGACGGAAGTGGCTGGGGAGAGGACTGTCTGGGCTTCTTTGCTGAGGCTGCTGCCCCCGCGACCCGGACCCGGATAAGCGGAAGACGACGAGTACCAGTACGAGTACGAGTAAAGTTCTTTTGACAAAAGACATATTTGTCATTTCTTTATAAGTGAGTTTTTTTGGTATAATGAAACCTTAGTGTTCAGAATTGAGTTTACACAGTTGTATCTCATTAGATGCCATAAAAACTCACTCTTATTCAGTTCTGTACCCTAAGGGTCCATCATCATACCTGTAAATGTTGTGGATGTTCTGTGGGGTGTACAGATTCAAACAGTCAGGCTCCAGGCCTGGATGGTATATCAAACATGAAGGATGAACCGGAACCTGGTTCATTACCCCAAAACTAATAGTTAGAAATGACACAAGGCATACTGTTTAATAAGTAAGCAAAGAGACTCAGGAGACAACATCACTGCATAAAACAAATACTGATCCAGGAAGCAACATGTGTTTTGCTATGAAACTTTGATTTCATATATATGCTGTGGAGAAACTGTGACACATTGGTACATTGTAGATTACAGACTCAAGGTGAAGATGATTATAAAATGCAGCTACATTTTAGTAGAATGGTTTCAGTAAACATGACAGCTAAGACATCTGAATACCAGTTATTTCTATTTGTTTTTGTATAATACAGAAATCTGTCATCTCAATCTGCTGTAGTAAAATTGATGAATTCACAGGTTAAAACTGTGGTTTTAACGGGGAATGTGTTAGAAGCAGAATTTATACTTTGGAATTATTACCCAACACAGTCTACATTAGTCTGATCTTAAATAAGCCTGCTTAGATAAAAAGGAGTTATTCTTTACACCATGTCATATAACAGCTGAGTGCTGCTGTTGGTGTTCCACGTTATGTAGTAACTGACTATATTGTTAAAAACCTTTTGTACTCTGCAGCAGACGTTTTTAACTTCATTCAGTCAGAGGACAAACGCACAGTTGTTCCCATAATATCAGATAAGTTACAGTTATCATGTTACAGCTGAAATATAAGACGGCTAAAAAATTAAAACTTACCACTGAGGAGAAACGTCCAGCTCCAGTTTTTATTTTGAAAGTGCTTCTTAGTCTATCGGCTCATGTTTCTTCCCTCAAATTGATGAGGGCGAAAGGCTGCCAATCAGTACGTTTACATGGACAGTTTAATTCCACTTTCATTCACAATGAAAGTGGTCATGTAAACGGTCATTCCGATTGAAAATTAAATCCAATTAAAGGGGTGGTTTATTCCGTTTCTCATTCCAAATGAAAGAATTTTGTGTGCATGTAAACGCTCATTCCTCTTTAAGTTCATTCTGGTCTTTCTGCGCATGCTCGTTTCCTTGCCCTTCTGGCGCAATGATGTACAGTATATTGTGCGCATAGCAACGGGCTGAGATAGAGCAGTCGGACTCGTTGCACTCACCGGTTTCCATACGCCAAAGCACAGTCTTCTGTCTCCCTTCTTCAACTCTCCACCTCTCTTTTCCTCCTCAACAGACGAAGCATTAGCAGAACAAGGTTGTTGTCATACTGCTGCTTCAAGAATATAAGCAAAACAAGCCAGAAAACTGAGAACGGCGTCGTCAAGCATCTTGTTATCCGGAGCGAGGACTAGTGTTTTCTTCCGGTAAACGTAAACACGTAACATCCGCCCTGCCCCCTATCCAATCAGAAACCTTCCCTGCCCCAAACCTTGCGCAGACCCGAATAAAGGCGATTAAACTGATCTCCTGGTAAACCCTCATTCGGAATGAATATTTCCCATGTAAACTACCTGGAAAAACTTTAATTCCGAATGATTTCATTCAGATTTATTTCATTCTGAATGAGAAGCCATCATGTAACCGTGCCCAGTGTTAATTTAGCCTCTGTTGTGAAGAGGTGAAGTCAAATAAGGTTAAGGGGTGTGACGTTGCTGATACATGCTCCCAGCGTTGCACCAATCACAACAGACTGAGCGTGCAGACTGGGCTGCTGGGGAGGCGGGACATGAGCCCAAACACAGTGTTTCAGACAGAGGTGCTGCAGCAGTCAATAGTACAAGACATATAATGTGTGTTTTGAACATTAAAGCACATAAATTTATTCCATTAGACCACAATATTACATATTTATATCAATATGACCCTGAAAAAAGCATAATAGGTCTCCTTTAAATAGCTTGAGTATCCATTCACTAATGAAGCCATAGGATGAATCTGAATTGATTTATGTATAGGCAATATGAAAAAAGAATTACAGACATATTCTATTTTCTGTTTTCCTTTCATGATTATTTTTCAGCGTAATCCTACAGTGTTCATTTTACGCATTCTAGGTTTGCGGAATCCTTTACAAGATGTCTGGATTCAGCCATTTTCTCCTGAGCTTCTGTATTCTATGTAACGCATTTTGCTTCTATTCAGTTTTTACTTTTTACATTTTTTACATTTTTAATTTTCCTAATGCACACTGGTGCTCTTGCAGGATACATTTTCTGCAGTTCCAGGGCTTGGCATGTAAAGATGCGTCTGCCATGTTGTTCACCCTGAACGGACAAATCAAACATGAGCTCTAAATAAGGCTATTCACACATGGCACTTGGGAGAAGTTGTAGTTGGTTGCAATCTGCACCCTCACCACTAGATGCCACTAAATCCTTCACACTAGACTTTTAAAGGATTATTCAAGAAATCTGGAATGATGTGTATTGGTTTTCTAACAGTGTCAGATGAGAAGATTAAAATCACTCTATGACTGCAGCCAGTAGCCAGTGAGCTTAGCTTAGCATTAAGACTGGAGACATGGGGAAAAGCCTTGCCTGGCTCTGTCTATAGGTTACAAAATCTGCCTTCCTGCAATTCTGCAGTTTGCTTGTTAACATGGCATGTCCAGTTTGTTAAATCTGAGCAAAAACAAAAGTTAAAAAATACTATTTTATGGGGGTAATGTGCTGGACTCCTTCTAGCCTTCAGTCTCTGCTGGTTGCTTAGCAGCTGCTCAGAGCCCATGAAAAGTTTGTGAGTGGGTAAAATGGTGAATTGTTGTTTTTGAAGTTTGGTTTATATGGATTAAAAAGCAGGATACAACATGTTATCTAGCAAGCTTTAGATGTGCTGCTAGCTGTTTCCTTGTTTCCAGTCTTTATGCTAAGCTAAGCTAACTGGCTGCAGCCTTACATTTAACCAACAGACATGAGAATGGTGGTAATATTTTCATTTAACTCTCTGCTAGAAAGCAAATAAGAATAATTTCAAACTTTTGTACTAATGATGAGACAACATTTGAAAATGATTTATTTTTTAATCGCTTGTTCTCATGTTTTTTTTTTCCAGCATATGTGAGGGATCCATTTGAAAATGACAGTGGGTGTACTTCTTCTCTCAAAACTCATCTTGCTGCCATATTATGTCACACATGTGACTGATTTCTACAGGCATCCCATCATAGCTTTTTTCTCTCTTTACAGCGCTCCACAATCTGGCTGCTGACGTCCCTTTCAGATTCACCACCCTGACCCACTCCTGTGTGGTGATTCCCTGCAGCTTCCCGTTCCAGGAGGATATGCCTGTCACACGTGGCATCTGGTCCAAAAAAAAATGGGGATGTCATCTACCATAATGCCCCGTCCTATGTGGTTGACCATTTCAAGGGCCGGATATTAGGGGATCTGAATGGGGAAACTGCTCATTGGAGATTGATGACATCAAGCCCTTTGATAATGGGCCCTTCTGTTTCCAGAGAGGAAATGACAGAGTCAGATACAACAATAGCTGCGTATTTGTTGTTATGAAAGGTCTGGATTAAAAGTGATCTTTTATTTTTTTGTGCCAGTGCCAAGCTATTTATCTGTTGGCTTCCTAGTTGACAAAAGTACTCTGCTTTGTGCTTCACTTGCTCAGCGTCCCCAGCAAAACCAGTGATGACCCCAGTTCCACCAGAAGTCGATGCTGGCTCAACAGTTACTGTCTCGTGTTCTGTGACACACACATGTCCATCACATCCTCCGGTGTTCTCATGGAGTGTCCCTAGCCTCACCAACAAGGTCACACAGACCTGGACGCCAGAGGGCATCTGGGAGACGACCTCCACCATCACTTTCAGGGCTGCTGGAGGAGACAAAGTCAAAAGCCTAACCTGCACCGCCAAATCCTGGCTCGGCAAGACACAAGCCAGCACAGTCCAGCTGACTGTGAAGGGTTAGAGCAACAACATTCATCTGCTCTGTTTATATCTTGCAGTACCATCATACATTGAGTTGTGTATTTCCCTTAATACATTTGCATGTGCCTTAAATGTTTTTATCAACAGGATCAAGCATTCATCCAGCAGCCGTTGCTGTGCCAGTCCTGATTGTAATCATCCTAGCTGCAGTGTTTGGAGTGGTCCTCTGTAAGAGACAGTAAATACATGTCAGTTCAAAATGTGCCAATCCTGGAGATGAGTGATATCAAGACTATTAATATTATCCGTTGTTTTTTGTGTGTTAGATGTAAAAGTCAGCATTAACGAGTTCAGAAACCTGAAAGCATAATGATGACGTCATTGTAACGAGATTTCGGTAAGAACGCTTATATCCAAGGCTAATGAGGGCTGAGACATGGCCTATGACCCCTGTGGGAGCAACAGTGTATGACACATGTACAGTGTAATTGGAGCTGCAATGCTGGAGGCTTAACAGCAGATGGTGCTAGAAATAAAGGCATGGTGTTCACTCTCTTTGATGTGCTCAGCCTGACAGAACATTTTGGGTGCACTTTCAGATTAATGCACGATCCATGTTCCTCATATCTTTTTTTTTGTATAGTGATTATTCCAGCCCAAGGCCGACTGCGGATGCCTCAGTGAAACAAATAAATCACTCCCATTTTCTATGATAGTATGTCAGCTGTTTTGAAAAAAGATGTGAGGTGCACACTCTAAGACTCAATGCAAAAATGTTTTCTTTTATTCAAGTACCAACGTTTCGCCTTCATCAGCATATTACAAGACACTGAGCTACCAAACATTTTATAAGACACAGCTCTATGATGAGAGGGAGTGTCTTCAATTACAGGCACATGCCATGGGAGGAGCCGACAATCAACACAAATTGCCACACAGTTGAAACAGGAAAAAAGGCACAAAATGATCAAAGCTCAATTTCCATTCAAGTATAATCTTAAAGACTAAAAAAGACAGAACATGGACAATTGGAAAGTAAAATTCAAAAACACTTACATTCTTTTCAGTTATCAAAAAGTAGTAGACAATAAAAAGTATCATTATCTTAAATACAGCCAGATCAGGAAAAGAATAATGCATTTAAACACCACTTAGTGGAAAGTGGGAAAAGACTGCAAAAACAATTGTTAGGACTTTGAAATAAGACATCTAAATATATGAAACATAATTGTAAAGGATTAAGTACAAAAATATTAAATTTTGAATACAATTTTAGAAAAATAATTTTTAGTAAAAAATTAAATTTGGAAAAAATCTGCTTACAATAGTAATGGTAGATAATTGAAATAGAAAAAAGTTAAATTTTAGGAATTTTGGAAAAATGTTTAAGGATTTAGAACAATCTACATAAAAGGAAGTTAAGGACATAGGACAATCTAGAGTCAAAGAAAAGGTTTAAGGTCAAACTCAACATTAAGGCCACTGGGAGCAAGAGTATTTAAAGTATAGATCTATACTTTAAATACAGATGTCCTTAACGTCCTTTTATGTAGATTGTTCTAAATCCTTAAACATTTTTCCAGAATCACTGAGGACATGCACCCTGTGTTTCCACCAAAAACAAAGTAAATCTGTCTCAATTCAAACTTTCACAGGAGATCACTATGGGATAGATTATCCAGCTAAGTATTACTAAAAATGTATAGGGAGAGACCTCCAAGGCCAGAAAAACAGTCAGCAGACTGGTTGTTTTACAAACAGGACAAATACAGTTAACCTATACTGACAAGTACTAACACTGTGCTTTCCTTACAGGGGGTCCATCTGGAACTGAATCTCCCGGTAAGAACACCCAAAAGTTACCTTTCACTTTTAATCCTGAGATGAAGGGCCTCATGTTCAGTAGCAGAGGGGGGGCAAAATTGGAGTGAAGGTATGTGGAAAGCAAATGCCATACAACATTTGCAAATTTGCACATACTGTATTCTGTCATTGTTGTTATTTATGATCGTTTGCTGACAAAGTTGTTTATTTATGTTGATTTGCCATTAGCTCTTCTCTTGTTAGTAATAAATACAAAATGGAACCTTGCCTCAGGCACTGAATATGCTAGGTCCAGCACTGCTCATGTTTGCATTTCTTCCCTTTTCAGCAGAGCAGAGGATGGTCGTAGTGGGTGGAAAGGTGACAATGAAACCAGGTAGGTGATTTTTTTTTTAGACTTTATCATTCTCGCTCTTCAAGTTTCTCACAATTTAATATTTAATCATTGCTATTCTTACAGGAGGTCATTCTGGAGCAGATTTTCAAGGTGCCAATTTGAACCTTTTGTTATTTAATCAATTATATCACTGGAAAAATACCTGTTTTTATGAATATAAATAAAATATGTATCACCCTTGCAGAGGCCAAGGCAACACTATGGACCTCAATGTTGGCTATGTGTAAGTGTTAATCAATGCTTCTCTACTGCATCACACGACCCTAATAGTAAGCACAGCCTAAAACTGATACTCTGTGATTTCCTCCTCCTCCCATAGAAACAACACCACCACTGTAAACTGAAACTCAAATCTCCAAGCCACGCTGCCCATCCCCAAAGCAGTGAGTTTTACTAACACAGCTGTTCCCTGCTCGTTAGAATCACACACCATTGTGTATCCTTTAGCTGTACATTAATTATCCATTTCTTTTTATGTTTCTGTTTGATATAGTACTCGGAGAACTCCTCCTCACAGGCCTGAGGTCAGTAGTGATGTGGTGGTAATGTTCAAATCAGATGTAAATAAAAGATTTGCCTGCTGTGCTTTGTTTGTTAGTTTGTTTGTGCACACTTGTCAAAGAGACATCAGGAGTGCTTGGGAGTCGAACTCTTAAATCCTGAGTGTCACTGTCTATCTGTCATGCTGCCTTTTCCCAAGGCTCCTTTATTTTAATTTTCCATCCATCCACTAGGACTTTTCTTCCTTTCCCCATCATCTGCTTGCCCCACCCATCTCATCCACACACCTGTTCCCACTTCCCCCATCTGCTCTGGCTCGCCTTCCCCGCTCAACCTGAATCCCAGTTCTAAAAATAATTGTTACATTTATGCGAGATAGGCTTATTATTTGTTTTTGCCAAGTGGTGTGTATTTTTAAGAGCTCTTGTCATGGCTGCCACCTTGATATTCCTGAGTCATTTCACTCAGTTAGGAACCCTCCTAAGCAAAAAGGATTAGCAAAGTTGAGGAATTTGTTATTTATTGAGCATTTTATCAGTATCAAAAGAATGATTTTGATAATTGAAATTAAAAATATGTTTCAGGTTAAGCACAGCACTCAGAACAAACATTATGCTTCAACGTGTTTTTCATATTTTACTTGTTTTACTTTAAAATAAAAATAAAAGCTATTGTAGACAGTTATTCTGTGCAAGACAGTTGCAATTGTCTCCACAGGCAACATGGCTAGAAACTGTTTGAGGCAAGACACCAATAAAAATCACAACTTCACTAAGTTATATTTTATGCTTTGTTTGCTAAACTGTCTCACTCATCAGGTAGAAAGATAAGGCCACAGGTGTGTAAGCACTATGAGGCCATGTGAAGATGAGAAGAAAAGCTGTTTGCCACGTGCTGCAGTGATGCTGCCATCTCCACCACTTAAGAAAACACGACCAAAGAGACCAGTGGTGTCAGCAGGAGCAGAAGTCCAGCACTCGTGCTGCTGGCGCTGTTGCAGAAGTTCCCCTGACAGCACCTAACTTCTTCTCCAATGATGTTTGACATCAGTGCAGACGTTGTATTTGAGCAGACCAACTTGGAGGCACAGCCTTTAACGGCCACCTTTTCATTTCCTATATTCACTGAGAAATTGAAAATAATGTTAGTGTGTGATCTGTCAGTTTTAATACAGCATCCCTCTGAGCAGAGGGAATATGTGGAGCAGAGTTAGATGTTTATATCATAGGCCGGTTACCTTTTGTTGAGATGCAGTAGTCCTCATTCCCGTCACAGTTCAGAGTTGCGGTGCATGATTGTCCATCACAGGTGAAGCACTTTTTGCCGTTTGGATTGGATTTGGTGGGCTCTGTAATACAGAACATACATTGTTCGTATTAGGTGTAGAGGGGGATTGAGGGGTGACTGTAATGTCCTGTTCTTCTTCAGTGCATTTTTAAATCCCTTTTAATGGACTTTTGTTGGTCTTTCCCTGCTGATGAGCAGCTTACATATGAACAGATATACAAAATCCACCTAATGGCCAGAATAAATGTTGGCACTGTTCATTTCTGCAAACCACAGATATGTTACATTTCTACATTTGTTTAGTGGACACATTGAAACTATGTTTCAGCAATGCTGTGGTTAACATGTGATTAGGTTCAGGAACAAAACGTCAGCTCATATACAACGGCACTTTAGAAACAGTGATGTGTTAGCCTGCATATGAAATGTACAAATGTAATGTATCCATGGTTTGCAAAAATGTGCAATGCCAACATTTTCTTCTGGCAACTGAGATGCCAGTTGTCTGTTCATGGACTGATGATGTGATGATTTTGAAATACAGGAAAATGTGACTCTTTTTACAGTAAGCTATGTAACAGGTAAGGTAATAAAACAAAATTGATTTAAACCTGGAAATTCTGTCTGTCTGCCTCTCTCTCACACACACTAACTGTATTGTGACAGTTGGGGGTATCTTGCCCGTGGGCTCTACTGTAACAAATGGTGACTGACAGAAAAGTAATCTTCCTCATACTGGCTCTGGTCTTGGAATTTGAGTCTCCTTGTGTCTCTTTCTACATCTGCTCCAAACATATTGTCTCAGGTTCTGATAGATGGACTGGCATCATCACTTCTCAATACCTACATTCACATTGTCTCTATGGAACAAGACATAAATAAATGACTTGTATCTGTTAAAAATGTATTGGCTTAGTCAGTAAAATCAGAGTTATTTTAAAATAATGAAACAAGTCATTATTTGATATCTGAAACATGAACTTTTACGCTCTGTAGTTTTCAGTTTTTACAGCTTTTTGTTCATACTTTTCAATAAAAACAGCTCTCAATGCAGAGATGCATCTAAATACTAACAGACAATATAAGAAAGTTACCGGGGGCAGGTTGGGCGTTGCAGAGCGCTGAGGTGCAACACTTGCTGGTAATTACGGTTTTGGCACTCCCAAAGTTGGCTGAGGCCTCAACACACTCTTCAGCCACAGCACAACCCTTTGAGTTGATGTCAGCAAGTTTTGAACCACCTGAAAGAAAAGAGGAACTTTTGTAAACTGGGCCAGTGCTAAGCAGTTTTATAATAAAAACAATGCACCACAAATGGCCATACCTGCATATGAAATGACTCTTACTGCAACACACTGCGAAGGACATTCCTTTATTGTGTCTGTGCAGGTTCCTGAGGCTCCCGATATACACTCATAACATTTCAGGGAGTAGGCTGAGAAAACACAACACTCATAAGTTAAAAAATGAAAATATAAAAGCAACATTTTATTCCACAAGGAGTGGACAAAATCTTTTTAACATCCTAACTCTGAAGTTAATTCATCAAAATTATGAGCACAGCTGCAAAAATATGTATCAAGGTGGATGACAAGTGCCATTCAGACAGATGTTTGTTTTTTAACTACAGCAGAATATAGAGAACGCCAAATCATCTGTGTACAAACTGCAGGTGAGTAACAAAGAGCAACAAGTACTTTACACACAATACTGTCATTTGGCATGTGACCGTAAGTGACACATCTGTAGTATTTGTAAAGGTAAATGTAGTCATAATAAATTATAATCATTTCCTTAAAGATCAAACAGTTACGAAACAAATAACAGAACAAAAACTTGCCTTTAGGGAGAAGCACAATACCCAAGATCAGCGTGAGGAGATGCATTTTGTGATGGCAGGACACGACTGAGTATGAGTTTGATTTTCCACAGCTATAAGTAGTTCTCCTGAGAAGGGGTTGTCTTCATCCTCAGACCACTCCCTAGTCTCTCCTTGGCAGTGACTAAATGTGATACATATGGAAGGTCTTGTACATTTACATGAAATTAAAGTGATATGCTATCTGATTATGGGGCAATATTTGAATTACCTTCAACAAAAGGCCGTTAACTGAGGCGGGGTGCGGTTACCTGCCAGCGTTTGTTCACAGGCAACTGAAGAGTGAGTGCAGTGAGCTGTGCCGGTGGTAAATGTTTAACTTTTATCACTTATCAACAGTAGTGTGCTTTCTACTGCTTAGTGCCGGATAAAAGCCCCAACAGACAGATCAAAATATACATACATACACAGAAAGACAGACAGAACCAGTGAAATATTGTTTGTTTGTTTGTTTGTAATGAACCTCAAGATGCCAACGCCCAGAGCAACGACGACTGCAAACACATAGATAGCATTAGCTTATTAAACTAATGATATTTTTAGCAGTTAGAGTGTTGGCTGCATTTTTGTTTTTCCTTTCTTTTGCTTTTGTATAACTTTGATTTGGCTGTGTTGGCTCTTAAACTGCGTGCAATAGAAATCCGATTGATGCCCCGCAGCACGACGCTTTTTGTGTGTGTTGGGGCGGCACTCGACTCGCATCAATGATGCCGCTGGTGTGTTTTAGCCTTAATCCTCCCAACATCTCTGCTCTGTAATGTTTCTGTCGGCACTGGAGGAGGTTTCTGGATGATCTAATTCACATGTAGGTTCAATTCAACTTGGCTGGCTCAAACCATTATACACAGGGATCTGTTAATCAGTGTTAAATAGTTTGTAACTTAATCAGAGGAACAAAAAGGACAGTAATTATTGGAAATATACTCCTTAACCGTGTGTTAACACGTGATGTGGTAGCTGGGCATTCATCCACAGTGGGACTCTGATTAAGGAGTTGACACGAAGGCAGAGAGCGGTTTGTTAACTTTATGCAGGCACTTCAGAGAATGGTACAACGGTACATGGACATATGTGTATGTGTGGTCTCTGAAAATACAAACAGAAATACATATATATATATATATATATATATATATATATATAACCATGTATGGTTTCATAAATGCCTGTGATTTACTAAACGTAACTAAATAATAACTTAATGTACTCCACAGACACATTAATCATACATTCATCACATCTTCTGACATCATTTCAAGGCAGTAGGTTAGCTTAACAGGCCCTAACAAGCAGAAACGTTAGCTTGCTAAACACAAAGAAATTATCTCCAGCCATGTCAATATTCCTAGCACAAAACAACAAGAAGGGCACGTGAAGCATAAATAACTGAAAGGAAATACATTATAAGAGGTGCTTACATCCGTCACGAACGCACACCGTATGTCCTCACTCCTTCCTCTGCCTGCAGCAACTGGTGAAAATAAACAGAGCATGTGGCACTGAGCTAACTATGCAGGCAACAGCTCCTCCTACTGGCCACACAGAGGGCAGCAACTAACACTCCTGAGGGATTCTGCACAGCCGCCCCCATAATAGCCTTGGCTGTTATGTACTCCTATTAATCCCTCTAGTCTCTACTTAAGCGTCCTGGTTGTCGTCATCAGGTATGGCTGGCAGTTGAACCAATTTCACTACAGGCCGCGCATTGGTTCTGTCCTTCACTTTGATTTCTGCTGATCTGATATATCCATCTGCACTGGTGTGAAGCTTGACAACCTTACCGATGGGCCAGTGTGCACGAGGTAGCTGTGAGTCAAGTATCATCACAACTGAATCTTGAGCCAATGCACTCGTAGGCTGGCGCCACTTTTGCCGGGTCTGCAGTGTGGGCAGGTAACTCCTGATAAACTGCGTCCAAAAGTGGTCCGCCATCATTTGGCTGTGTCGCCACCTCCTTCTTGTGAGAGTGTCAGGTGTGTATGTCACTTGTGGGAGGGAGGCGTCCCGCCGCCCCATCAGCAACATGCATGGTGTCACAGGATCTGGGTCCGCGATATTGGAAGACACATACCCAAGTGGTTTGGCATTGAGGATACCCTCCACCTCACATAGCAGGGTGAGAAGGACATCTTCTGTAACTGCTTGTGTCCCCATTACGACCTGCAGGGCTGTCTTCACAGAACGTATCTCCCGTTCCCATGCTCCGCCGAAGTGTGGGGCTGCCGGTGGATTGAATTTAAAGGAGATCTGTTGAGCTGCCAGACTCTCTTTAAGCTCAGGCTCCATGGCGGCGAAAGCCTCCTTAAGCTCCCGCTCCGCTCCCCGGAAATTTGTCCCCTGATCTGATAAGATTTCAGAAGGAGTTCCACGCCAAACTATAAATCGTCTCAGGGCGAGGAGAAATGCATCTGCATCCAGACTGCTGAGCAAATCCAGATGGACGGCACTTGAATATTGCTCCCCAGCGCTTCTCATTGCGACGACCAATCTTGACTGTGTGCGGTCCAAAACAGTCTACGCCCGTTGAATAAAATGGTGGCTGGAAAAGTCGAAGTCTAGCTGGGGGTAAATCAGCCATGACTGGCACAGCGGGCTGTCCCTTCCATCTTTTGCATCCTACGCAGGCCCTTTGGTTGCGTTTGACTGCCTGTCTTCTTTGCAGGACCCAATACTGGCGTCTGAGCTCAGCATAAACTCGGTCAGGGCCAGGGTGCAGCAGGCGTTCATCTGTGTCACGGATGAGGAGGTTTGTTGTAGCATGGTGGGGATCCAGCACGATTGGATGAACGTCAATGGGAGCCAAGTTGTTCAGGTTCCGCAGACGTCCACCAACGCGGATGAGTCCAAGTTCATTGTCCCACTCTGGTGCTAGACAGCTTAGTCTACTGCTTGGGGGCACCTGATGACCAGACCTCAGAGACTTAACTTCCTTCGGGAAACTTTCACTCTGGCAGGCTCTGAGGAGATGAAGCTCAGCATCACGGAGGCTATCTGGTGGTGACATAGCGGGGTCTGAGGTCGCCGCCCCATGTAGAGACTGCTCCGTAGCACTAAGTAAATTGGCCCAGGTTGAATACTGTGTGGCATCAATGGCTGGAACTGTTAGAAGGGACTGGGTGAGACCACAGAAGATACCCCCTTTTAGTTCTTCTGCACCTTCGGCTTCACCTGTGATTTCAGCCGAGGGCCATTGGTCTGGTGGCTTGTAAAGGAATGAAGGTCCCTGGAACCAGCGACTGGGATTGGCTAGATCTGCTATTGACTTTCCCCTTGTGATGTCATCTGCTGGGTTACTGGTGGAGTCGACGTACCGCCATTCCTTCCCGTGAGTGAGCTCCTGGATCTCTGAAACTCTTGTCCCAACGAAGACTTTGTATCTACAAGAGTCAGATTTAAGCCAGGTAAGGACCATAGTTGAGTCCGACCACAGGAATGTGTTGGTGATGTGCAGAGTCAGCTCACGGTTTATGAGGGCAGACAGCTGAGCTCCACTTGATGCACCACAGAGCTCTAGCCGTGAGATGGACAATTGGTGCCTAGGTGCCACCTTCGATCTGGCCATTACAAAGGAGACATGTATCCTTTCTCCGTCATGCATGGTCAGGTAGGCCACTGAGCCATATGCTTGCTCCGATGCATCACAGAATATATGTAGCATATATTCTATGTCTTCAGTAGCCAATTCTGGTGGTGCGTAGGTCCTGGGGATGGAAATACTGGCTAGCTGTGGCAGCTCCTTCTCCCAGCTACCCCAGGCCTTGAGGAGATCCGGAGGGAGATTTGGATCATCCCAGCCTCTTTTCTTTGCCCACAGATTCCTCACAATGACCTTCGCTCTTGTCGTGAAGGGGATCATCAGGCCTAGGGGGTCATACTGTGCTGCTAAAACATGGTAGATATTCCTCAATGTAGAAGTTGGGTCTCCAGTAGCCTCAACTTGTAGCCAAGCTCATCTGTTTCCCAGTGCCATATTAGACCCAAGGCCATCTCCTGTGGGTTAGTTGATTTCTCCATGAGCCACAACTCCGTACTCGGTGACCTGGCAGCAGGTGGCAGATGAGCAATGACTGATGACTCATTGCAGGCCCACTGACGGATTTCGAATCCTCCCTCTGCCAGAACTTGCCGCATTTTATCCACCAGGCCCTTTGCTAGCTTGGTTGTAGGGAGGCTCTGAAGGCAGTTATCAACATAGAAAGACTGCATCAGAGACTGCCAGATGTCCTCATTCCCCTCTCCTGAATTCTTCACATGTGCCTGCAGTGCGAACGTGGCACAGCAGGGGCTGCTGGCTGTGCCAAATGGCAGAACCTGCTACTGGTACACATCTGGTTCTCTTTCCCTCTGCAAGTTTCGCCAAACGAATCTCAGTAATGGCTGGTCCTCTGGGAGAAGACAGACCTGGTGAAACATGGCACGGATGTCACCACTAATTGCCACCTGATACTGCCTGAACCGCAGAAGAACCCCAAGAAGCGTTGGGCCGAGTGTAGGGCCCGGCAGGAGCTGATCATTCAGAGAGAGACCGTGATAGTTAAAGGAGCAATTGAAAACCAGCCTGTGTTTCCCATTATGCTCAACTAAGTGATGTGGTATAAACCAGGATTCTTGAGACTCCTTCACCTGCTCAGGCTCAAGTTTCACCACACATCCACCATCAATCAGTTTTTTCATCTCATCCTCATAGATCTGAGCTTTGGTAGAATCTTTAACCAGCCGCCGTTCTGTACTCCTGAGAGTTGGCATCACCGATTCCACGGTAGCTCGTAGTTTTGGAGCATTCTTGAGACGAGGTAGGGGAGTAGCATAGCGTAATGTATCTCCAACCTCGACTCTTACTTTGCGAGACTTCAGGACGGCAATGGCTTCGTCATCTTGACAGGAGCGTACTGCCAGCTTCTCGCTGCGAAAGGGGAGGACATCAACTTGCAAGAGACGCTCTACATGCTGGTAAATGTTCTCTGTTGCTGGCCTTGATGTTGATGAGAAGTAGCATGTCCGAGTCTGTGAGCCATTGGGTGTATGGTCATCTGGCCTTTGCAGAGCCCAGCCCAACTCCGTATGGACCGCACCAGGACCACCATCTGGACTCATCCGAACTGGCTCTCTGGCAGCTATCAAGCATGTATTATCTGCCTCAATCAGGAGAAGAGGGTGCACATTTTCGAAGGACTGAATAGGTATCCCCCTCAGATGGCGATAGCGCTTCTGTCGGAGGCTTACTGGATAGGACTGTTCGGCCAAAGCCATACGCTGGGCTGTGAAAGCTCCCCTTATAAGGTGCTTCTCTCCAGGCTGTGTTTGGGAGGAAATATAGAAATCCACCGAGGAGCCAGTGAAGTGTGCGACATCATGGTGGACGGTCCGCAGCACCATAGACTCTACCTCTCCTTTAAGGCAAAGGTGGGACACAGCTGCGGGAAGGATGATGGTTCGTTCAGCTCCATCGTCCAGGATTGCATGAGTGGGTAGAGACTTGTTTCCATGGCTCACAATTACTGGCACAACCTTTAAGTAGACCCTTCCACCCTGCTTGGCTGGGGTGAACTTGGCTCTAGTTGAGGGAGTGATAAGATAAACTCCTGAACCTGCCCTGGCGATGACATGAAGAACTTTCAGGTGTATATCCTGGCATTCGCTACAGGCTTTCTTCAGTGTGCATTCCTCAGTGACGTGGCTTGTACGGCCGCATCTCCTGCAACGTTTTCCATCAGTAATCCATTTCTCAATTTGGTCAGCTGTACATGCTGCAATGTTGGGGCACTGGGAGAGATAATGTTCTACACTCTTGCAAAATAAACACAGACGTTTGGATCTCTTATCTTTGGCGACTGACTGACTAACCTTGAGTAAAGGGTTACCATCCTTAGGTTTTTCAGTACCATAATAGACTATCGACTGAGTCTTGGATTTTGGAGCAGAAATCCTTTCCTTCTTGGGAGTAGCCTGCTTTTCTGCCTGGTGGCGTTGAGCCATTTTCAACGACAATCTCTGGGCTTCTGCCTTGAACTTTAACCACTCGGCAAGGTCTCTCAAGTTGTAAGGATGAAGGCTGTTTGTTTGAAATCGGCCATACGCTTGGAGATGCTCCACAAAACTGTCTCTTGAGTACCTAGGCAACTTACTTAAGAGCCTGTCCACATGTCCAGTGGACATTATCTCAATCCCATTCGGACCTTCAAGTGCTGTTAGCATTCCCACCAGCAGGTCTACATTGAGAGCAAAACTCTGGAATGCCTTTGAATCACCCGGTTTCACATCTGGGGCATTCAAGATTGCGGCTACTTCGCTCTGTGCAAGCTGATGTGGCTGCCCATACTGATGCTGCAGTGCCTGCATTGCCGTGGTGTATGGCTGCGGACAGTGTCGACATGACTGTGCTATCAGCCGTGCTTCATCCAATATGAGCTGCTCCATGAGCACTCTGTATTTATAGTGCTCAGAAAGTTCAGGGTGTGGCTGCAGCAGGTGATCCAGGGCCATCTTTAAGTCTGCAAACTCCCTCTCACTATCATGCTCCAATTTAGGAAGCTTAGGAACTGGGACAGGTTGTGCAGGAAGTGGGAGAGGAGGTAGTAGCCCTGGTGTTACAGCTTGTGTCACGGCGGGTCTCAACCCTAGCGCAGGCTGAGGCACTGGGTGGCCCATGGTGGGAGGCTGAGAAGACCCCAACGCCAGGGTTGGTTGATAACTCAGCTGAAACATTGGGGTTGGTTGATATGTTGGCACGGGATAAGGCTGATAAGCTGGCTGGATTGTAGTACTGTAATTGGGCTGATAAATGGGCTGACCGACTGTCATTGGAGTGGACTGATAGCCAGGCTGTGGTGCTACACTTGGAGCTTGGAGCTGTGGTTGGAATACTGGCTGAACCATATTTGGGATAACTAACTGAGATCCGAGCTGTGGCAAGGCAATATTGGCTGGGTAAGGTGTAGACTGCATCATACCGGAGGGAGCTTGATAGTGCATTGGTAGAGTGGGTGTAGTTTGGGTGTACAGCATTGAGATCCAGGTGGCGAAAACAAAGATGTTGATTGAGGAGTCGGTCCTGGGGCGAACTGCAGCATTGGATTGACAGAAGCAATAGATTGAGGCCAGTAGGCGGCCTGCGGAGGCACAAAGGTGGCTGGCTGGGTTGCTGAATAGCTAAGAGCTCCAGGTACTGGAAGGGATGTTGGTTGCACCAAACTGGGGGTAGCAGACTGTTGCATCATAGCAGCAGCTGTCATTTGAGTAGATGAGATGGTAGGAGGTAAGGCTTGTGTCAATGTGTAGCAAGTTGACGTTATACCGTGATGTGCAGTGGGCTGCGAGGCTGCCATGTGCCTAAAAGCATAGTTCACCTGTGGCTGAGACACAAACTGCTTACTGCTTTCCACGGGTTGTGTAGTGGCGGTACTCATAAAATAGCGATCAGAGACAAGTACAGAGTATCCTGACATTATTGATCCGCTTACAGCAGAGCTGACATCTGAATGAACTTCGTTGTCTGATTCTTCGCCACTACTGTGATCATGTCCTCCTGTTGAGGGTTTAGATGCAAACCTTAAACTATCATCGAATTGACAGGAAAGGTTATCTGGCTGACTTGCGTGCTCCTTACCATCAACTACATAATGTGGCTGTTGCTGGGGTAACTCAGGTGAGAGCCCGAACACAGAATGTGGCTGGTCACTTCGTGTAGCAGACTCGGCATGCATACCTGGTGACTGCAGCACTTTAGTGTTGGCACTCGGGAGTTTGCTCCTTGCTCCCTGCTGTTTTTGAGAAGCAGTGGAGGACAACAACTGAGGAGATAAGTTCACTTGATAGTCCAGCAAGTGTGTGGGGAGACGCCTGTCCCTTCTCTGTCCAGTTATAATGCTGTCAGCAGATGCTGCTGCTCCCTGCTCGTCCATATCTATCACTGTGGGTGAATTGATCCGGCTCGAAGGACCATTATTGGAAATATACTCCTTAACCGTGTGTTAACACGTGATGTGGTAGCTGGGCATTCATCCACAGTGGGACTCTGATTAAGGAGTTGACACGAAGGCAGAGAGCGGTTTGTTAACTTTATGCAGGCACTTCAGAGAATGGTGCAACGGTACATGGACATATGCGTATGTGTGGTCTCTGAAAATACAAACAGAAATACATATATATATATATATATATATATAACCATGTATGGTTTCATAAATGCCTGTGATTTACTAAACTTAACTAAATAATAACTTAATGTACTCCACAGACACATTAATCATACATTCATCACATCTTCTGACATCATTTCAAGGCAGTAGGTTAGCTTAACAGGCCCTAACAAGCAGAAACGTTAGCTTGCTAAACACAAAGAAATTATCTCCAGCCATGTCAATATTCCTAGCACAAAACAACAAGAAGGGCACGTGAAGCATAAATAACTGAAAGGAAATACATTATAAGAGGTGCTTACATCCGTCACGAACGCACACCGTATGTCCTCACTTCTTCCTCTGCCTGCAGCAACTGGTGAAAACGAACAGAGCATGTGGCACTGAGCTAACTATGCAGGCAACAGCTCCTCCTACTGGCCACACAGAGGGCAGCAACTAACACTCCTGAGAGATTCTGCACAGTAATACTTTAAGAATAACTATACTCCAATGATTCCAGCAGAGACAATGATGAGGCTGCTCTGTGCTAAGGGTTTATTTTCTTTTGCTGCTGCAGTTACTTCTCTGAAGTGATAAAATAAGGACAAGTTTGTTCACTAGTGACACGCACTCACAGTACCTAAGGGTGTATGCTGAACGAAAAAAAACAAGCCCAGTCAAGTAAAAAAAATAAGTCTTCCTCGAATACACGTAACAGCAAATCAAATTCAAATCACTTCAAGCTTTATGTGAAGATTTGACATTCCCAAATTTTGAGTCACGCTTGCTGGGGTGGTGTGATGCTCAGAACTGTTAGAAAAGTAATCACCCCAGTTAATCTCATAAAAGCTACAAAAAAAGCTGTAGATAGCCCTAAAAAGGGAATAGGCTGCTAGAGATGATATGTATGAACAATGCAAATGTGGTTTTGATAAGAAGCAAGGCTCCAAGGATCGGCATGAGCTCTTCTGGGAGGAGTCTCGGGATGAGCTCAAATCTGACCTTTAAGTTATAGTGGCTGTCATTTGACTTCAGTTCTGCTTTGAAAATGTAAATGTTTACTTGAGGTAGGTCATCATGGTGAACACTAAAGGTGTTTTCACCCTTGGTCCTTTTTAAATGAACTGAACTCAGTCCTCTTAAAGTGGATCAAAAGTGGGCAGACGACTTTGAGGTCAACTTCAGCTTTGACGGGCCTCAGTCCCTTTCTGTTCACACTACAGCCTATATATAATACATATTGATGTAGTATTGTTTTTACTTTGACGTGACACTGCAGTGCGGTTATGAACTTAAAATTGGAGGAAAAACTTAGCGCTTCTGTGCATTGTGGACAGTTGCTGTTTGATGCTTTCCTTGTTCCATATCTGTAGAAGTGCAGTTGCTACTCCTCGTCCACTTGTCGTGCTGTCGTTACCTGTGGCCGTGGTTCCATTGTGTTTATTATGCATCCCACTGAAATAGCATGTGATCTGTGTATGGCAAGCCTGGAGGGTTACAATACAATAGCAAAAGGCAGAGTGGACCCGCAGCGTTTCGTGTTCACAAGGCACAGGTTAAGTGAACCACAGTCCTCTTTCACATGAACCGACAATGTGAACACAAAAAGAACAGAGTCCCTTTTCCATTGGTCCACTTTAAGAGGACTGAGTTCGGTTCAGTTATAAAGGACTAAGGGTGTTTTCACACTTGGTCCTTTTCATCCCTCTGAGTGAACTAAGACCGTGATTCGGCATTTTTTGTGCTTATATGAACACTCCAAGAGAACTCAGACCCCCCTGAAGCTTCAAGTCCACAGTGCGGTTCAGTTAACCTGTGCACTGTGAACACAATGTGCTCCAGGTTCACTTTGCTCTTTTGCCGTTGTATTCAGCCCTCTAGATCACATGCTGTTGCACTGGGACGCTTGAAAAAAACTGACAAAACCACATCGGCCTGACGCTAGCAAGGATATGAAATGTAGAATACATCAAATGGTAACAGTCTACAGCACAGAAACGCTAAGGTTTTCCTCCAGTTTTAAGTACATCTGAAAGCAAGGGGCTTCATAACAGCACTACAGTGCTATGTCAAAGTAAAAACAAAACTTTATCAATATATATTATATACGGGCTATAGTGTGAGCAGAGAGAGGACTGAGGGCTGGCTCAACAGGTGCTGTCAGAACTAACACCTAAGTTTCATTTGTCAGGAAAACAAAGTCACAAAGGTGAAAGCACACATAGAGATTTGTGGTGTTGTGTTCTTTTCGGGGAAATGAAAGCTACAGACCATGTAAATGTGGCCATTCCACATTTCCTGTTAACTCTTACATTGCTGAAGTGAGCTTGGTGTGAAATGTTTTAAGGCAATAAATCAGTAAACACTTGAGAATGCACTAAAAAGAGCCACACATATTGTCTTTTTCACTTGTTTCCTTTTGTCTCAGGATAATTGACAACTGCTCTTTTTACTGGTGTTTGAAAATTTTTAAAAAAAAATATATATACAGAGTTCTATATCTTTATGTCTGCATCATCAGTACACCAAAACGTCAGTTACAACATCACAAAGTCAATAATTGCTCGCAAATGAAAGAAGTGATCACATTTTGCTTTAACATGTGTAGACAGATGGTTTTCTCTTCCTTTCTTCCCACTGCTGTGCAGGCTACGGCTGTTCAACATGGCAGGGGTGTGCAAGTGACTGACACGGAGTGTGTCTGCAGGTTTTTTCATTCTCAACAAAGCCTACGGAAGGTTTCCTGCTTTATATCTGACTCTTCACCACAGATTGGGCTTACAGTTTCACATATCCCTCCAGTACGGTGCAACAAGAGTCTTGACTTTCAGTGCCATATTTTTGATGATGTGACCTGATTATTGGACATAACAGCTTGCAACTGCTATTATATATAACAGCAGGTCAATCAAGGTGTTAGCAGAGCAGGCGGCTGTATTCGGAAAGAGCCGAAGACTTTTTCTCGATACGGGCTGCGTAGTGAAACCTGTAAAACCAGACCAGACCACAACTTGTATTCACCTCGATGAAACCAGTGTTTTCATGGAGTTTTTTGTAAGAATATATATTTTTGAGCATTTTGCCATTAGCTGATTTATATAATACAGAGGCAGGCAGGAAATGTGTGGGGGTTGCTGAGCATGACACAACAACAGAAATGCTTCAAGATCTCTGGATTACTACTGCACCCCTTTTCAAATGCACGGCCTGTTTCATTGGCAGAAAACTTACTTTTTAATACATAATGTTCTACTTGTAACTACAAAGAGCATTGTTGTACTTACATGCCTTTTGTGTAAAGATCCAGTGTGTAGGATTTAGGGGGATATGTCACAGAAATGGAATATAAAGTATAAGAGTGGCTCCTCATCTATGGAGATGGACATGTCCACTGCCATGTTTTTACAGCAGCTCAGAACGGACAAACCAACCACTGGCTCCAGATAGAGCCATTTGCATTTTCACATTTTCACGTCGGCCACCGTAGTCAGAAGCCCATCTGTGATGAGCAGTGTCAGATAAACACTGACTATGTTTAAAAGGTCTTTAGTATCCCGGTTTTGAGGCTTATCCCGGCTTTGAGCATATCCGGGATATGATGTTTACATGGAAAACAGAGAAACCTGGTTATTCATATCCCTGTATACATGATAAATACCAGTAACCTATTTTCTGATCACTGCATCCAATCTGCGCAGGCGTGTGTTACGTCTTTTACGTCTTTTGTTTACAACAGATTGAGCGGGAAATGTGATATATTTATTATATATAGAAGTAAGACAAAAATGAGACCTCCGTGGCTTCTAGCGGGCTTAGCGTTAGTAAATACTCACGTCGCATTACAGCTATGGCTCATCCACTTCATCTTCAGCAATGGGAGGAGAGAGCGACAACAAATATTGAATACGTCACCAACTTTGATAGGTATTCGGCTGTCACTGCCACCACGCAGTACAAGGCAACAGCGGATGAAAATACGTAGCCGTGACTGGTGGGATAGGATCGTTCTCATGGAGTTTACAGATTCAGAGTGGAGA
Organism: Epinephelus fuscoguttatus; assembly: GCF_011397635.1. NCBI lineage: Eukaryota > Metazoa > Chordata > Actinopteri > Perciformes > Serranidae > Epinephelus > Epinephelus fuscoguttatus. Next base: position 24,623,712 of record NC_064759.1, read on the forward strand.
GAAAACTTCAGAATGAGTAGGGCATCCTTCAGCCAGCTGTGTGACGTAGTTGAACCATTCATGAAACCGGGATAAGGCGTATACATGCTCCAGTATCCCGGCTTCTATCGGAGTACTCCAGGTGGCAAAACCGGGTTTCTTGAAACCGGGAAAAGGGCATAACCCGGTTTCTGAATTCGGGATATGGTGTTTACATGCACAAACACAAAAACGGGATACGTAAAAAACCCAATCAAAATCGGGATTCTAAAGACCTTGTAAACAGTCAATGATTTGTACAGTGAAAATGCTTTTTTTGTGCTTCTATCAGTTTAAATTACCAGGTCTGTTTTTGTGGAGAGGTGGAGACCTCTGGGGATAATTCGGCTCCCGCTAAAAACCTCCTAATCATCTGAATCAGAAAAAGGCGAGCACACATCAAGTTATCAAAGAAAAAGGGTGAGTGCACCTGCACCATAACGTCGTAGGCAAGCCACCCACTTCCGACATGCCAAACAGCATGACCCCTGTTCAGAGAGACTTTGGTGAGGTGACGGTGACATGTCCCCCTTATTCCCGATGGAAATTACACGCTTAGGCGACTGGGATTAGCTGTTTGGTCATTTGTATTAGCTCAGAGTTTTTAGAATTTGGATTACAGTGGCTTTAGTAACCAAAACCAAACTGAAACTAAAAGTGAGTCGATTTTTTTTTTTTTTTTTTGGCCATTTTGCCTTTAATGGACACAACATTTACTGCACATTACACCCCTCTTCATCTTACACCATGTTTCCTGTTTCTCTCTATGCTGTCGACTGTCAAGTAAAGGCAATAATGCTCAAAAAATAAATCTGAAATGTCCCCACATCCCCAGTGCAAATAATCCCCTTACTGTTGAAACATTTCTATTATCGTGTTTGGTTGATTTATGTTGTCTTTGTCCTCAAGCACCAATGAGTGGTACGCAAATGAAGTTCATGTTATTATAAATGGAAAGCGAGCAAAAGAAAATGTGGTGTTTACCAGTTCTTCTCGGTGAGGATGGTGTGCGACAGCTGACAGCGGGGCATGGCCAGTATTTGGCTGCGGAGTTTTGAAACCATGGTGGAGAAGGCAGGATGCCCTCTGTATCCCGGGAGCAGGGAGAAGAGCGGGTATGTTCCTGAGCCTTAACACAGTACAGATTAATTCCCATTTTACACGATATACAAGAGGACAATTGAGTTTTGCCTTGTGTGACGATAAATTCTGTATAACCTGCTTTGGTCAGATTATCGTCCCCGTCATTCTCCTGCATAGGAAGGAGGAACATGTTGACTTCAGTTGACAGGTAGTCCTGCCCCAAGCCAGGGAAGATATTGCAGTCCAGCATGGACAGTGTACCTAAAATGAAACCACATATTCCCAGTCAAATCTCTACACCAAATACTAATCATATTCACAGTATTGTCCCAAACCATTCACACTGGTTTTCCCATTTAAACTCAGTTTCAACCATTAAACATGATTTGCTCCTAAAAGTAACCACCAGCGTGGACAGAACATAAATATGTATGAGGAGAATATTCAAGTAGTTTTGAACCTTTGTATTTGAGATGAGAGTGAGTCATTAATTTGTCCACCACCATGTGCATGTTCTTCAGATTCCTTGGGCAAAAATCATCCCGTCTGATCTTATTCTGGAGGAACACTGGAGGAATTTAAGGAAGAGATACTTTCATTTTGATATCACTGAACCTGGTTGGCGTGTCATTTTTTGTGTTTCTGCATTAAAAAGTCACCTATATGAGGATAGTACTCCGCTCCATCGTCATTGCCTGAGGAGCCAGTGCTGTCATGGCTTGCAGATGGAGTGGAGGGTTTCAGCATCTCAGCAGTCTGAAGAAACCTATCCACAAACATTATGTTTAAGTTCCTGTGTGGTAAGAACTTCTGCATTCACCAGGGAAAAGTTGAAAAGGTTGGGTAATTAAAGCTGGGGTAGGCAATTTCATTTTGGTGTAATTTGGGCAAAAATCCCACAGTAAACTTTGAGTATTGTGAGAGAAAACTAGACTTCTGCACCTCCTCTTGACTGTTACCAGGCTTTAGCAAATCTAGGTCATGATGGGAGACTTTGGCCAATCAGCAGTTCCTACTGGCTGTTCTAAAAACGCAGATGTGCGTGCACTGACGTCCTTTCTGTGAATGATTTATTCCTGATTCAATGGCAGAGAATCCTGCACAGAAAGTAACTATTCCAGCATTTGTAACAACTGCCTACACTGCAAAGCAAATAAGAAAGGAAGATGGATTTGTCAAAAAGAGTCTGAAAATAAACCAAATAAAACAAAATCTTGTTAAAAGTTGCTAAAAATGTTGCGAACAGTTTATCCTTCTGCCAACTAGAGCCAAAGGCTCATGGCTGTGACTTCAAATTCACATTTATGTAGCTAATGTTAGCTAGAGCCCAGCGAAAACACCAGCGAAGTTCACCCAGCGAAAACACCAGCTCTGAGGTCAGCAAACTTTCTGTTGCTACGGTTACACAGGTCAGACCCACTGCTGCTGCTAGCCACAAGCCCGCTAAAACATCCAGCACTGGGGGGTTTTGTGCTGGCTAAATTCAAACTACTCTGGCCACAAACCAAAGGTACGTTTGCAGAACTGCTGCCCGCTCTCCTCCCAGTGGCGGGGAGCGAGAAGGAGAGCGTGGGGTAAGAGGGGACCAAGTGAATGCGCTTCCTCAATTCCACAATGGTATAATTACATAAATCAAACACTGGGTTACTGTATAAATGGTGTGCATATGCCCCTAGGTGTCTGAGGGAAGGACAGAGCAGGGAGCAGCAGGAGGAGGGTTGATTTTCAGCCTTTTTCTTTCTTTATTTCCGAGCATGTAATATTATTTTTAGACATGCTTGAGAAAAAATGCCCTTGAATTTCTAAACTTTTAAAGATATACAAGTTGTTACATTTGGTTTAAATGAATTTATATACTCTCCAAGCCAATACAATCTACTATCTAGCTACTACCCTGCTGATTAGAGTCATTGCTGTCAACTATAGAGTTATAAATTTCAGTTGTGTAGAGTCACATTAGGGGAAGTATTCACATGGAACGTTCCCTGCGTATACATGGCAAGTCATTGTCAACAGGCCTGGCTCCACCTGTATTTGCTGTTTACAAAGCCAATGGAAAGATAAACATTATTGAGCTTATGAAAAAGCAGAAGACAAATATTCTCTCAAGATACAAGATGAAATGCTCAACATTCCTGTGTGTGTGGGAAAGGGAGCTTTGAGAGCTACCCTCTTGTTTTGTTGCCTGAGCAGTAACCATATCACAGATCCATTGCAGATAAGCAAGTACCAACCTGTAAAGGTTTAAGTCAGTAAACCAGTCTTGAACCACAATGACTACATGGCACACTGTAAACAGGAAGGCGGCGATCTGAAGTGACTGTCAACGGATTATGCAGAGAGAGATCAAACAGTTACATGTGAATGTGTGCGTCCAGAAGAATTAAAATGACCAATAAACTGTCACTGAACAATGAATCAGAGGACTAAAGGTACATATTGGTCCCCAGAGGTTATGCATCAGTATTAACATAACACAACAAGTGTTTTCACCCACTGCCATCTGCAGGCCAGACACTGACCTGCATCTCAACGTATGTGTGAGGGAGGTTGTACTCTGGAGGCAACTTCGATCGTTGTTGATGAGGTGGTCGAGGATAGATGGGCTGAGCATTGGCTGAGGAAACAAATAAGGCAATTACACCCAACTGATCAATCCTCAACCAGCTACAGTGTTTTAAAGGCTAGCTGTCATTTCTTTCTATTCCAAAATCACACTTCAACTCACATAGTTCATAACAAATAAAAAATACATCAGAAAAACAACTCACTGTATCCACAATACATCACTCATACCTGTGTATCCAAGAAGATGACTCTCTCCTGTGTGATGAAGAAATCAATGCCTGTGCTCTGGTTTCCTCCTCGTTCCTTGATTTCTTGAGTCTGGGCTCTGAATACATAACCCCTGTGCAAACAAACATACATTACATCAGTTTAAGTCTCACTGCACTGGTTCAGCTAAATAAAAACAACTGCAATTAACAAATGCATGTTGTGGATACAGTGAAAAGTCTACATGAGAAATGAACTTAGTACTTGTGTAGTACTTTGAATTCTTTCTAAACAAATCAGTTTTAGATTTTAAACAAATTATAACCAGCTGAAACACTCCACATTTCTCTACAGAAGCAGATGGTATGTTATATCAACTCTGTGTTCAGCAAGAGTACTGTCACTTTTTAGTGGTGTTTTTTTATTGAAGGAGAATTGCAAATCATACAGAATTACAACTGAAACAATACGTTTACTTCCATTTTTCTTATCTTTTTTTTAACAAAACATACATCACTTCTTATGTGGAGTTTTAAAAGACAGAATTTTGCTGCTGATTTAAAGCAACAGAAATGTACTATTGGTTTGTGTTACTGGTTTTGGTAATTCAATCTTTAATCTGTGAGCATGAGCTGTTGTTGAACACTGCTTCTATTCCAAATGAACAATATAAATAGTAAATTACCAGAAAGACAAATTGGGGCTGACAGTAAACTCCTAACAAGACAACTGTGTTAGGTCTGGGTGATTCACCAACTTTTATATTCAGGTACGATTTTGGCTTCCAACAATTATGAAAACAAGATAATGGAGGTAAGACGTTAATTGTGCTCAATTCCATTTTGCAATGATGATCTCATTTTGCTTCTGGAGGAGTCCCCGGCTTCCCTCCATCGTCCCTGGCTTTCATTAGCATGATGGGCTTCTCCAGGACTGGGGCTCCACTGACAGGTGCATTCTGTGATGGCTTGGCCTTGAAAAGGATCCAACGGCAGCACAAGTCGATGGGTTGCATGACCGGAGAATTGAAAGAGATTACTAAATGACCTTCCAAGGGTCTGCAAAAATCTATTCCCTTATTTATTTGCTGATTATACATGTCTGGTATCTTCACATGAAACTTTTTGTACATTGATTCAAGAAGCAAATGAAGATCTAGCATCTATTTCTAAATGGTTTCGAGTGACTAGCTTTGCCAGTAAATGTGAATCATCTGCTTCTCTCTTCAGACATTATAAGCTATTACCAATTTTTAATGTTAACATATACCAGACTTGTATGTACAGCTCTCTCATGACTTGCCTGATGTTTTCCAGAACTCCTTTATCTCTTCATCAGACATTCACTCATATTCCACAAGACACTAAGGACTTTTATCTTCCATATTTTTTTGACTTCTCTTAATCAATATTCACTGAAATACAGAGGACCATCTCTTTGGAACGACCTTCTTCCATCTCTACAATCATCGTCTACATTATCATTATTAAAAAGTCATCTGAAAAGGATTTGAAAAGACACGTAAAACTTCATTGATTCATTTCTAATTTATATTTTGAAAATTGCACATCCTTAACAATTTTGTATTATATCTTAGTCTGGAAGTCTTGCTCAACATTTTGGCTTCTAAACTCACCTTTTATATTTCTTTTCCCTGTATTTTCTATGCATGTATGTGCAACTAAACTAAACTAAACACGCTTTATGTCCTCATCATTTACTAACTGTGACTCATTTTTTCTGACAATGTGAATTATGTAAATATAGGCAGCTTGCATTGCCTTGGACAAACACGTCTGCAAAATTAATTCATGCAAGAGTATTTGTTCTAATGGCATCATCATTATCATTACTATGGGTATTATTGTTTGTGTTCAACAAGCTGGGGGGTATTCCAGAAAGCGGGTTATGTGAAAACTCAGAGTAAGTTAACCCTGAGATGAGGGAAACTCTGAGTTATCCGTTCCAGAAAGAGAGGTAACTGAAACTCTGAGTCAGTCACCATGGTAACAGACTCTGTGAACATAACCTGCTTGCTGACAGGTTTTCTTCAATAAACCCTGAGTTTTCCTCTGTCTCCTCCCTCTTACACGCTGTTTCATTTCCTCATTCATTCAGTCCCTGTCAAAGCTTGTATCGAAGTGCATTCATTAGCGGAGATGTACCGTCTGTCACAGTCTAAATCCTGCTGGATATTAGTTTGTTACTCAGGACTGTCTTAAGTTGTTGAATTTATGCACATCAATCATTTCTTTGGACATCGGTTTTTGTCTTTACATTCAAATACTACTACACAGCGAGAATTCACCCTCAGCTCAGAATCAAACCTCTGTTCTTTTTATATTTATTATTTTTTATAACACTGTGCACAAGGATCAGACTGTCAGTCTGTTAGAGCAGCTCCCAAATGTTTATTGCACATAATGTGTAGGTCTAATTATTTAAATTTTAAAAATTGGTATGAAGCTTTAGACATGTAGTATCAATGACTAATGATCTCTATCACTGATGTCACTGGTCGCACTGATGGAACATAATTCCTATAGCCTAATACTGGGGATTATATGTTATTATTTCTGAGTGAGCAATGGTGCAGCATTTCAGTGTCTTTAAATTTACTACATTTGTAGCTGAAATAAAGTGACTGAAATCTGTTGAGTCAAGATACAAATAGATGTGCAACATTTTAAAATCTACTGTATTTTAACCTCAACGTCTTTTCAAGTACAAATCACCAAACATAGTATTACTGGGTCAGACTGTGAGTTTACAGTCATGTCTTTATGTCTTTGATCTATAGCCTAGCCTATATGTTTTAAATCTTCCTATTTTTCAGTTGCTGCCTCTTGTATTTTTCCCCATCAGATTAAATCTGAACAAATATATTTTTATATATTATTAGCTAATATAATGTAATGTATCGACAGCCTGATACACAGTCAGATTCCACCACTTTATCTTCATTAAGAATTATGTAAGTCTGACAAATGATGAATAAACGGACAACACTGAAAAAAACTTTTTTATTAACTTTATGGTTAACTTATTTACACTTTCCTCGCTCTGACTCAGGCTCTTCTTTTAAAGATAAACGTGCACCGTCTGCTACACATGCATTAATATCTCTACATCCACTGGATTAAAAAGCAGGCGCTGTCTTTTATTTACCTGTTGCCATAGTGAATCGTGGAGTTGGAGCTCCATTGATGATGGCTTGTTATTGTCGGCTTAACTCAGAGTGAACATACTCAGAGTTGACTGAACTAACTCAGATCAGCTGTTCTGGAACCGGTAACTCAGAGTTTCCCATCAACTCAGAGTTCAAGGTTAGACTCAGAGTTTGTTGAACCTCCTACCTGGAATACCCCTCAGGAATGTTTGGAAGCCTCACTTTTAGACGCTGAGTGTCACTGTCTATCTGTCATGCCCCCTTTTCCCGAGGCTCCTTTATTGACATTTTCTCATCCATCCGCTAGGACTTTCCTTCCTTTCCCTATCATCTCCATGCCCCACCCATCTTATCCACAAACCTGTTCCCACTTCCCCCATCTGCTCTGGCTAGCCTTCCCCACCCACCTCCTCACCTGCATATCATTCCCTCATCAGCCTCTCTCCATATTTCCTGATCCATTGTTCATCACTTATACAATGTGGTTTTTGGTCATCACTTTTGAGCCTCTGGCTGTGGTCGAAAAGTCAAAATCAGTCCTCTGTCCAGGTTGAAGTCAACACTTTCCTTGATCTCAATGAAAAACGACATTAGATCAAGGAAAGACATGATAGAGAATTCAAAAAGATTTAGGAAACAACAACCGTGGTGCTAAGAGAATACGATGTGGAGGATAGCAAAATGAAACTAGAAGATATTATAATTTATTCCACTTTTCCTCGTATTTGATGCAGGATTACCACGTGTATGGCAACTACTGAGTTCTTCAAGACATCTCAGAAACATCACGTCCTTCCAGGATCACTTTGCTGTTATTATTCATTTACATACTGCACAGAGCATGTATATTTACAGGGTGGGGGGTGATGTTGGTTATGCATGTAAACTTTATTTACTTAATTTTAGGGCTGTCAAACGATCAAAAAAATAAATCTAATTAATTACAGGATCTGTGATTAATTAATCTAATTAATCGCAAATTAATCTTATACCCATTTTTGCTGGCAAAAGCCTCAAATGAAGATATTTCAGTTCAAACACATTACATTATTATGGCTTATTGAGTAAATCATTGAATACATAACAAAAGGTGGCTTTAGAAGTCAATAATATATTAATTCAACATTTTAGGCTGTCAGATTATCATGTCCAGCATAAAATAAATAATATGCCTTTCTAGGCTACAAAATAAATAAGCCTACCACTTAGGCTAAAAAGCCTAACTAACTAACTAACAACAAGTAGCCAAATGGAAGACAGAACAGACTACCCTGTTGCAAATGCCCCTAACAGACAACTTACAGTAAACGAGAATATCCCTGAGAGTATGCACAACAATGGTGATATTGCACTCGCCTGCTTGTAAAGTCTCAATGTGTCAACTGTCAGCATAAACAGTTTCCCGCTCACCATTAGGCCCTTGTCTTCTATGGTAGAAATCGGTCTGCAGTCGACAGCAATCCATTTTGCAGTGGTGTTTGTCAGCTTTTCAGAGGTATTCTTGCTCAGGCACTTTCCCTTGGTAAGCGTGGTTTGGCGAAGCACACTAGCAGCGCTACTGGGGCCGACCGCTGTGGAGCTCTTAACATGTTTTGCATTGCGATGATACGTTAGACTAGAAGTGCTCCGATGGTATGAAAATTCTTTCTTGCAGACATTGCATATGACCACGGCCTTCTTAAGTGTCCCGTCTCTGAGTTTTTTTTAAATGTAAACTGTCCGTTTAGAGGGCCCAGCAATTACATTTTTTGCATGATTAATTAATCTAATTAATGCGTTAAATTGACAGTCCTATTTACAGAATTTACAGAAAGTACATCAGCTATCAAATAACTGGATTCTGTGCACCTGTTCAACATAATAAATATGCTTTTTTCTCATGTTGCCTCAGTTGTTTGGATTGTACATATAAACTGCAAAGTGATTTGATTATTTATTTATTCTAAACACTTGAAGTATGTGCTAACAAAACTGAGAGTCTACAACTATTGTCTAAAATAAAACAAAATTATATAAACCTAGAAATTCTGTCCGTCTGTGGAGGGAAAACCCAAAATATGACAACGTAAAATAATATTTCTTTCGGCTGGAATGATTTTACTTGGTACCATTCTGAGTTTCCTGGAATTGAATGTCTTTCTCAGAGGCAAAATCTACCTTGTTCTACTTTTTTTTCACCATATTTCCAGAAGGTATCACTGATTGGCGTAATTTTAGAAAATTCAAAACTTCAAGTGCTATAGAAAGAAGGAATATGCTCAGTCTATTGACAAATTTGCTTTCTTGCTCTAGAAACAGTATAAATGTTGCTTGTTTTAAACAGTTTTTAGGTTTTTATTTTTGTCTATGGCCTTTCTGTGATTTTGACTTTGTGATTTTAATAAAACAACATGTATCTCATCAAGTAATCTGTATGTATGCACGTATGCTTTGTCCTCAACTCTTTTGTCATTACAAATAATTTTTGCCAGCATTTTTTTATGATTATGAATAAGGTTTCCCTCTTTAATTTTAAAAAATAAAAACATAAAAAAAATTGAATGTGATTTTTTTTTTTAATACATGCACATTGTGCTATTCTGTTGGTACTATTTACCAGTTAATATGAACATGATAGCTGGGCTCTTCATGTGCTAACAGGCTGTGACATGCAGGCTCACTCTCCTCCCTCACCTCATGTTGTGTTTCATTTTTGTTTTCCAAAAACCTGTTGTCATAGAATAGTCCATAACTTGGCATAAAATATGGTTGAAAAATGTGGTAGACCTTAAATGTGGCCTTCTCAAGCTTTGATAATTAAAAAAAAAAAACAAACTTGATCCATCTGTTCCAAATAACTACAGGCCCATTTCAAAGCTAATGTTTATCTCAAAAGTTTTAGAGGAAACTGTTGTCAAACAAATTTTTAGATAAATTCCAGTCAGGTTTCTGTCAGGGGCATTCCACCGACACAGCTCTTCTTAGAGTCAAATGACTTAATGATAAACACTGATGAGGGTGAATGTTGTGTTTTGGTGCTGTTGGATCTTAGCGCAGCTTTGATACTGTGGATCACACTATCATGATTGAAAGGCTCAGAAAGTGGGTGGGTATCTCTGGGAATGCCCTTGACTGGGTTTGCTGCTACCTTTCAGATAGGAAATTCTCTGTGTCTCTTGGTCCTTTCAGATCTGGTACTGTTGCTCTTTCCTGTGGTGTACCTCAAGGCTCTGTCTTAGGTCCTATATGATTTGCTTTATATATGCTTCTTCTGGGTCAAATTATTAGCTAGTTCACAAGTATGTCATATCACTGTTATGCTGACGACATTAAACTGTATGTCTACATAAAGCCTGATAACACAGCTTTCAAATTAACAGATATACAAAATCAGTGTAATGGCTAGAATAAACGTTGACATTGTTTGTTTCTGCAAACCACAGATATGTCACATTTGTATCATCACTGGTACTGGCATCATCACTTTACAATACCTACATACACAATGTCTGTATGGAACAAGACATAAATAAACAACTTGTATTATGTTAAAAAATGTATTGGCTTAGTCAGCAAAATTTTTTTCTTTTTTTTTAAATAATAAAATAAGTAATTTTTCACAACAGGTTGGCAGAGGCTAGAAATAGGTATTATGGCAGGGTGTACAATTTCTCCATTAGCATTTACTATGGTGATGGAAGTAATCATCAGGGCTTTCAAGTGGGTGGTAGGTGGGGAGAGATGGCAGAACGGGGTGCATCTTCCACCAGTTAGGGCGAACATGGATGACATGACACTGGTGACCACAACAATGCCATGTACAAAGAGGCTACTAGAGAAGGTAAATAAGAACCTCAAGTGGGCCAGCATGAAGATCAAGCCAAGTAAGTCTAGAAGCATCTCAATACGTGGAGGGAAGTTGAGTGATAGAAAGTTTGTCATAACTGATGAGGAAATCCCAACAATTAGGGAAAAGTCAGTAAAGAGCTTGGGTAGATGGTACAATGTGGAGTTGAATGATGAGGAACAGGTGGTTTGGAAAAGTTGTGGCTGAAGGATTGGATAGAATAGATAAATCAGAACTTCCAGGAAAGCTGAAGTTGTGGTGTTTGCAGTTTAGGCTATATCCTAGGTTAATGTGGCCGCTGTCAGTGAAATTCCAATATCCGTTGTGGAGAGAATTGAAAGGTCGGTTAGCTCCTATATTAGGAAGTGGTTGGGCGCTCCTAGGTGCCTAAGTAGTGTTACATTGTATGGAAAAGGGATACTTCAGCTGCCAGTATCTAGTTTAACAGAGGAATTTAAATGTACCAAGGTCAGGACAGAGCTGTTATCTGGGAGTGGAAGGACGTGGTAGTTAGGAGTGTGGTTCCAAATCCAACCAAGGGGAGGAAATGGAAGCCAAGATCGGCAGTTTAGGAGGCAGAGGCAGCTCTTAGGCATGCAGAGATCGTAGTTAATGTTGAGTTTGGCCGGGGAGGCCTGGGGCTTGGCTCAGGCAAACCAGTATGGAATAAAGCAGGTCCCAAAGATAATAGGAAGCTTATTTGGAGGGACCTGTGGAATATGGAGGAGAATCGTATTAAGATTCCTGGTAGGGGCTACATACGATGTGTTACCAACCCCCCAGAGCCTAAAACTGTGGGTAAATGGGGACCCATCATGCCCATTGTGTTCAGGTACCGCAACCTTAAAGCATATTTTGTCAGGCTGTAAAGTCAGCTTGTCACAAGGCCGTATACATGGCAACATAGCCAGGTGTTGAAAAGTTTAGCTGCAGGCATCGAAGGGAAATGAACACCGGCAAATTCAGAAGGTTTTAAGAATAGGAGTTTAGCAATTCAGTTTGTCTGTGAGGGGGAGAAATACAGAAGTGATAAGTTAGTAAGGAGGCAAGGGCGTAGCCGCCTAGAAGGTGCTTGTGATTGGGAAATGCAAGTAGATTTAGGGGAAAAGCTTGTTTTTTCCCAGGAAATAGTATCAGAGGCCTGACATAGTGTTGTGGTCAGTGAGTGAACGGATAGTTTGTTTCATTGAGCTGACAGTTCCCTGGGAAGACTCAGTGAAAGAAGCCTTTGAAAGAAAAAAGCATAGGTATGCAGACTTAGGAGCAGAAGCTGAGCACATCGCCCTGTGTCAGTTGCATTTGAACACACTACATGGACTACATCCGAAGGCCAAGTGGCACGCACGTTCTGCACCTGCGTGAGAGAGAGCGCATGTCTGCAACCTCTCAGCTGACAGAGAGTGGTGCATCCTGTCAGCCGAAAGGTTTCCTATCTGTGCAGCCAAACACCAGCACCTCCACGGACTATTACATCCAGATGGTCCCGGTGTTTCCTCCACAGGCTCCACTTCACTCAGCTGCCCGATAAACCCGCTGCCTCTTCCCACTTTAACCTGAAAAACAAACGGGAGCCAGCTGGGAGCGGTTAGTGGAGCGTTGTTATTACTTTTTTTCTGTATTTGTCTTATTCCTATTTCCATGATTGTTTTTATATCTTATTTTAGTCTATATTTTATTTACTTTTGTTTTTATTCAGTGGTCTTATCTGTATCCTTCTCTTTTATTATTGCTATTCTCCTGACTTTGATTTTATATTTTATCCTGCATGTTATTTTTATTTATTTAGTTATTTTTTTATATCTTCTATTATTGCTTTTAATTATTATTGTATGACACAGTGTGCATTAGTTTCCCAGTCCTTTTTCTGATTTTACTTTTTTATTCTCTTTATTTTTCAATGAAAATTAAAGGACTGGAATGACACTGATTTGTTTTGAAAGGTGCTATATAAATAAATTTTGATTGATTGATTGATTGATTGATTGATTGATTGATTGATGTGTGTTCACGTGCCATTTCCTTTAAGGACAGTGAGGGAGCCCATTTGGCCAGGCATTGCCCCCCCTGTGGCCCCCCCATGACGCCAGGTGTGTGTGGCCCTCAGCAAAACTGTTTGGACACCCCTGGACACTCCCGCTCTTGCAGACTTAACATGATGACGGTGAAGACGACACATTATGTAGCCTACGCCTGAAGTCCGCGAGGGTGGAGATTTGGATTCAGCCTTTGCTTGACACCGCCCGCAAGGAGTGTCGAGTGCGCGTGCAGACAGGGTCGGGCGCGCGCTCGTCACAGCGCTGTGCTCGCGGACCTCATTTTGTGCGCGTAGAGCAGAAATGCTCCCTCGCGAGACTCTTTTTTCGCTCGCGGATTGTATGTGTATGTGCGATTTTTGAAACTAATAAAACGAAAAACGGGACTTTCCTTCTTATCACGAAACGAAAGTGGAATGAAAAAAAACACATCACGAGAGTGAACTGCAGGAGCAACAGACAGGTAAACTGTGTAACGTTAACGTTATCTCATCTCCAAGTTTGATGTCAACAAATCTCTGTAACGTGGATGTGTCAGCCTGCAGTGTATCAAGTTCAAGTTCAAGTTCAAGCTGCTTTATTGGCATGACTGCATTCAAAACTATGTTGCCAAAGCATATTAACACAAATATAACGAGCATAAACAATAACAATACATTTATAATAATTGCAATTAAAAAACAAACAAACAAACATGGAGAGCATGGGTGGCTATGGCAGGGTAAAAGTCATAAAGAAATGAATTTATACAACAGATTAATTATCAGTATATAAACAATTATCAATCATCATGTGTGATGTGAAGTTGATGGCAGGCTGTTACATATTTTGCCGCCAGTACACAACAGTCCTCCCTCTCTCCCAGTAGGACCGGAAGTTTCTCTAAGTTATTCAAGTGCAAGAACTCTGGGAATATCTTTATTAGTTTTTGCAAAATACTCTTCTCTAATGCATTGATATTTGTCACATTAAGTTAAGAAGTGCAGCTCAGTCTCTACTGTTCCCTGGTCACAGTGAGAACACAACCTCTCCTCTCTGGGCAGCCAGCTCTGTTTGCGTCGGCCGACTTCTACTGCCAGGTTGTGCTCACTCAGTCTGTACTTAGTCATCGTTTTCCTCATATTCCTATCAGGCACTGTGCTCAGGTAGGTTGCCACAGAGTACTGTCTGTTGAGGGCTTTATAGGTTTCCATTTTGCTCTGGGATTTTATTAGTTCTGTCCAATATTCTCTGTATTTTTCTTTTTCTTTTGTCATAATTTGGTTGGGTCTAATTTTCGGGGGGCATGTGTCCTGATGCTGAGGTGGTTGTGATGTAGTGACCTGAGTGGCTGAAGGTTCGGTCAGACTCTGGACAAGCAGGTAGAGGGGACTCCCTTGTGGGTTCAGCTCCTGGCAGCATAAGGCTTTATAGGAAAGTGAGAGTGGGTCACTTGTTTTAATGTGGTTCCAGAAATTTAGGGCTCGTTTTTTAATATTTAACAGTAAAGGATATTGGCCTAGTTCAGCTCTGCATGCAGAGTTTGGAGTTCTTCTCTGCACCTGGAGGAGACTTCTGCAGAACTCTGCATGCAGGATTTCAATTGGATGTTTGTCCCATTTTGTCCAGTCTTGCTGTGTTTGTGCACCCCACACCTTGCTGCCATACAATGCAGTGGGTTCGATGATTGATTTGAATATTTTGAGCCATGTTTTTATTGGTAGTTCAGTGTTTATTGATCTCTTGTATCTCTCTCTCCTGTCTGTCTGTCTGTCTGTCTGTCTAACTCAGCTAAGCAGTGAACCCCTCGGTCTGTCTGTATCCTGCTTTTTTACCACTCACTTCCAGGCTGGGTTCTGTGACTTTGGGTCAGACAGTGAGAGTGAAATACAAATATTTATTAACGTTACGTTTGCTAAACGTAGCTAATAACCATGTTTACAAACTGCAGCTTGGCAAAGATAACTGCATAGCGCGTGCACGCAACTCATAGGCCTACTTTCCAGTAACAACTTAGTCATAACAATTATGGGTGTGGCGTGTAAATGTGTAATCTGTAACACCTTCCACAAATAGCCTTCAAAAAAAGATTTGTAAACTCACAAAAGTATTTTGCAAGTATAAAACGGATCTGTAAATACACAAACACATTCCACAAATAAAAGAAAATATCTGTGAATACGAAAATGCACTCCTATCACTCACTCGCCATCTTTGGATAGCACTTCATCACCCGGGTGATGACGTCATCTCCGTATGTCAAAGTTAGAGCACGCAGTGAACCGCACAGTGTTTACTTAGGTAACATCGTTTCAGTGAGGTTACATTAACTGTTGTAAGATATGACAAGTGGCAACACCCTGGTTAAGGTCTTTGATAGAACAGCTGTTGGTGTTGGTAGCTGTGTTTGGTAACACTACATAATACAGCCTGCGTCCTTCGTGTGTACCTCCCGTTCACTTACCACCTACTTTGCCCCAACTTCCACAGACGTACAGTGTAACTCCCGCTCGCTTCCCGCATGTATTTCCCTGTGTCTTACAGTATAGCTAGACTGCTTCTTAGAGCGTACCTCCCGTTCACTTAAGCCCTACTTTGCCAGGACTTCCAATGTAAATGCTGGTCATTTCCCACCTACTTTCTCCAGTCTTACAGCATAACTCGCAGCCACTTACCATGCAATTTGCACAACTTAAGGTGTAACTTCCGAATCATTTTAAAGGTATAATATGTAGTTTTTCCACATAAAACTTTATAAAAATGACTAAACCAATATTATATATTTTGTTTAGTTGTCTACTTTGATTATCCGAAATGTTTCCAACAATTTTTCAAACCCAGATAAATATGAAATATTAATAACAGTTAGGGACCGTGTCATTAGGTCGCATGTCAATGGCGACGTAACTCCAGTTACCATAGCCATTAAATGAAGGAGAACAAGAAGAAGCAGACTGGATGAGATGTCAGAGAATGAACGTTAGGCTACTGTTGCTAGGCTAAGCTAACTCGTCATGGGTCATGATTAGGGCATTAACAGAAAAGTCGATTTGTCGACGTGTCAACGTCAGTGGCACAAGTCGACACCATAGCTGTCGAGTCTCCCGTTTTGGCCGGGAAACTACCGTATTTTATCCCTCTTTCCCGCCGTCCTCCCGTATTAGTATTTTCCCGAAAATCTCCCGTATTATAATATAATTTAAAAAAAGAAAACATTCCTCTGCCTCTCCAAACTGAACTCTGTCACTAGCCTCGCGAGAACTGCCACCTGCAGTAGCCTGGGTGGCAGTTGTCGTGAGGTTAGTGTCGACAGCGGGTCTGGTTGACAAGTGGTTATTTTAGATTTCCTGTACACCCAGGGACGGGTTTTGCTGTGGGCAATGTGGGCGACGGCCCAGGGCGCAATCTATGTGAGGGTGCACAAGCGCCCTCCAAAAAAAACCAAAACAAAACCAAAGTTAGTGCCCGCTCCACTAACAAAGTTAGTGGAGTGGGCACTGGGGCGCCCCTATTATCCAGGCTGGATATTATGAAGTTTGCACTGTTCTCCCCTCCCTAGTCTGTAGCTTGGCACTCAGATGTTAACCCTTCAAACACAGTTAGTTCAATGCTTCACAAGGTAACAATATTACCAGAAAATAATACAAAGACGAATCAAAGTGTCCCTGACAAAAAATAACAGAGTTCCACTGGTTGTCTTAATCAAGTTCAAGTTCAGTTTTGTTCCTTCTGTTATAAACTGTTCAGTTTAGTTTTAATCCTTTATTGTGACAAATGTACTTTTTAAGTCAGAAGTCAAGTGGAAAAGGTCGTTGTGATACTACTACCACACTGGAGTGTGACGCTCAAGTGATGGAGATGGAAGAATGGATGGGCTCCTGCGGATAAAAGGTGATCTTGATCCAACTTCTTGGGTCGAGGCAGAGATCAGGTTCATGGGTGGCTCGCCATCTCTCTCGTCAGGTAGAATCTCAAATCCATATGTCATTTTCCATAGGATCTCAAAAACCTCACCTGTGTAGAAACAGAGCTGTTACTATTTTGCACCATCAACTTCAGTTGTTTTATGGCCGTAATCAATATCACATAAATACATCACAGTAACACAAAGTGAGCAGATGAATAACTTTTAACTGTAGTTAGTTTTTCTCAGCATGGAATACTTTATCCTGTCTTTACATTTTATATCATGAATTATTAGCCTTTTAATCCATGTGATTATTAAGCATATTAATCAATTACAAATAATACGCATTTCCTTTTGAACTACAGATGTTTTTAACCATTTGTTTAACATTTTTCAACTTAACTATGAATAACAAAATCATGTGTGCTATTAACACACATATTTTATATTTTATCAAATACAAACAGCAACGACCTCGAGGCAAAACAGCTGTAGAACTTTACAGTTACGAGTAAGTTAGTGTGGTATAGAGCAGAGGCTCTTAACCTTTTTGACCTTGGGGCCCAACTTTTCCAGTACAATGTGGCCTGGGGCCCATTCAGACATTAACATGTTTAATTGATCTTACTCTTGGTTTGATTTGTATTCAATAACTAGATCAAATCCACTTCCAATCAATAAGCTAAAAACGTATCAAATAAATTACATGATACAATGTGATCATCACAGAAACATTTATTTATCATGTGGATATAAATCTACACCTCCATCAAGATGCCGAACAGGCTAACAATTCATGTCCTACAACAGCAAATGAGACAATCGGTGTGAAGATAAGCTATTTCTATAGTGTATATCTATACCTTTATGAAACTGTCTCCGGGTCCGCCCCAGGTCACTTCCAGGATGAAACGATTTTAGGCATTCAGAGGGTACACGTCATCTTACCTAGCTGCTTACATTTATAGTGACTCTTATAAATAGTCGCTATTCCTCCTCCTCGACCCGACGTCCGCGAGGAGCTAAAATAGCAGCAATCATCGGGTAAAAGTTCTGTGAAAGCACTGGACTCACCAACAGTCAGCCACATCTCAGTCACACAGAGAAAATCCAATCGTCAGGAAGTCAGGAAATCCTTCAGGATAAACGTTTTGTTCGCTAGCAATCTAGCATTTACCAGCACAATCCTGGCAGGAGCCAGCGGGTCAACGGTGTTAGCTGTCCGGGGAGCCACACACAGAGACCGCAGGTTGCACAGATTCACCCTATGCCAGCGGGGACGAGGAGAGCAGGGACCGCGGGGCTGGAACACCTCATCCAGGCCGATGACAGGTACCAGCCAGGCGTCGACAGGGTCCAGCGAGTGCTGAGAAATAAAGAGGCGAGGCACCGCTCCACACTCAGTCCTTCAGGCCTTCAGCCTTACCAGCCGACCGCTGCGTTTACCCCCGGCGGCGGTGGCGCTTACGCCGGAGAGGTGGAGCTGGGGCACGGCAGAGGTGAGTTGGGATCCCCGATAGGAGCGGGGGTAAAGTTTTCCCGTCTTGTTGCTTCATTCATCCCCAAAACAAACACTTGCGCGAGTCAGGTAAGCGTCTTTACGACAATACGTGCTAGAGCTCATGGGAAATGTAGGCTTCATTCCGGCAAAACACTACTGCTTTTGTCCACAGGGTTGCCAAAATCAACTCAAAATGAAAGTTCCTTATAGGGGCTATAAACAGTGCTCCTTTTGTCTTTCTTTCTCATTTGATCACTTCACCAGACCTCATACAGTATTACAAGATATTTTAAATATACTAAAAACTAATTTAGTGAAGGAGTAAAAGTCAGAGTGTGATCTGTGATGAGATGAACTACATGTTGTTGTGTTGATTGTCTCTTAGGCTGTGACATGCTCTGACATACTTGCTGCATCTATGGCGCTGACACTGTTTTCTTCAAGTACATTTTAGTCAGGTCAGAGTGAATCAGAATCGTGAGGTTACATGTGTAATCCTGGTTCTCTGTGTGAAGAGGCTTCCCCTCCACCCAGAAATATATTGTATCTCTATTGAAGACCTGTACCCTTGGGTCAGGTGATGTGGATAATTTCTTTAAGACAATTCACCTGTGGTCGTGGCTGACACCCTATAAACCCCTGTCAACCACGCCCCAGTGATCTAGATCTGATTGCCTCTAGGTGCAGGGGAAGCCTCTTCACTCAGAGAACCAGGGTTACACATGTAACCTCACATTCTTTATCGTTCTAGGCTTCCCCTCCACCCACAGATATATTGTATATCTACTGGAGATCTGTAAGACACAACGCAAGGGGACAGCAACTTCGAATGAGACGTCCCCGCCACCAAAGTGCTCTACAAAATACACTGTGTGCCCAATGAACTATACAAATGTACACTATATACACACCCCAGGCTAGCTGGTGCCATAAAGGCTACACGGCCTTGCAAGACGCGGTGGGGAGACCACTCAGGGGGCCACTCAGGCTGGCCTCACAAGGAAACAATATGTCACTCACTACTGCTGGGCCAAGCCAAGCACCCGCTCACCGAGCGATATGCCTGCAGTCACATTGAACTGGTAGAATCTTGCAAATGTGGATGGGGCAGACCAGGTAGCTGCTGTGCAAATCTCATTGAGAGACGCACCGTGCCATGACGCCCTAGAAGTAGCCATGCCCCGGGTTGAATGTGCCCGCACCCTAGACGGGAAGGGCACCCCTACCCCCAGATATGTCTGCTGGATAGTTCCCACAATCCAGTGAGAAAGACGAGCCTTGCACGCTGACGGGCTTCTGCACTCAAATTCAAAATACTGCCACGAGTCGTGTCCGCCCCCCTCCCCTACAGATTCGAGGTTGCTGGACAGCGGCATGCTGGAGACTGATTTGTTTGCTCACGGGTGGCTGCCGTGGCAGGGCTGCGTCGCCGCGTCCTTGAGGTTTTCCAGCGGACCGTTCGAGCAAGTCCAGCTTCTCTGCTGCTTACGCTGCTGCCGGGATACAGCTGAGAAGGAGCCGGCTGCTAATGCTATGTAACGGGACACTGCTAATGCTGCTTGCCGTGCTGCTGTAGCTCAATCGTAACTGTAACTGATGCTGAGACTCTACTGACTGCGTGACTGGTAGCAGCAATGGGTGGCGCAACAGGCCAAAACACAAATTCAAAACATAAACATGATTTGCGGACCATACATTTTTTTTTAAAAATGCCAATATTCTGGCTGTACTATTGTTGTCAGTGAGATCAGTATGTTATATTAATATTATTCCTTAGTCTCTGTGACATATTAGGACGATTTTACGACTATTTGCTTTAGATTTCTTACATATATCTCTTTTAAGACCAGCTCCAAATCCGGGGGTGGGAGAGACGACCTGGAACACAGGCCATCAAGTCGCCTAGCACCCTTAAGGAACTGGGAAACAAGTTTGTCTGCCTCTTCAGGCAACTTGTAGTGTCCCATCCGAGCTGCCTTAATCGCCGCCACCATAGCCCCAAGAGTCAAAGGTGACTTCCCAACATCCAAAAGCCCCTGAAGGAACTGCAGGACAAAAGGGGCTGAGCAAGTCACTGGGTCAAAATGTTGCCCCACACACCAGGCTGCAAAGGCCCTCCACCTGTACATGTAGAGCGATCTTGTAAATGGTGCATGAGCCTCCTGCAGCGTACGGACCACCGAAGGAGATAAACCCATAGCTAACAATGCAGACTCCTCAGGGGCCATGCCCACAACCTGAGCCCCTGGGGAAAGGGATGAACCAGAGTCCCCCAAGCCTGGGACAGCAGGTCCTGACATACTGGGAGCTCCCACGGAGTCCCATCCAGCAACGTCGGTATGTCCGAGAACCAGGTCATGTGTGGCCAATGTGGGGCCACCAGAATCAGCCTCAGTCCTTCCATCCGTACCCTCTGCAGGAGGGATGGAAGAAGGACAAAGTGGGGAAAGGCATACAACAGGACGCTTGGCCATGGGTGAGCCAGAGCATCTGCTGCGAGGGGAGGATTGTCTTCCCCCAGGGAGAAGAAGAAAGCACAATGGGTTGACTCCTGTGATGCGAACAGGTCGATCGTTGCACGTCCGTAGTGGAGCCAAATCTCCATTACCACCTGAGGGTGTAGTCTCCACCCACCTGGGTCCGGACCTCCTCTGGACAGCAGATATGTAGCTCGGTTTTCCACCCCCGGCACATGGACCACTCTCAGGGACAGAACCCTGGGGTGTGCCCAAAGCCACAGGTGGTCAACATGTTGATGTTGTAAGTGATCTGAGGACCACTCCAGTGACCGCTGACCCCACTCCCCCTGAACACTGCACCCCAGCCTGTCAGTGACCCATCTGTCGTCACCAGTTGACGATTTGTCAGTGGACCCAGCGACTTGGCGAGATTCCTGCTGTCCTTCCACCAACGGAAAGCCACCCGCAACTGCTTGGTTACAAGCACTGTGGTATCCAGGCGACTCCTGGGACCCAAACCCAGATCCAGGATGCATCTCTGCACTGGCTGCATGTGTAGGAGAGCCAAAGGGACTGCTTGAAGTGAGGATGCCATCAGACCCAGAAGGCAGAGACACTGCCTCCATGTGACCCCGGCCCCCAGCCTGAATAGAGAGAGACCGGACCTGAGAGACAGCTGCCTCTCCTCTGTCAGGCAAAGTAGACCAGCCTGGGAATCTATAACTAGGCCCAGGAACTGTGTCTTTTGAGATGGCTCCAGACTGCTCTTCTCTAGGTTGAGATGCAGGCCAAGGTGCTGGATGTGGTCCAGGAGGATAGTCAGATGTGCCTGTCACTGAGCCTCTGAATGTGCACACAGGAGCCAATAATCTAAATAATTCAATATTCATATCCCTTTCTGCCGTAGAGGTGCCAGAACCACCTGCATGCACCTTGTTAAGGCACGCGGAGCCAGAGAGATACAAAACAGCAGGACTTGGAACTCGTATTCCCTACCGTCGAACACAAAGCGGAGAAAATGCCAATGCCTGTTCCAGATTGGAATTTGAAAGTAGGCCTCCTTCAGTCTGTCTCATCCGGGGAATCGTCAACATTTTGCAAGGCAGCCGCCTGAGATTTAGATCTCAGACCCCTGAAAGAAGACGGAGGCTTAGGCTTGCCTCCGCCTCTACCCACTTTGCCTCTGGCGGCTCCACTGGCTGCACTGGCATGACTGCGGCGATCATCCAGAGTAGCCCTCAAGTCCCCAGGCCCCCAGCTGATCCAAGTGCCTGTGTAGGCCCCTTGACCCTTTCACCCCAAGACTGACCAGACCACCTGGGCTTGGCCTTGGGGGTCAGTGCACTGGAGACCTCCTTAGCACAACGGCGGGCCTCCTGTGCCTGTTGTAAGAGTAGTGGCACCAGGCTCAAACATGGCCGTCGGTACGACCAGCAACTTCAGAAGGGCCCCTTTGTCCTCTGCCTGCTACTTAGATCTGGACAAATACAGCTGGTGCCTGGAAACCCAGAATGACGACATGCCCTTCCCGGCGGTCAGTGTCTGCTCTTTCATCAGTGATGACAACATAGATGAAACGAGCTGTATCTCAGAAATAAGATGGGCATCAGCCCCAGTGCTCAGCTGACGTACCAACTTCTGCTGGTACAGCGCTAAGACGGACCCGGTATTGCCACTTGAGTCTGAACTGCCATAGACCTGTGCAGTCTGGCTAGTGAGGCATCCAGCATTTTGCTGTCGCCTGATGGAGTAGCTGGCCCTAACACAGAGCTGGCTGTAAATAAGAGGGCAGAAACTGACTGACTGGCCTAGCTGAGGAAAAGAACCACAGCCCACCTTCTCCTTATCCTGCATGGCAGACATCCGTCTGGTGGTAGCAGTAAAGGAAAACTTCGCCGTGGGATTCTCAAATGCCTTGTGCATCAAGTCTCCCACATCTGGCAGGAGAGGCACTGCAAAAGGCACCTCTGTATCAGGGAGATCATCATCCTCATCAAAGCGTGAGGGGGAGGAGCTTGACCTAATACTGGTCTGAGCTCCAGAGCCTGAGATGCCCTCTCAATCAAGCTTCTGAATTTCTGGCGCTTACTTTCTTTGGTCTCACTCTCATCAATCATCCCATCAGCATCTGCATCATCCGATAGCCCTAATACATCAGCTTTCTCCTCCACATCCTCCTGGTCATCAGCTCTGATTCTGTCACCAGGCAAGAAGGACCTGGGAGGGGACTTAGGGCGGGAATCTACAAAGACGCTGCCTCCAAAATCCCCCATCTTGAGGCGCTTAGGCTGCTGGGGTACTACAGATGGTGTAAACTCTCTTTGCCATCTACGCTTCGCCCTAAACATGCAAAGCCGAGCCTCTAAGGATCATGCTGGCAGAATAGAACAATCCATACAGAAGGATGGATTGTCAACTGCCACAACAGCATGTTCCTCCCCCAAACAATGCACACACACATCATGCCCATCCTCAATGGGCAACTGAACCCCACACACCACGCAAAACGATAACCCCGCCCTCGCGGGATCACCACGCGGAAGTTTTTGACAACACAGAAGCTTTCTCTCCCAGCACGCCTGCTGCCAAAGTTTTACTGGCAAAACTGTGGGATTGTGGAATGTATTGTGTGTGAATGGTGCAACGTACAAACAAAGTGACAGGCAGCAACCTTAATAACACACAAACTCCTTCTCAACGCCCCCGTGGACAAAGAAGAGAGTTCTGTGTTGTTAACGTGACAAAATACCCGCACGGGGACAAAACGCTAGACACTGGATCTGACAGAAGCCCTTCGCTATCAACAAACTCACGGATCCTTCTCCCCTTGCTCAAACAGGACCGGCACGGAAGCCTCTCCACAGAGACAATATGCCAAGACCGAGAGTGCGACAGCAAGGACGGTATTTGCACAGCGCAACACAGCCACCGTTAGAGGCAACCACCCTCTCTCAAATCCTGTGAGGTTAGCAGCACAGACTGTGTATTTGTTAGCCTTGCTAAACGAAAGTTTTCTTTTTGTATAAAGATAGAAGATAGAATTGTCTCAAAGAAGCACAGCGACAAACGCCACGCTGCTCCAAGTGGAATCAGAAAAATCACTGGGGCTGCTGTCAGCCACGACCACAGGTGGATTGTCTTAAAGAAATTATCCACGTCACCTGACCCAAGGATTCAGGTCTCCAATAGAGATATATACAATATATCTCTGGGTGGAGGGGAAGCCTAGAATGATCGAGAACTTCTAGTATACATTTAATTTTTGTAAAGAACTTTGTTCTGGTGTCTTTATATGAGCCACAGATAGGAAGAAATGTTTCTCTGTCTCCACCTGTCTCTGAGGACAGAGCTGACACAGCCTGTCTTCTCTAGGCAGTGGCAGTGCCAGTCTCTATGGCCAGGCTGTAATCCTTGTGTCTGTACATACTCAGTATGTTATCATTTTCCGATCTATCTATCCTTTGAAACACTTAACCCTCTGCGGTCCAGAACCGCACCGCGTGACCGATTTGAGACGACATAGCAGCAACACGCATGCCACGCTAAGTCTCTGTTTCATTTTGTGTGGAAAGTGCAAACTTCAACTTCAAACAAAGTAGTCAAAAATGGCCAATTACCCCCTAGACCCCATAGGCGTACAAACAGTAGCTGAGACATTTGATTTTTGTTTTTTAGTATATGCTTAAACTTGAGCTGTCTTTTTATTCAGAACCACAGAATTTCCTGAACTTTCCGTTGATGAAAAAAGACTCTATGACAAAGGATCGATCTTGCATAGCCTGAGTGTCAGACTGAAGCTCCCAGAACCTTCAGTCTGACATTGCCTCCATTGAAGGCGATTTACAAGGGGGAGGGAATTTGAGATCAACGACTCACCCAGAATCTGACGTCATTAGTATCCATGCATCGGGGGTGCCGAAAACAAGCGAGCATTGCCCGTTTAAAATGTCTCCGTTGTCATGCACGCCCAGCTGCATCGCCGTCAAATCCAGTTTAGCAGCTTCCTTAATTTAGTCTTCCATTAACGCGAGTAGTGGCGAAATACCTCAATAGCATTGTTAATGTGGTCTGTAGCATTTGTAGCGGTCGCCATTGTTGCTATCCTCACCAGTTACCCACCAGCGTACAGCTTGACATCAGTGTGGCGCTGATTGGCTAATTGCTAGACCCGCCCGGCATTCATTGGTCCGTCCATCATTTGGACGAGATAAATCGCAAATTCATTGCAGTATGCCGGACCAGAGATACAAGCCTACTCAGTTGAGTGGGCGGGGTCTATGGTCTGGAACCAGGCTAGATCTTGCAGCCTTTGGCGGGTATTTTATTGTAGACACAGCCAAGGGTGGAGCAGTGATTTTAAATGTGGGGGTGTTCCAGGGGTGGCACATGAGCACCACATCCTGCCTGCCTTTGGCTGTTTCCCTCTCCAAAATTAATGCTCCCAGACAGTATTCAGAGGTTCTTCCAACATAGAGTCGGTCATTATGAACTGAGAGTCATTCATTATGAACATGTATATTTATTAAAACAAATTTAATCTGTTATCAGTTTTTAATATGAACATATACCAAACCATATCATTGTAGGCTATCTGAGAACTGAGACAAGACTAACAAACTGATTAATCCAGGTGTGTCTGACCATTGTTGTGACTAGTACTGAGGTCAGACACACCTGGATTAATCAGTTTGTCCAATAATGTAAGACAGGAAATAAAGGAGCTGGTTTAAGTTCAGGAAGTAGTGGAGCTGGGCATAAAGCCTAAGCTTTCGGTCTGAGGACCTTCGTCAGGGTAACAGTCTGCACCTCAGAAAAAGAACAGTCTTATGTGGTTGATCAAGGCGATCGGCAACACCTGTGCTGTGCCACTCCCGCTTAGATGGGAGATGTAGTTCAAAAGCAGAGTGTGTAGTCCTCTCTGCACAGCAATAGATTTCGAGTACAGGAAACACTCCACTCCCAACCCTTTATTTAGGGGTATGCATAGATTCAATCTTCTATTTGTTATACTGTGTATATATGTATATATTTTTTTCTCTGTTTTTTCTCTATTGTCTAGTTGTTATCTGCACATGGTTCTTGTGGAGTGTTCCTGGTTTTAACAACCAACAACATAACATTTATCTTTATTAGATGGCCAAATTATCAAATTAATTTGAACCTAACAATCACATTTCTTACTATAGCCAATATTTACAAAACTAATAAGTGGTCTCATATAATCTCTCTTTGTATTAATGTACAATATGTGTAATCTCAACCCTTTCAAGTACAGTCAAGTAATGAATATCTTTCTTTTTCAGGACAACCTGGAAAATCAAAATATGTACGCTGAAAATTTCAGCATACATATTCATTCATGTGACATCATTTAATGATGTCACATGAATGGATTAAAAGTTATATGACTACAAAAACAAAAGAAAAAATTTAAAAAAAAATTAACCGGGAATTGAATTTCACAGAATTTTATTTTTAAAAAACACACATATCAACAGTTATCAATTTATCTTTATTTATCATGGAGGATTATTAGGCTATTCCTTTCTTTTCAATTCTGGCAGAAAACTATCTTGCCTCAAGTTGATCTTTGGCTGCTCCTGATTGGATGCTACCGTCAAAAAACAAAAGAAGAAGAAATAGTAGCATCTGATTGGTCGAGAGACTGACCAGAAGTTGTCATTGTTTACGTCAAGCCCATAGACTGTTTATAGACAAATTCGGTGAGCCACTTGTGTATGCTGCTATCTTGCGGCGCCGCCATTGCTGCGGTGACATGTGTCAGTCATCAATTCATTATGCTGTCATTGTGAACTGACTCTCTACAATGACAACATGTGTTTGTGTTTTGTTTTAGGTATTCAAGAATATTTTATTGATCGCCGGGGGCCTGTTTCACAAAACCAGGATAAGGGATTAAGCCGGGATATCTTGGTTATCCTGGATCAATTTATCCTTGATCCAGTTTCACAAAAGCAGGATAGGGGGAAGTGGGATATGTTTTGACATAAGTTACCATGGAGATTTATTCTGTGGAGCTAGCCTGCTCCAGACCAGGCTAAGTTCCAGGATTTATTTAATCTCATCCCTTATCTCAGTTAACTCCTTTAAATAGCTTGAGTATCCATTCACTAATGAAGCCATAGGATGGATCTGAATTGATTTATGTATAGGCAATATGAAAAAAGAATTACAGACATATTCTATTTTCTGTTTTCCTTTCATTATTATTTTTCAGCATAATCCTACAGTGTTCATTTTACGCATTCTAGGTTTGTGGAATCCTTTACAAGATGTCTGGATTCAGCCATTTTCTCCTGAGCTTCTGTATTCTAGGTAACACATTTTGCTTCTATTCAGTTTTTACTTTTTACATTTTTTACATTTTCAATTTTCCTAATGCACACTGGTGCTCTTGCAGGATACATTTTCTGCAGTTCCAGGGCTTGGCATGTAAAGATGCCAAGCAACATCCAAGGATTGGCGGGTTCCTGCCTTGTCATCCCTTGCACCTTTGACTACTATAAGAATCCACCTGAAAGACCAGATCGGGTGGTTTGGTACCAGTATGTGAACCACGGATATCCTCTAGTTTGTGACAGCTGGTACCCAAATGATGTCATTGACATATTGACATATCAAGCTATTTAAAGGAGACCTATTATGCTTTTTGCCTGGAACAGCAGAGGCCCAGACCCTTACTCCATAGCCCAAACCACCAATGGGAGGGCAATTGATCACAGACTCTCTCGCAAACACAAGGTTTGCAACTAGCTTTCCAGCAACAAGGAACTAAATGAGTTAGCACCCTGCGTCTGACCTCGCTAAACCCTGAGCGAACAGCTTCCTCGGAGTTTCACCTTTGGAACAAAGGACACAGAAAAAGACTGCAGCTGGAATCATCGTCCCAGCCTCCTTCTGCTGGCTAACAAAGCAGCACACCACCAAGTGACTCTTTCTTCCATCCACTCAACGATCGATAATGTAACAACTGGGCATAGCTTATCCCAGCTTTACAGGCTAAGCAAGACTGTTTAACTTGTTGTATGTGATTTAATGCTGTCATTGAGTTATTGTTGTGATAGTTTGCAGTGAGGTCATTGATTAGTTGGCTTCGCCAAAGCTAAGTGTTTAGTTTGCTAATACTGTTCACAAACAGATTCTTGCACACAGCTAAACAATCTCTGCACTAATCCAGACCGTTTGCATCACAAATCACATTGACATAGACTTAGTAATAAATAGGCTTTCAACAAAGCTACACCCAAACAGGCATCTCAAAGTTCCTGCTCCTTTTCCTTTGTCTTTGTCCTGACCACACGGTCAGACAAAGACCTCCCCCGAAGCCAGCCTTGATCCGGCCATTTTAGTAGTTCTCTGTTGTCAGCCATTTTGTTTTATAGGCCAAACGGCTCTTTGATCACCACACCCGCCTTTGTCTTTCTTTCTCTTCTTTCTCTCTCTCTCTCTCACACACACACACACACACACACACACACACACACACCAAACTTGTATATAGTTAGTTAGAATTTGTGTGTTTTGGTTTGCTTTGCTAGTTTGTGAATAAATATAATTCTTTGGAATCATGCCTGCTGTCTGTTTAATGTTGCACAAGAGTGAATGAATGAATGAATTATTTCCGATAGCCAATTAAATCCCAACATTTTTGGTGCCTCCGTGTGAAGCCCTAATGTGTTGACCCCAACACTCCTTTTCACCGTTGACTATCAGCCTTACATCATACAAATTTCTTGAGGGACAGGCGAGCAAAGTAACCTGCACTGCCTCATACACATGCCCAAAACATGTACCAATTCTCACATGCAACTATGCTAGCATGCCAGCCTCCAGTGAATGCAGGCAGAGTGGAAGTGCTGAGTGGAAGACTGTCTCCACAATGACATTCACAGCATCAGGTAACGACCACGGACGATCTCTGACATGCTACGCACAATTCTCTGGGAGACAGAGGCAGGAAAGGAGCATCACCCTACGGGTAACGAGTGAGTAGAAATCATAATAATTACTTTCTATCTCTCCACATTTGTACTTTACAAACAGAAAATACATGTTTTATATTTTGATATGTAGGCTTCTGGAAATAAGATAAAGTACAGCCAACAGTAAGTAGGCTGTTATCAGCGATGGTCATTTACCAGAAAACTTCTGCTTCCTTGCAGTCTCCCTCAGGCCAGCTGCCATCTTATTTAGGTTTTTGCAGTTTAATGTGGAGTTATTCAACATCACAAATCAGCTGCTGCTCCTCCACCATTGCAGAGCTTTTAAAGCCAGTGAATAAATAGAAACACAGCATCCGACAGAAGTTCAGCTCAGACGGGCAGCACTGCTTCACCTGTAGCCAGTTAGGACATTTCAGTAAATTACATTGCAGTCAAACTGACAGCCACTTGCACTGTGTTTAGTTAGGACATGGTGTTAGAGGAAATTAATTTAAAACAAATAAAGTAATCCCTTTGAGGAGTCTATTGTTTGTTTGTTTGTTGTTAAATGTTGAATAATCTTGTACTTTGTATTTTATTGTATTTTACTCTGTAAGGCGACCTTGAGTGCCATGAAAGGCGGCCAGAAATAAAATGTATTATTATTATTATTATTAGTAGTAGTAGTAGTAGTAGTAGTAGTATTTTAGAAGACAGTAAATGTAATCAGAGACTGAGAAATGTAATTTGTGACTTTGATTGAACTGTTTCCTCTTTTTACAGGAAACATGCTTTCTCGCGGCTGGTCCTTCACCACCCCCAGCAGCATCACAGGCATGAGAGGCTCATGTGTCATCATTCCTTGCACGTTCACCTACAGTGTCCCTCAGCCTTCTCACCTCACAGTCATATGGTACTTGTTCCAGAGCAACGGATACTCACCTGTGTTTGGTGAAGGACAGAGTGTTATTAGTGAGTTTAGAGGGATAACCAGCTTGATTGGATCTGTGAGTGAGAGGAATTGTAGTCTAAAGATTGAGAGGCTGGAGATGTCACACAACCAGGACAGACTTTACCCATGGATAGACAAAGACTCTATCACCTCCTTCCACAGCGTGAGCCACACACTTTTAGACAAAACATCTCAACTTATTGTTTCAGGTGAGTATCTAGATGCATTCACACCCCCTTTAATCGATTCAATACAAAGTCGAAGAAAGGCAGTTCTCCATATTACAATACTGTTTTGATCTTACAGAGCGTGCACAGGAGCCTCAGCTGAACATCACTGGTATCCCCAGGGTGGGAGAGGAGAGCACAGTCTCCTGCAATGTCCGTCATTCATGTATCTCTGATCCCCCAACCCTGATCCTAAGTGGTGTACCTGGAAACAAAGTCATTAGCGACACTCTGGTATCTGATGGGATTTGGGAAAGAAAAGTAGAGCGAACTTGGGCTGTGAAAGAGGAAGACCAAAGTGTGAAGTGTACTGTCAGCTACAGAGGTGGTCAGAGAGCCACAAGTGAGCTCAAGCTGAATGTTGAATGTGAGTACAATGACACAGTGTGTTATTTGAGTTCATATAGAAATGCCCCTGTTTATATTCAAGCCTCGCTGTTACATTTCTGCTCAGGTCCATATGACAACATCGCAATGACTGAGCGTCCAGGCGAGGTGACGGAGGGTGTGGCAAAGAGTGTCATTTGTTCTGTTTCCTACAAGTGCAAGAAAAATCAACCAACCATCGTGTGGAACTATGAAGACATGAGGATTAAAACAAGAACCAAACAGAACTCAAGCACCACCTTTATCACAGTGTCAAATCTCACCTTTATTGGTTCTCTTGAGGATCACGGTAAATCTTTGACCTGCACTGCTCAGTTTGTTACTGGGGAGACCTCAGACTCTGAAATCCTTCATATAAAACGTAAGTTCCTACATGTCATATAGAGCGATCACTTAAAGGTCCAGTGTTCAGGATTTAGGTGGATATATTGGCAGAAGTGGACGATAATATTTATTACTATGTTTCCTTTAGTGTATAATCACCTGAAACTAAACATTGTTTTATTTTTGTTAACCATGGAGTCTGCCATGTTGATCACCCTGAACGGACAAATCAAACATGAGCTCTAAATAAGGCTATTCACACATGGCACTTGGGAGAAGTTGTAGTTGGTTGGAATCTGCACCCTCACCACTAGATGCCACTAAATCCTTCACACTAGACTTTTAAAGGATTATTCAAGAAATCTGGAGTGATGTGTATTGGCTTTCTAACAGAGTCAGATGAGAAGATTAAAATCACTCTATGACTGCAGCCAGTAGCCAGTGAGCTTAGCTTAGCATTAAGATTGGAGACATGGGGAAAAGCCTTGCCTGGCTCTGTCTATAGGTTATAAAATCTGCCTTCCTGCAACTCTGCAGTTTGCTTGTTAACATGTCATGTCTAGTTTGTTAAATCTGAGCAAAAACAGAAGTTAAAAATTACTATTTTATGGGGGTAATGTGCTGGACTCCTTCTAGCCTTCAGTCTCTGCTGGTTGCTTAGCAGCTGCTCAGAGCCCACAAAAAGTTTGTGGGTGGGTAAAATGGTGAATTGTTGTTTTTGAAGTTTGGTTTATATGGATTAAAAAGCAGGATACAACATGTTATCTAGCGAGCTTTAGATGTGCTGCTAGCTGTTTTCCTGTTTCCAGTCTTCATGCTAAGCTAAGCTAACTGGCTGCAGCCTTACATTTAACCAACAGACATGAGAATGGTGGTAATATTTTCATTTAACTCTCTAATAATTTCAAACTTTTGTACTAATGATGAGACAACATTTGAAAATGATTTATTTTTTAATCGCTTGTTCTCATGTTTTTTTTTTCCCAGCATATGTGAGGGATCCATTTGAAAATGACAGTGGGTGTACTTCATCTCTCTCAACTCATCTTGCTGCCATATTATGTCACACATGTGACTGATTTCTACAGGCATCCCATCATGGCTTTTTTCTCTCTTTACAGCGCTCCACGATCTGGCTGCTGACGTCCCTTTCAGATTCACCGCCCTGACCCACTCCTGTGTGGTGATTCCCTGCAGCTTCCCATTCCAGGAGGATATGCCTGTCACACGTGGCATCTGGTCCAAAAAAAATGGGGATGTCATCTACCATAATGCCCCGTCCTATGTGGTTGACCATTTCAAGGGCCGCACCAGGATATTAGGGGATCTGAATGGGGGAAACTGCTCATTGGAGATTGATGACATCAAGCCCTTTGATAATGGGCCCTTCTGTTTCCACGCAGAGAGAGGAAATGACAGAGTCAGATACAACAATAGCTGCGTATTTGTTGTTATGAAAGGTCTGGATTAAAACTGATCCTTTATTTTTTTTTTTGTGCCAGTGCCAAGCTATTTATCTGTTGGCTTCCTAGTTGACAAAAGTCTTCTGCTTTGTGCTTCACTTGCTCAGCGTCCCCAGCAAAACCAGTGATGACCTCAGTTCCACCAGAAGTCGATGCTGGCTCAACAGTTACTGTCTCGTGTTCTGTGACACACACATGTCCATCACATCCTCCGGTGTTCTCATGGAGTGTCCCTAGCCTCACCAACAAGGTCACACAGACCTGGACGCCAGAGGGCATCTGGGAGACGACCTCCACCATCACTTTCAGGGCTGCTGGAGGAGACGAAGTCAAAAGCCTAACCTGCACCGCCAAATCCTGGCTCGGCAAGACACAAGCCAGCACAGTCCAGCTGACTGTGAAGGGTTAGTGCAACAACATTCATCTGCTCTGTTTATATCTTGCAGTGCCATCATACATTGAGTTGTGTATTTCCCGTAATACACTTGCATGTGCCTTAAATGTTCCTAACAACAGGATCAAGCATTCATCCAGCAGCCATTGCTGTGCCAGTCCTGAGCCAGTGTTTGGAGTGGTCCTCTGTAAGAGACGGTAAATACATGTCAGTTCAAAATGTGCCAATCCTGGAGATGAGTGATATCAAGACTATTAATATTATCAGTTGTTTTTTGTGTGTTAGATGTAAAAGTCAGCATTAACTAGTTCAATTTTTTTTAACCAACAGGAAGCATTCTGATGACTTGCAGAGACCACCACCTCGACCAGAGAAAAGGTAAACCTGAATGCATAATGATGACGTCATTGTAATGAGATTTCAGTAAGAACGCTTATATCCAAGGCTAATGAGGGCTGAGACATGGCCTATGACCCCTGTGGGAGCAACAGTGTATGACACATGTACAGTGTAATTGGAGCTGCAATGTTGGAGGCTTAACAGCAGATGGTGCTAGAAATAAAGGCATGGTGTTCACTCTCTTTGGATGTGCTCAGCCTGACAGAACATTTTGGGTGCACTTTCAGATTAATGCATGATCCATGTTCCTCATATCTTTTTTTTTTTTGTATAGTGATTATTCCAGCCCAAGGCCGACTGCGGATGCCTCAGTGAAACAAATAAATCACTCCCATTTTCTATGATAGTATGTCAGCTGTTTTGAAAAAAGATGTGAGGTGCACACTCTAAGACTCAATGCAAAAATGTTTTCTTTTATTCAAGTACCAACGTTTCGCCTTCATCAGCATATTACAAGACACTGAGCTACCAAACATTTTATAAGACACAGCTCTATGATGAGAGGGAGTGTCTTCAATTACAGGCACATGCCATGGGAGGAGCCGACAATCAACACAAATTGCCACACAGTTGAAACAGGAAAAAAGGCACAAAATGATCAAAGCTCAATTTCCATTCAAGTATAATCTTAAAGACTAAAAAAGACAGAACATGGACAATTGGAAAGTACAATTCAAAAACACTTACATTCTTTTCAGTTATCAAAAAGTAGTAGACAATAAAAAGTATCATTATCTTAAATACAGCCAGATCAGGAAAAGGATAATGCATTTAAACACCACTTAGTGGAAAGTGGGAAAAGACTGCAAAAACAATTGTTAGGACTTTGAAATAAGACATCTAAATATATGAAACATAATTGTAAAGGATTAAGTACAAAAATATTAAATTTTGAATACAATTTTAGAAAAATAATTTTTAGTAAAAAATTAAATTTGGAAAAAATCTACTTACAATAGTAATGGTAGATAATTGAAATAGAAAAAAGTTAAATTTTAGGAATTTTGGAAAAATGTTTAAGGATTTAGAACAATCTACATAAAAGGAAGTTAAGGACATAGGACAATCTAGAGTCAAAGAAAAGGTTTAAGGTCAAACTCAACATTAAGGCCACTGGGAGCAAGAGTATTTAAAGTATAGATCTATACTTTAAATACAGATGTCCTTAATGTCCTTTTATGTAGATTGTTCTAAATCCTTAAACATTTTTCCAAAATCACTGAGGACATGCACCCTGTGTTTCCACCAAAAACAAAGTAAATCTGTCTCAATTCAAACTTTCACAGGAGATCACTATGGGATAGATTATCCAGCTAAGTATTACTAAAAATGAACTCAAGATCATTTTCTTATTAGTCTAATATCATGATGAGCTGTAACATGATTTACTAAAACTTTCTCTTCACTGAAATGTCCAGGAGAAACCCTGAAAACAGGAAAAGACCTCCAAGGCCAGAAAAACGGTCAGCAGACTGGTTGTTTTACAAACAGGACAAATACAGTAAACCTATACTGACAAGTACTAACACTGTGCTTTCCTTACAGGGGGTCCATCTGGAACCGAATCTCCCGGTAAGAACACCCAAAAGTTACCTTTCACTTTTAATCCTGAGATGAAGGGCCTCATGTTCAGTAGCAGAGGGGGGGCAAAATTGGAGTGGAGGTAATATGGAAAGCAAAAGCCATACAACATTTGCAAATTTGCACATACTGTATTCTGTCATTGTTGTTATCTATTATCATTTGCTGACAAAGTTGTTTATTTGTGTTGATTTGCCATTAGCTCTTCTCTTGTTAGTAATAAATACAAAATGGAACCTTGCCTCAGGCACTGAATATGCTAGGTCCAGCACTGCTCATGTTTGCATTTCTTTCCTTTTCAGCAGAGCAGAGGATGGTCGTAGTG
This sequence comes from Epinephelus fuscoguttatus, assembly GCF_011397635.1. NCBI lineage: Eukaryota > Metazoa > Chordata > Actinopteri > Perciformes > Serranidae > Epinephelus > Epinephelus fuscoguttatus. Next base: position 24,658,457 of record NC_064759.1, read on the forward strand.
GATGGAAAGGTGACAATGAAACCAGGTAGGTGATTTTTTTTTAGACTTCAACCATTCTCACTCTTCAAGTTTCTAATAATTTAATATTTAATCATTGCTATTCTTACAGGAGGTCATTCTGGAGCAGATTTTCAAGGTGCCAATTTGAACCTTTTGTTATTTAATCAGTTATATCACTGGAAAAATACCTGTTTTTATGAATATAAATAAAATATGTATCACCCTTGCAGAGGCCAAGGCAACACTGCGGACCTCAATGTTGGCTATGTGTAAGTGTTAATCAATGCTTCTCTACATACTGCATCACACGACCCTAATAGTAAGCACAGCCTAAAACTGATACTCTGTGACTTCCTCCTCCTCCCATAGAAACAACACCACCACTGTAAACTGAAACTCAAATCTCCAAGCCACGCTGCCCATCCCCAAAGCAGTGAGTTTTACTAACACAGCTGTTCCCTGCTCGTTAGAATCACACACCATTGTGTATCCTTTAGCTCTACATTAATTATACATTTCTTTTTATGTTTCTGTTTGATATAGTACTCGGAGAACTCCTCCTCACAGGCCTGAGGTCAGTAGTGATGTGGTGGTAATGTTCAAATCAAATGTAAATAAAAGATTTGCCTGCTGTGCTTTGTTTGTTTGTTTGTTTGTGAATCCCAGTTATAAAAATAATTGTTACATTTATGCAAGATAGGCTTATTATTTGTTTCTGCCAAGTGGTGTGTATTTTTGAGCTCTTGTCATGGCTGCCACCTTGATATTCCTGAGTCATTTCACTCAGTTAGGAACCCTCCTAAGCAAAAAGGATTATTCGACCGCACCCTCTGTTACCTGTGTGTTTGCTGTGTGCCTACCTGGCCAATTGTCTAGTTTGGCTTACTGTCATTTTGCCTGCTCCCAGCCTGGTCAAGTTTACCTTTCTTCTTGCTTGTATCTTTACCCTCGCTTTAACAATAACCCACTGAAATCGTCCTGCTGCCTCGACTTCCTGCATATGGGTCCTTCTCTTGGTGTCCCTTTCCCTCTACGTTGTGACAGCTGGTCCAATCCACAGTGTTGAAATACTGTAGTATTAATACTGCGGCAATGTACTCTGATCAGTGATCAATCCAAAGAGAGATTCCACCTGACAGGATGTTACCTTCTGCATAGCATACAATTGTGTTTCCTCTTCTGTAGATCTCCTTTGATGCATTTAATAGACAACCTGCTTTCTGGGTCATGAGTCAGAGGGTGGAGGATGGCAACATCCTCAGTACTTGCCTCACCAGAAATAAAACTAGAAGATATTATAATTTATTCCAATTTTCCTCATATTTGCTGCAGGATTACCACGTGTATGGCAACTACTGAGTTCTTCAAGACATCTCGGAAACATCACGTCCCTCCAGGATCACTTTGCTCTTATTATTCATTTACATGATACTGCACAGAACATGTATATTTACAGGGTGGGGGGGCGATTTTCATTTTGCATTTAATCTTCATTTACTTCATTTACAGAAAGTGTATCAGCTGTCAATTAACTGATTTTTTTTGTACCTGTTCAACACAATAAATATGCTTTTCTCTGGAGGGCCCTCTCTCTACGTATTATATTTATATGAGATGAAGATTAGATTCAGTGCATTCAAATATAATACACAGCAAAGTTGAGGAATTTGTTATTTATTGAGCATTTTATCAGTATCATCAGAATGATTTTGATAATTGAAATTAAAAATATGTTTCAGGTTAAGCACAGCACTCTTGGCTAAACTGTCTCACTCATCAGGTAGAAAGATAAGGCCACGGGTGTGTAAGCACTATGAGGCCATGTGAAGATGAGAAGAAAAGCTGTTTGCCACGTGCTGCAGTGATGCTGCCATCTCCACCACTTAAGAAAACACGACCAAAGAGACCAGTGGTGTCAGCAGGAGCAGAAGTCCAGCACTCGTGCTGCTGGCGCTGTTGCAGAAGTTCCCCTGACAGCAGCTAACTTGTCCTCCAATGGCCCCTGATATCTGTGCAGACACTGTATTTGAGCAGACCAACTTGGAGGCACAGCCTTTCAGGGTCACCTTGTCATTTCCTATATTCACTGAGAGATTGAACATAATGTTAGTGTGTGATCTGTCAGTTTTAATACAGCATCCCTCTGAGCAGAGGGAATATGTGGAGCAGAGTTAGATGTTTATATCATAGGCCGGTTACCTTTTGTTGAGATGCAGTAGTCCTCATTCCCGTCACAGTTCAGAGTTGCGGTGCATGATTGTCCATCACAGGTGAAGCACTTTTTGCCGTTTGGATTGGATTTGGTGGGCTCTGTAATACAGAACATACATTGTTCGTATTAGGTGTAGAGGGGGATTGAGGGGTGACTGTAATGTCCTGTTCTTCTTCAGTGCATTTTTAAATCCCTTTTAATGGACTTTTGTTGGTCTTTCCCTGCTGATGAGCAGCTTACATATGAACAGATATACAAAATCCACCTAATGGCCAGAATAAATGTTGGCACTGTTCATTTCTGCAAACCACAGATATGTTACATTTCTACATTTGTTTAGTGGACACATTGAAACTATGTTTCAGCAATGCTGTGGTTAACATGTGATTAGGTTCAGGAACAAAACGTCAGCTCATATACAACGGCACTTTAGAAACAGTGATGTGTTAGCCTGCATATGAAATGTACAAATGTAATGTATCCATGGTTTGCAAAAATGTACAATGCCAACATTTTCTTCTGGCAACTGAGATGCCAGTTGTCTGTTCATGGACTGATGATGTGATGATTTTGAAATACAGGAAAATGTGACTCTTTTTATAGTAAGCTATGTAACAGGTAAGGTAATAAAACAAAATTGATTTAAACCTGGAAATTCTGTCTGTCTGCCTCTCTCTCACACACACTAACTGTATTGTGACAGTTGGGGGTATCTTGCCCGTGGGCTCTACTGTAACAAATGGTGACTGACAGAAAAGTAATCTTCCTCATACTGGCTCTGGTCTTGGAATTTGAGTCTCCTTGTGTCTCTTTCTACATCTGCTCCAAACATATTGTCTCAGGTTCTGATAGATGGACTGGCATCATCACTTCTCAATACCTACATTCACATTGTCTGTATGGAACAAGACATAAATAAATGTATCTGTTAAAAATGTATTGGCTTAGTCAGTAAAATCACAGGTATTGTAAAATAATAAAACAAGTCATGATTTGATATCTGAAACATGAACTTTTACAGTCTGTAGTTTTCAGTTTTTAGAGCTTTTTGTTCATGCGACTAAATGTCACTTTTCAATAAAAACAGCTCTCAGTGCAGAGACACATCTAAATACTAACAGACAATATAAGAAAGTTACCGGGGGCAGGTTGGGCATTGCAGAGCTCCGAGGTGCAACACTTGCTGGTAACTACGGTTTTGTCGATCCCAAAGTTGATTGAGGCCTCAACACACTCTTCAGCCACAGCACAACCCTTTGAGTTGATGACAGGAAGTTTTGAGCCACCTGAAAGAAAAGAGGAACCTTTGTAAACTGGGCCAGCGCTAAGCAGTTTTATAATAAAAAATAATGCACCACAAATGGCCATACCTTTGTATCCAGTGACTCTCGTTGCAGCACACTGTGAAGGACATTCTTTTATTGTGTCTGTGCAGGTTCCTGAGGCTCCCGGTATACACTCGTAACATTTCAGGGAGTAGGCTGAGAAAACACAAAACTAGTTAAAAAATGAAAATATAAAATTAACATTTTATTCCACAATGAGTGGACAAAATCTTTTTAACATCTTAACTCTGAAATTAATTCATCAAAATTATGAGCACAGCTGCAAAAATATGTATCAAGGTGGATGACAAGTGCCATTCAGACAGATGTTTGTTTTTTAACTACAGCAGAATATAGAGAACGCCAAATCATCTGTGTACAAACTGCAGGTGAGTAACAAAGAGCAACAAGTAATTACACACAATACTGTCATTTGGCATGTGACCGTAAGTGACACATCTGTAGTATTTGTAAAGGTAAATGTGGTCATAATAAATTATAATCATTTCCTTAAAGATCAAACAGTTACGCAACAAATAACAGAACAAAAACTTGCCTTTAGGGAGCAGCACAACACCCAAGATCAGCGTGAGGAGATGCATTTTGTGATGGCAGGACACGACTGAGTGTGAGTTTGATTTTCCACAGCTATAAGTAGTTCTCCTGAGAAGGGGTTGTCTTCATCCTCAGACCACTCCCTAGTCTCTCCTTGGCAGTGACTAAATGTGATACATATGGAAGGTCTTGTACATTTACATGAAATTAAAGTGATATGCTATCTGATTATGGGGCAATATTTGAATTACCTTCAACAAAAGGCCGTTAACTGAGGCGGGGTGCGGTTACCTGCCAGCGTTTGTTTACAGGCAACTGAAGAGTGAGTGCAGTGAGCTGTGCCGGTGGTAAATGTTTAACTTTTATCATTTATCAACAGTAGTGTGCTTTCTACTGCTTAGTGCCGGATAAAAGCCCCAACAGACGGATCAAAATATACATACATACACAGAAAGACAGACAGAACCAGTGAAATATTGTTTGTTTGTTTGTTTGTAATGAACCTCAAGATGCCAACGCCCAGAGCAACGACGACTGCAAACACATAGATAGCATTAGCTTATTAAACTAATGATATTTTTAGCAGTTAGAGTGTTGGCTGCATTTTTGTTTTTCCTTTCTTTTGTTTTTGTATAACTTGGATTTGGCTGTGTTGGTTCTTAAACTGTGTGCAATAGAAATCCGATTGATGCCCCACAGCACGACGCTTTTTGTGTGTGTTGGGGCGGCACTTGACTCGCGTCAATGATGCCGCCAGTGTGTTTTAACCTTAATCCTCCCAACATCTCTGCTCTGTAATGTTTCTGTCGGCACTGGAGGAGGTTTCTGGATGATCTAATTCACATGTAGGTTCAATTAAACTTCTCACTGGATCTTCTTCTTGCTGGGTGAGTGGCTCAAACCATTATACACAGGGATCTGTTAATCAGTGTTAAATAGTTTGTAACTTAATCAGAGGAACAGAAAGGACAGTAATACTTTAAGAATAACTATACTCCAATGATTCCAGCAGAGACAATGATGAGGCTGCTCTGTGCTAAGGGTTTATTTTCTTTTGCTGCTGCAGTTACTTCTCTGAAGTTTGATCACTAGTGACACGCACTCACAGTACCTAAGGGTGTATGCTGAACGAAAAAAAACAAGCCCAGTCAAGTAAAAAAAATAAGTCTTCCTCGAATACACGTAACAGCAAATCAAATTCAAATCACTTCAAGCTTTATGTGAAGTTTTGACATTCCCAAATTTTGAGTCACGCTTGCTGGGGTGGTGTGATGCTCAGAACTGTTAGAAAAGTAATCACCCCAGTTAATCTCATAAAAGCTACAAAAAAAAAAAGCTGTAGATAGCCCTAAAAAGGGAATAGGCTGCTAGAGATGATATGTATGAACAATGCAAATGTGGTTTTGATAAGAAGCAAGGCTCCAAGGATCGGCATGAGCTCTTCTGGGAGGAGTCTCGGGATGAGCTCAAATCTGACCTTTAAGTTATAGTGGCTGTCATTTGACTTCAGTTCTGCTTTGAAAATGTAAATGTTTACTTGAGGTAGGTCATCATGGTGAACACTAAAGGTGTTTTCACCCTTGGTCCTTTTTAAATGAACTGAACTCAGTCCTCTTAAAGTGGATCAAAAAGTGGGCAGACGACTTTGAGGTCAACTTCAGCTCTGTGACGGGCCTCAGTCCCCTTTCTGTTCACACTACAGCCTACATATTGATGTAGTTTTGTTTTTACTTTGACGTGACACTGCAGTGCGGTTATGAACTTAAAATTGGAGGAAAACCTTAGCGCTTCTGTGCATTGTGGACAGTTGCTGTTTGATGCTTTCCTTGTTCCATATCTGTAGAAGTGCAGTTGCTCCATCGTCAGACCAGAGTACTCCCCGTCCACTTGTCGTGCTGTCGTTACTTGTGGCCATGATTCTGTTGTGTTTATTATGCGTCCCACTGAAATAGAGTGTGATCTGTGTATGGCAAGCCTGGAGGGTTACAATACAATAGCAAAAGGCAGAGTTGGACCCGCAGCGTTTCGTGTTCACAAGGCACAGGTTAAGTGAACCACAGTCCTCTTTCACATGAACCGACAATGTGAACACAAAAAGAACAGAGTCCCTTTTCCATTGGTCCACTTTAAGAGGACTGAGTTCGGTTCAGTTAAAAAGGACTAAGAGTGTTTTCACACTTGGTCCTTTTCATCCCTCTGAGTGAACTAAGACTGTGATTCGGCATTTTTTGTGCTTATATGAACACTCCAAGAGAACTCAGACCCCCCTGAAGCTTCAAGTCCACAGTGTGGTTCAGTTAACCTGTGCACTGTAAACACAACATGCTCCAGGTTCACTTTGCTCTTTTGCCGTTGTATTCAGCCCTCTAGATCACATGCTGTTGCACTGGGACACTTGAAAAAAACTGACAAAACCACATCGGCCTGTGACGCTAGCAAGGATGTGAAATGTAGAATACATGAAATGGTAACAGTCTACACCACAGAAACGCTAAGGTTTTCCTCCAGTTTTAAGTACATCTGAAAGCAAGGGGCTTCATAACAGCACTACAGTGCTATGTCAAAGTAAAAACAAAACTTTATCAATATATATTATATACGGGCTATAGTGTGAGCAGAGAGAGGACTGAGGGCTGGCTCAACAGGTGCTGTCAGAACTAACACCTAAGTTTCATTTGTCAGGAAAACAAAGTCACAAAGGTGAAAGCACACACAGAGGTTTGTGGTGTTGTGTTCTTTTCGGGGAAATGAAAGCTACAGACCATGTAAATATGGTCATTCCACATTGCCTGTTAACTCTTACATTGCTGAAGTGAGCTTGGTGTGAAATGTTTTAAGGCAATAAATCAGTAAAGACTTGAGAATGCAATAAAATAATTGTCTTTTTCACTTGTTTCCTTTTGTTTCAGGATAATTGACAACTGATCTTTTTATTGATGTTTGAAAGAAATTTTAAAAAATATATATACAGAGTTCTATATCTTTATGTCTGCATCATCAGTACACCAAAACGTCAGTTACAACATCACAAAGTCAATAATTGCTCGCAAATGAAAGAAGCGATCACATTTTGCTTTAACATGTGTAGACAGCTGGTTTTCTCGTCCTTTCTTCCCACTGCTGTGCAGGCTACGGCTGTTCAACATGGCAGGAGTGCGCAAGTGACTGACACGGAGTGTGTCTGCAGGTTTTTTCATTCTCACCAAAGCCTACGGAAGGTTTCCTGCTTTATATCTGACTCTTCACCACAGATTGGGCTTACAGTTTCACATATCCCTCCAGTACGGTGCAACAAGAGTCTCGACTTTCAGTGCCACATTTTTGGTGATGTGACCTGATTACTGGACATAACAGCTTGCAACTGCTATTATATGTAACAGCAGGTCAATCAAGGTGTTAGCAGAGCAGGCGGCTGTATTCGGAGAGAGCCGAAGACTTTTTCACCCCGTCCCAGATACGGGCTGCGTAGTGAAACCTGTAAAACCAGACCAGAACTTGTATTCACCTCGATGAAACCAGTGTTTTAATGGAGTTTTTTGTAAGAATATACTGTATATTTTTGAGCATTTTGCCATTAGCTGATTTGTATAATACAGAGGCAGGCAGGAAATGTGTGGGAGTTGCTGAGCATGACACAACAACAGAAATGCTTCAAGATCTCTGGATTACTAGTGCACCCCTTTTCAAATGCACGGCCTGTTTCATTGGCAGAAAACTTACTTTTTAATACATAATGTTCTACTTGTAACTACAAAGAGCATTGTTGTACTTACATGCCTTTTGTGTAAAGATCCAGTGTGTAGGATTTAGGGGGATATGTCACAGAAATGGAATATAAAGTATAAGAGTGGCTCCTCATTTATGGAGATGGACATGTCCACTGCCATGTTTTTACAGCAGCTCAGAACGGACAAACCAACCACTGGCTCCAGATAGAGCCATTTGCATTTTCACATTTTCACGTCGGCCACCGTAGTCAGAAGCCCATCTGTGATGAGCAGTGTCAGATAAACACTGACTACGTTTACAAGGTCTTTAGTATCCCGGTTTTGAGGCTTATCCCGGTTTTGAGCATATCCGGAATATGATGTTTACATGGAAAACAGAGAAACCTGGTTATTCATATCCCTGTATACATGATAAATACCAGTAACCCGTTTTCTGATCACTGCATCCAATCTGCGCAGGCGTGTGTTACATCTTTTACATCTTTTGTTTACAACGGATTGAGCGGGAAATGTGATATATTTATTATATTTAGAAGTAAGACAAAAATGAGACCTCTGTGGCTTCTAGCGGGCTTAGCGTTAGTAAATACTCACGTCGCATTACAGCTATAGCTCATCCACTTCATCTTCAGCAATGGGAGGAGAGAGCAACAACAAATATTGAATACGTCACCAACTTTGATAGGTATTCGGCTGTCACTGCCACCACGCAGTACAAGGCAACAGCGGATGAAAATACGTAGCCGTGACTGGTGGGATAGGATCGTTCTCATGGAGTTTACAGATTCAGAGTGGAGAGAAAACTTCAGAATGAGTAGGGCATCCTTCAGCCAGCTGTGTGACGTAGTTGAACCATTCATGAAACCGGGATAAGGCGTATACATGCTCCAGTATCCCGGCTTCTAACGGAGTACTCCAGGTGGCAAAACCGGGTTTCTTGAAACTGGGAAAAGGGTATAACCCAGTTTCTGAATTCGGGATATTGTGTTTACATGCACAAACACAAAAACGGGATACGTAAAAAAACAATCAAAACCGGGATACTAAAGACCTTGTAAACAAGTCAATGATTTGTACAGTGAAAATGCTTTTTTTGTGTGCTTTTATCAGTTTATATTAACAGGTCTGTTTTTGTGGAGAGGTGGAGACCTCTGGGGATAATTTGGCTCCCGCTAAAAACCTCCTAATCATCTGAATCAGAAAAAGGCGAGCACACATCAAGTTATCAAAGAAAAAGGGTGAGTGCCCATATGGAAAAGATATAGATAAATCTTATAAAGTTTGTATCTCTTTTGTCTGAAACTTGTATGTAATGCATACGACAGTGAAACCAGATATAAGATCCTTATTAAATTTGTACAAAATGAAACTTGTATGATTTGGGTACTTATAAGAACATTATATGACAGTAATTCCACATACAATATCTTTAGTAGAAAAATGTAATATCAAACTTATATGAGTTGGACAATAATCAGTGAAACTAAACTCTTGTAAGTATTATAGAAAATACTTACAAGATTTACTTGTGGTGCCACAAACAACATAATCTGATAATAAAATTGAAGGGAAAAGCATATGAGTTGACTGAAAGCAGGTTTTCAACATGTAATGACAAAGGACTGTTAAAATGTTGTTAAGTTTAGCATTTTTGCAAAACCAGGCATCATATTCCTCTCTCTAAACTAATTAATTTTCCTAAAATTATTACATGGGTAATATTGTTTAACATTTTAGGAGCAATTATATCCAATAAGTTAGGAAAAATGATTAAATCAACACAGCAAATATTCCCTGTCAAATGTATTCAATGTAACACAGAGATTGAAAAAGACTATTCATCCCATTCTTGTAGAAATAATTATATATATATACTATAGATGCAACTCTTAAGAGGTGGCACGGACCCAACCCTCCAGCATTGGCATCACAATCAATGCCAAGATCACAGAGCTCCGTGCCAAAAGTAAAGCATCCCCTTAAATTGAGCTTTGTTGCTGTTTGTTGTTTGTTGTGTAATTTCAGTACTCAGACTGTTGAAAACAAACACACTGTTCCATGTGAAATGATTATAGTTCAGCAGTGGTAAATATTAGTCAATATAAGTGACTATGCCTAATTTGTTTTGCGAATAAAGTTCGCTGAATTAAAAATTTGCCTAACAGCCATTTTTTCAGCATTACGGGTATTGAAAGACAACATTTATAGACTGCATTTATGTAATTTGAATGGTAGAAAGCAGTTGTTCTGGGAGCTGACCAAGCAGTTAGTGCATTGCTAGTTTGTTACACAGTTTGATCCAATTGCAGTAGTAAAGGGACAAATTAACTCTTGTCACTTTCATATGTGAGTCATGTGTTTCTTATGACAGAAACTTATATGAAACTGACTGTATAGATTCATATATATATAAAGTATGTATTTTTTATAATCTTATTTCAAATTTCATAGGCTGACATTTAAGACTTCTTATAGAAAAAACATAAAGAAAACATAGTTTATCATGACATTATATCCCTTAACATACAAAAAAACTATATGTAATGGTACATATTCATATATGTTTTCATAGCCTACTGGTTTTTTATTAAATGACATATAACCAGCTCGGTGGCCTAGTGTCCACCCTGAGACTGGGAGGTCATGGGTTCGATCCCCGGCCGGGTCATACCAAAGACTATAAAAATGGGACTCATTGCCTCCCTGCTTGGCACTCAGCATCAGGGGTTGGAACGGGGGGTTAGATCACCACATGATTCAAGTGTGGAGAACAAATGTCACACACTCAGGTGTGTGACAATCAGTGGAACTTTACCTTACCTTTAATGAGCTTATATAAAGCATATAAAGAAAGCATAATTCCCCTGCAAAATATATTGACTTTACATACAGAAAACATATATATACAATGGTATTTGTTCATATATGTAAAGCATATGTCTTTAAAACAGACATATAGGAAAAACTTCAAAAATTATATGTAACATGTATGGAAAATATACTTTGACATGTACTTTCCTTATATACCGCATACATAGATTTTACATGATTCTTATGTAATTCTTTTTATTTTCTTGTATGAAAAAAATGCAAAAGGGGCCACTTTCAAGAGTAAATCATATAAGCCTTATATGATGCACAATACATAAAACACAAACTGAAGGTGATGGAACTTCTTATAAGTTTTTTCTATTTCTTTTCCATATGGGTGCACCTGCACCATAACGTCGTAGGCAAGCCGCCCACTTCCGACATGCCAAACAGCATGACCCATGTTCAGAGAGATTTTGGTGAGGTGACGGTGACGTGTCCCCCTCATTCCCGATGGAAATTACACGCTTAGGCGACTGGGATTAGCTGTTTGGTCATTTGTATTAGCTCAGAGTTTTTAGAATTTGGATTACAGTGGCTTTAGTCACCAAACCCAAACTGAAACTAAAAGTGAGTCGATTTTTTTTTGGCCATTTTGCCTTTAATGGATAGGACAGGTAAGCGTGAAGGAGGGAGAGAGAGAGGGGGGGGATGACATGCAGCAAAGGGCCATAGGCTGGATTCGAACCCGGGCCGCTGCAGCAACAGCCTTGTACATGGGACGCCTGCTCTACCACTAAGCCACCGACGCCCCAGTGAGTTGAATTTTAAGGAGTGTCATGGTGGGCAAATAGTTAAGCAACAAACCACAACATTTCACAACATTTACTGCACATTACACCCCTCTTCATCTTACACCATGTTTCCTGTTTCTCTCTATGCTGTCGACTGTCAAGTAAAGGCAATAATGCTCAAAAAATAAATCTGAAATGTCCCCACATCCCCAGTGCAAATAATCCCCTTACTGTTGAAACATTTCTATTATTGTGTGTGGTTGATTTATGTTGTCTTTGTCCTCTAGCACCAATGAGTGGTACGCAAATGAAGTTCATGTTATTATAAGCGGAAAGTGAGCAAAAGAAAATGTGGTGTTTACCAGTTCTTCTCGGTGAGGATGGTGTGCGACAGCTGACAGTGGGGCATGGCCAGTATTTGGCTGCGGAGTTTTGAAACCATGGTGGAGAAGGCAGGATGCCCTCTGTATCCCGGGAGCAGGGAGAAGAGCGGGTATGTTCCTGAGCCTTAACACAGTACAGATTAATTCCCATTTTACACGATATACAAGAGGACAATTGAGTTTTGCCTTGTGTGACAATAAATTTTGTATAACCTGCTTTAGTCAGATTATTGTCCCCGTCATTCTCCTGCATAGGAAGGAGGAACATGTTGACTTCAGTTGACAGGTAGTCCTGCCCCAAGCCAGGGAAGATATTGCAGTCCAGCATGGACAGTGTACCTAAAATGAAACCACATATTCCCAGTCAAATCTCTACACAAAATACTAATCATATTCACAGTATTGTCCCAAGCCATTCACACTGGTTTTTCCATTTAAACTCAGTTTCAACCATTAAACATGATTTGCTCCTAAAAGTAACCACCAGCGTGGACAGAACATAAATATGTATGAGGAGAATATTCAAGTAGATTTGAACCTTTGTATTTGAGATGAGAGTGAGTCATTAATTTGTCCACCACCATGTGCATGTTCTTCAGATTCCTTGGGCAAAAATCATCCCGTCTGGCCTTATTCTGGAGGAACACTGGAGGAATTTAAGGAAGCGATACTTTCATTTTGATATCACTGAACCTGGTTGGCGTGTCATTTTTTGTGTTTCTGCATTAAAAAGTCACCTATATGAGGATAGTACTCCGCTCCATCGTCATTGCCTGAGGAGCCAGTGCTGTCATGGCTTGCAGATGGAGTGGAGGGTTTCAGCATCTCAGCAGTCTGAAGAAACCTATCCACAAACATTATGTTTAAGTTCCTGTGTGGTAAGAACTTCTGCATTCACCAGGGAAAAGTTGAAAAGGTTGGGTAATTAAAGCTGGGGTAGGCAATTTCATTTTGGTGTAATTTGGGCAAAAATCCCACAGTAAACTTTGAGTCTTGTGAGAGAAAACTAGACTTGTGCACCTCCTCTTGACTGTTTTCAGGCTTTAGCAAATCTAGGTCATGACGGGAGACTTTGGCCAATCAGCAGTTCCTACTGGCTGTTCTAAAAACGCAGATGTGCGTGCACTGACGTCCTTTCTGTGAATGATTTATTCCTGATTCAATGGCAGAGAATCCTGCACAGAAAGTAACTATTCCAGCATTTGTAACAACTGCCTACACTGCAAAGCAAATAAGAAAGGAAGATGGATTTATCAAAAAGAGTCTGAAAATAAACCAAATAAAACAAAATCTTGTTAAAAGTTGCTAAAAATGTTGCGAACAGTTTATCCTTCTGCCAACTAGAGCCAAAGGCTCATGGCTGTGACTTCAAATTCACATTTATGTAGCTAATGTTAGCTAGAGCCTTGAATTACAACCTGTCCCCTGCCTTATTTTACACTGCTACCCAACCCAAGTTCACCCAGCGAAAACACCAGCTCTGAGGTCAGCAAACTTTCTGTTGCTACGGTTACACAGGTCAGACCCACTGCTGCTGCTAGCCACAAGCCCGCTAAAACATCCAGCACTGGGGGGTTTTGTGCTGGCTAAATTCAAACTACTCCGGCCACAAACCAAAGGTGCGTTTGCAGAACTGCTGCCCGCTCTCCTCCCAGTGGCGGGGAGCGAGAAAGAGAGTGTGGGGTAAGAGGGGACCAAGTGAATGCGCTTCCTCAATTCCACAATGGTATAATTACATAAATTAAACACTGGGTTACTGTATAAATGGTGTGCATATGCCCCTAGGTGTCTGTGGGGAGGACAGAGCAGGGAGCAGCAGGAGGAGGGTTGATTTTCAGCCTTTTTCTTTCTTTATTGTTATTCCCAGATTTCTGCCTACCCCAGCTTTAATCATCTTATAATATACATTCGCACATGTAATATTATTTTTAGACATGCTTGAGAAAAAATGCCCTTGAATTTCTAAACTTTTAAAGATATACAAGTTGTTACATTTGGTTTAAATGAATTTATATACTCTCCAAGCCAATATAATCTACTATCTAGCTACTACCCTGCTGATTAGAATCATCATCATAAAGTTCAGTTGTGTAGAGTCACATTAGGGGAAGTATTCACATGGAACGTTCCCTGCGTATACATGGCAAGTCATTGTCAACAGGCCTGGCTCCTGTATTTGCTGTTTACAAAGCCAATGGAAAGATAAACATTATTGAGCTTATGAAAAAGCAGAAGACAAATACCCTCTCAAGATACAAGATGAAATGCTCAACATTCCTGTGTATGTGGGAAAGGGAGCTTTGAGAGCTACCCTCTTGTTTTGTTGCCTGAGCAGTAACCATATCACAGATTCATTGCAGATAAGCAAGTACCAACCTGTAAAGGTTTAAGTCAGTAAACCAGTCTTGAACCACAATGACTACATGGCACACTGTAAACAGGAAGGCGGCGATCTGAAGTGACTGTTAACAGATTATGCAGAGAGAGATCAAACAGTTACATGTGAATGTGTGCGTCCAGAAGAATTAAAATGACCAATAAACTGTCACTGAACAATGAATCAGAGGACTAAAGGCACATATTGGTCCCCAGAGGTTATGCATCAGTATTAACATAACACAACAAGTGTTTTCACCCACTGCCATCTGCAGGCCAGACACTGACCTGCATCTCAACGTATGTGAGGGAGGTTGTACTCTGGAGGCAACTTCGATCGTTGTTGATGAGGTGCTCGAGAATAGATGGGCTGAGCATTGGCTGAGGAAACAAATAAGGCAGTTACACCCAACTGATCAATCCTCAACCAGCTACAGTGTTTTAAAGGCTAGCTGTCATTTCTTTCTATTCCAAAGTCACACTTCAACTCACATAGTTCATAACAAATTAAAAATACATCAGAAAAACAAAGAACAACTCACTGTATCCACAATACATCACTCATACCTGTGTATCCAAGAAGATGACTCTCTTCTGTGTGATGAAGAAATCAATGCCTGTGCTCTGGTTTCCTCCTCGTTCCTTGATTTCTTGAGTCTGGGCTCTGAATACATAACCCCTGTGCAAACAAACATACATTACATCAGTTTAAGTCTCACTGCACTGGTTCAGCTAAATAAAAACAACTGCAATTAACAAATGCATGCTGTGGATACAGTGAAAAGTCTGCATGAGAAATGAACTTAGTACTTGTGTAGTACTTTGAATTCTTTCTAAACAAATCAATTTTAGATTTTAAACAAATTATAACCAGCTGAAACACTCCACATTTCTCTACAGAAGCAGATGGTATGTTATATCGACTTTTTGTTCAGCAAGAGTACCGTCACTTTTTAGTGGTGTTTTTTTATCGAAGGAGAACTGCAAATCATACAGAATTACAACTGAAACAATACGTTTACTTCCATTTTTCTTATCTTTTTTTAACAAAACATACATCACTTCTTATTTGGAGTTTTAAAAGACAGAATTTTGCTGCTGATTTAAAGCAACAGAAATGTACTATTGGTTTGTGTTACTGGTTTTGGTAATTCAATCTTTCATCTGTGAGCATGAGCTGTTGTTGAACACTGCTTCTATTCCAAATGAACAATATAAATAGTAAATTACCAGAAAGACAAAGTGGGGCTGACAGTAAACTCCTAACAAGACAACTGTGTTAGGTCTGGGTGATTCACCAACTTTTATATTCAGGTACGATTTTGGCTTCCAACAATTATGAAAACAAGATAATGGAGGTAAGACGTTAATTGTGCTCAATTCCATTTTGCAATGATGATCTCATTTTGTCACGCGTTGTAAATGCAGCACAAACTCCCTCTCAGCCAGGCTGGGCCATGTTTACTTTACCTCAAGCCTTTGGTCAACAAGAAAATTAAAAGCCATACAGCTGTTTGGAAACACCTAAGTTTCAAGTAGTTTGACAAGGAACAATAACAAATGCTCTGCAAGATTTGTGACATGGTGGTGTCTGCGCCACATGGCAATAAGACCAATTTATTTAATAATCTGAAATGTAATCACAAAGTGGTCTATGACCAAACGAAGAAGCAAAAAACTGAGTTAAGTGAAGCTCCCTCAAGTTCTTCCACTGCAACACAGACACTCTTCATAATACAGTTACCTCTCACACAGCTCTCAAGAAAATGCACTGTTAAAAGGCCTTTCTCTTTCTAAATTAAATGAATGCATGATGTTTCCAAAGTCAATGAGTAATTGTGTTAAATAATTGTGATCTCAGTATTAATCAAAATAATCATGATTATTCAGATTCAGATTCAGATTCAGAATACTTTATTAATCCCCGGGGGGAAATTGTTTTTGTTCCAATGCTCCGTGCAAAGTAGAAATAGAAATACAGTATGAATGGAAACAAGAGATAAAGATGAAGATATAAATAAGATACTAAAATAGCCAATGAAATAAATAAAATAAATATTAAAGTAGACATTAAAATAAAATAAAATAAAATATTAAAGTAGACATTAACATAAAATAAAATAAAATAAAATATTAAAGTAGACATTAACATAAAATAAAATATTAAAGTAGACATTAGAATAAAATAGAATAAGATAAAATATTAAAGTAGACATTAACATAAAATAAAATATTAAAGTAGACAATAAAGTGAAATAAATAATAAAAATAGTAAAGTAGACAATCTGAAATATATACAATATACAATGAAAAGGTTGTAGCGTTATAAATGAAATAAGAATGAGTAATTATATTGTGTGTTTTGTTTTATAAATAGCCAAATGAGTCCGATAATCAAAGGAGGAGTTGTATAGTTTAATGGCCACAGGTAAGAATGACTTCCTGTGGCGCTCAGTGGTGCATTTAGGAGCAATCAGTCTCTGGCTGAAGGTGCTCCTCAGTTCGACCAGAGCGTTGTGGAGAGGGTGAGAGCCATGCTGAAGTATCGCCCGCACCTTTGACAGCATCCTCCTGTCTGACACTGCTGTCAAAGGGTCCAGCTGCACCCCCACAACGTCACTGGCCTTTCTGATCAGCTTGTTGAGTCTGTTGGCATCGGCTACTCTCAGTCTGCTGCCCCAGCACACCACAGCAAACAGAATAGCACTGGCCACCACAGACTCATAAAACATCCTCAGCATAGTCCGGCAGATGTTAAAGGAGCGGAGCCTCCTCAGAAAATAGAGGCGGCTTTGTCCCTTCTTGTAGAGGACTTCAGTGTTCTTAGTCCAGTCCAGATTATTGTCTATGAACACACCCAGGTACTTGTAGTGTTCTACAATGTCCACGTTATGCCCCAGGATGGAAACTGGGGTCACTGGTGTCCTCGTTCTCCTCAGATCCACCACCAGCTCTTTTGTCTTTGTTGTGTTGAGCTGCAGGTGGTTCAGCTCACACCATGAGACAAAGTTATTCACCACAGCCCTGTATTCAGCCTCCTCACCCTTGCTGATACATCCAACTATAGCAGAGTCATCAGAAAACTTCTGAAGATGACAAGACTCTGTCTGGTAGCTGAAGTCCGTGGTGTAAAGGGTGAAGAGGAAAGGAGATAGGACAGTACCTTGTGGAGTATTGCTGACCACTGTGTCTGACACACAGTGCCGTAAGCGCACGTACTGTGGTCGGCCAGTGAGGTAATCCACAATCCAGGACACAAGGGGGGGATCCACCAGCATCGCCGTCAGCTTGTCACCCAGTAGAGCAGGCCTGATGGTATTGAAAGCACTGGAGAAGTCAAAGAACGTGACCCTGACAGTGCTCCCCGGCTTGTCCAGGTGGGTGTAGATGCGGTTCAGCAGGTAAATGAGGGCATCCTCAACTCCAATCCGGGGCTGGTCGGCGAACTGGAGGGGATCCAGGTGCGGCCTGACCATAGGCCTGAGCTGCTCAAGGACGAGTCTCTCCAGGGTCTTCATGATATGTGACGTCAGTGCCACCGGTCGGTAGTCCGAGAGACCGCTGGGCTGCAGCGTCTTTGGCACTGGAACGAGGCAGGACGTCTTCCATATCACAGGGACCCTCTGGAGGCTCAGGCTCATTTTGAAGACACGATGAAGCACTCCACTGAGTTGTTCGGCGCAGGCTCTGAGAACCCGTGGGCTGACACCATCAGGGCCTGCAGCCTTACCAGCGGGGAGTTTGCTCAGCTGTCTCCTAACATGTAGAGGTGTAAAGAGTGCAGGTTGAGGAGGGGGAGAGTTGAAGTCCAAAGTGAGAGGAGGGCAGGTGGCATGGGAGCCAGAGGAGGTGTGAGGAGTGGGGGATGGGTGTGAGGGGCTCACCAAGTTGGATGAAGTGCTATCAGGAGGAGGAGGAGGGGGGGTCAGAAGTGGTGGTGGCTGGAGACAGTCAGCAGGAGAGCCAACAGGGGCCGGGGCTGCAGTGTCAAACCTATTGAAGAACAGATTTAACTCATTGGCCCTAGCCACACTACCATCAGCTCCACTGCTAGTTGGTCTGTAACCGGTGATGGTCCTCAAACCACTCCAGACCTCGCTCATGTTATTCTGCTGGAGTTTCCTCTCCAGCTTCCTCCTGCCGTCCTTAGCCTCATTGATCTTTGCACTCAGCTCCCTCTGAATGTCCCTCAGCTCCTCCCTGTTGCCACCTCTGAAAGCCCTTTTCTTCAGGTTGAGTATGGCTTTGATGTCCTTTGTTACCCAAGGCTTGTTATTTGGGTAACACCGAGTCCTTGCTGGGACAATGCCGTCCACACAGAAATTAATGTAGTCTGTAATGCACTCAGTAAGCCCATCAATGTCCTCTCCATGTGGCTCACAGAGTACATTCCAGTCAGTCACCTCAAAACAGCCCTGCAGTGTCTCATAGCAGTCCTCTGACCATGTCCTCACTGTCTTTGTGGTCACAGGCAGCCTCTTCACTAGAGGCACATAGCAGGGGGTGAGAAGCACCAAGTTGTGATCTGATCTACCCAGCGGGGGAAGGGACGTGGAGGTGTATGCGTCCTTTACATTAGCATACAGCAGGTCCAGGCTCTTCTCCTCTCTGGTTTTACAGGTCACATACTGAGTGAATTTCGGGAGTGTCTTTTTAATAGAGACATGGTTGAAGTCACCCGAGATTATAATGAGAGCACTCGGGTGTGCAGTCTGTAGTCCGGCTATTGTAGAGTGGATGACGTCACATGCCGACGTCGGGTTAGCGGACGGGGGGATATAAGCAGCCACTACAATAGCATGTGAGAATTCACGGGGTAAATAGTAAGGACGGAGGCCCACAGCTAACAGTTCAATATCCGGGCTGCAGATGCGGTCTTTGACTGTGATGTGACCAGGATTGCACCACCTGTTGTTCACGTAAACAGCAAGCCCACCTCCTTTACGCTTACCGCTCTTGGTGCAGTCCCTGTCAGCCCGGACAGTGTGGAAACCCACGGTGGAAACATTGTGGTCAGGAACATCCGTGTGTAGCCATGACTCCGAGAAAATCATCAGACTACACTCCCGGTATTCCTGATGACTCCGGGTTAGCGCTGTAAGCTCGTCCATCTTATTCCCCAGTGATCTCACGTTGCCCATGATGATAGATGGGAGACACGGCTTGAATGTCTTCCTCTCCATAAGTCTCCGGTGTTTCGCTCCTTTCCGCCGCCGTAGCGATCTTTTCCCTCTGCAACCCCGGTGTGTTTTCCTCCAAAGTTCAGCAGGGATATCCTCCCTCACCGTAGCCAAGCCGGCCGGCTTCAGCTCCATCAGCTGATCCCTGGAGTAAACAATGCGGTGTTGCTGAGCGACGGTCGAGTGGCAGAGTAAAAGGAGCGATTCCACCACAAGCAAAGCAACAAAAACTCTCCACACAAGCATGATTAGAGAGGACGTAGCTTAATAAATAACTAAGTAAAAACAGAACAAGTAAGATAAAGAAGAGAGGAAAAAAGTAGAAAAACAAAGTTAAAGTAAGCAGGAGCGGCTGGAACAGGCTGCATACACCGTGGCGCATGCTGATTTTTGCCGTGATTGAGCAGCCCTAAAATGTATTCATCCATCCACCCATCCCATTTTCATGAGATATATAATCCCTCCAGCGTGTTCTGGGTCTGCCCCGGGGCCTTCCACCAATGGGACATGCCCGAAACACCTCTGACGTGAGGTGCCCAGGAAACATCCTGAAGGAAAGATGCCTGAACCACTTCAACTGATCACTTTTTTTTTTTAAATAATATTTATTTGGAAATTCAAACAAGTACAAAAATACAGTAAGTATATACTTAACACAGTAAGTACTTGCTATGATATTTCCATTTTTCCTTTTCTCCCACTCCAAATGAACAACCCACCCACCCTAACCTGGAGAGCACCCAACTACAGAAGCACAAGAAAAGAGAGTATATGTATACAGACAAGCAAATAAGTACATGTGCCCAGACACAGTACATACACATACATAAACTTACACAGATACATGAGAGGCCATGATTAGCCACACACACCGCCACCATGTTCATGCTTATTCACTACTGTCCGGTCAAGCTTGCACCAGTGCAAGAGTAATATAAGTACACTATATTGTACACAGTAATTATTCCTTAGGGATATTATACACAATTGGAATGTAAGGCAAAGATTAACAGAGTACCAAAACCATTTGAGCCCTGACAAAGATATAAAGT
The DNA here is from genome assembly GCF_011397635.1 of Epinephelus fuscoguttatus. Taxonomy (NCBI): domain Eukaryota; kingdom Metazoa; phylum Chordata; class Actinopteri; order Perciformes; family Serranidae; genus Epinephelus; species Epinephelus fuscoguttatus. Next base: position 24,678,873 of record NC_064759.1, read on the forward strand.
GACTTTCAATAGAGGAGGGAGGGAGAAGGAAAATAAGTAAATAAAATAAAAAGGGAGGGGGGGGGGGGGTGAAAGAAAGAAATCACAACAGAGGACATGGGAAGGAGAAGAGAAATTTTATTACAGGGCATCAGGCAAAGTTTCGAGTTTACTTAAATGTGTCAAAACTGGGTTCCAGATGGAGAAGAATTTGTCACTAGATCCCCTAAGTGAATATTTAATCTTCTCCAGCTGTATGAAGAACATCAAGTCGCTTAATCACAAAGACACTTTAGGGGGGTGTTTTGATTTCCAGTGTAATAAAAATCTCCTGCGAGCGAGCAACGTTGTGAAGGCAATAATATTTTTGTGGCTTTTCCTAAATACAGAGTATTGGCCGACTGTGATTCCAAATATGGCTGCTGCTGCATTGGGTTGGAAATCAGTATTAAGTGCTTCAGATAGAAATTTGAAAATCATAGACCAGTAAGTTGTCAGAGCAGGGCATGACCAGAACATATGAGTCAAGTTGGCTGGAGTGTTCTGGCACCTGTCAGGGTACAATTTAGCTAATCTTGCTTTGGAGAAGTGAGCTCGATGTAGAACTTTGAACTGTATTATACTTTGTCTTGCACAAGAAGTACTATTGTTTACTCTTTGTAAAGCACAGTTCCATCCACTCCTAACTCAGCTGTCCAATTCGCCCTAATCTTGGCAAGGGTTGTGTTTTTAAGTGAAGCTATATAGTCATGTATCCTTGCAATTAGCCCTTTTGATCTAAAAGGAATCTCTAACATGTTATCTAAGCCTGACACCGACAAGTTTGGAAAAGTGGGGCCCTGGCTCTGAAGGAAGTGGCGGACTTGAAAGTAACGGAATAGGCTAGACCTAGGAAGACCAAATTTGTGTGATAGGTCCTCAAAACTTGCAAATGTACCATTTGTGTACATATCCTTAAATTTAGAAATGCCTTGTCTTTGCCAAAGAGAAAATGCTGAATCTAATTTAGCCGGGGGGAAAAGGTGGTTATTGCATATAGGACTCAAGCCAAGACAGTGTTTAAACCCAAAGTTCCGTCTGAATTGGAACCATATTTTAAGGGTATTGATGATGACTGGATTAACAGTGAAATGATTGATAGAAAGTGGAAAACTGGAGGTGACTAGGGCTGTGAGAGAGGATGAGGTACATGATAGAAATTCAAAGTTACACCAATCTGTAGATGGAGAATGAAGCCAACACATAATTATCTGAATATTTGCAGCCCAATAATAGTGACATAGATTAGGAAGAGATAGGCCTCCCTATGATTTAGGAATCTGTAGCACTTCTTTACGTATTCTAGGGGCCTTATTGTTCCATATGAATGAAATAAAAGATTTGTCTATGGATTTAAAAAAAAGATTTAGGAAGATAAAGAGAGACACATTGGAACAAATAAAAGAATTTGGGGAGTACATTCATCTTAATACAGTTAACCTTTCCTGCCAAGGACAGGTGAAGTGACTTCCATTTTTCCAAATCTAGTTTAACTTTCTCAGTTAAGGGGAGAAAATTTTCCTGATAGAGATTTTACATATCTCTTTTGATGTTAATACCTAAGTACTTAAAGCCATGTCTAGACATTTGAAATGGTAAAACATTATCTGCAATTTGGAGAGCCAAGTCGTTGACAGGATAGCATTCGCTTTTACCAAAGTTAAGTTTATACCCCGAGAATGTTCCGAATCTCTCCAGAGCATGGACAATATGGGGTGTACTTAGAACTAGGTTTGAAACATACAATAATAAATCATCTGCATATAATGATAATCTGTGCTCTACTCCTCCTCTATTAATTCCGCTTATTGATGGTAATGATCTAAGTGTAATGGATAAGGGCTCAATGGCTAACACAAATAATAATGGGCTGAGTGGGCAGCCCTGACGGGTCCCCCTTGACAGCTGGAAGTGTCGTGAACGCTGATTATTTGTAACCACTGAAGCTGTAGGTGAGGTATATAAGAGCTTAACCCATGAAATGAAATTAGGGCCATACCCAAATTTTCGCAAACATCTAAACAAAAATTCCCACTCGACCCTGTCAAAAGCTTTCTCCGCGTCCAGCGAGATGACCACCTCTGGTACCGCACTGGACGCAGGAGAATGAATAATATTCAAAAGCCGACGAATATTTGTAAATGAGTGTCGACCTGAAATAAAGTCAGTTTGGTCAACAGATATTACATCATGCATTGCCGTTTCTAAACGTAGGGCGAAGGCCTTGGCCAGGAACTTCACATCGCAGTTAAGAAGGGAGATAGGTCGATACGAGCCACATTCTGTGTTATCTTTGCCTGGCTTAAGCAGGAGGTTAATTGATGCTTCAGTCAGTGTCTGTGGCAGAGACCCATGAGACAAGGAATCATTAAACATATCGAGTAAAATTACTGATAAATTTTTAGAAAATGTTTTTAAAAATTCAATTGGATACCCATCCGGGCCAGGAGATTTACCACTCTGCATCACCATTATGGCTTTAATGATTTCTATCTGTTGTAATGGGAGTTCGGTCTTAGTTTTATGAGTTGTGTTAATAGTGGGAGTCTGGAGATTATTGAAAAAATGTTCCATGTCGGTACTGTCAGTTACTGCTTCTGACTCATAAAGGTTAGAATAAAATAAGGCAAATGTTTCATTAATTTCTCCTGGATCAATTGTCAATTCACCATTTGGCTTCTTAATTTGTGGGATTTGTTGAGAAACAACTTGGCGCTTGAGCTGGTGTGCTAAAAGACGACCGGCTTTCTCACCATGCTCATATACATAACCGCGTGATTTCAGTAAAAGTCGCTCTGTCTTTTTGGTTGATAGCAGGTTATACTGAGTTTGAAGGTCAAGCTTTCTTTTAAGGAGTTCAGGAGAGGGGGAGGCAGAGTACAGAGCATCTACTGTATCTATAAATTTAATGAGCTGGTCCTCTTCCTGTCTGTGCATCTTATTGGATTTAGCTGAATAAGATATTATTTCACCCCTTATCACAGCTTTCAGTGTTTCCCAAAGCAGTGATGGGGAAACATTGTCATTTTTATTTAATTTAATAAACTCATCGATTTTTTTGATATCATTACACAAAAGCCATTATCCGCTAATAAATTTTCACCCAGTTTCCAAGGGGGGCGTTCAAAATTGTTAAGAGGAAATGTGAGATCAAGCAACACAGGGGTGTGATCCGATTCGACTATAGTCAGATATTCAGTTTTGGTGACGTAGGGAAGAAATGTTCTATCAATCTATCACTGACACTGTGGAAATAAGTTGCGCCAAGGATCAACACTTCCTATTTGATCCATAAAAAGTGACAGGGACTTGGTCATTTTTGAAGGGGTTGTGGATTTAGGATGTGAACGGTCCAATCGTGGATTAATTACACAGTTCAGATCGCCACCAAAAATCAGTTGTTGCGAGTTCAGATTGGGTATTAATGAAATAATTCTGTCTATAAATTTGACATCATCCCAATTTGGGGCATAAACATTAACGAAAATGACAGGTTTTTGGAAAAGGAGCCCAGTCACCATAACAAAGCGTCCCTGTGGATCTGAAATAATAGTGGATACATTAAACTGAATTTTTTTATGTATCAATATAACTGTACCACGTGTTCTGGAATTTAAGTTTGAGTGAAACATGTGGCCCACCCAGGATTTTCTTAGTCTGACTTGATCTTTTACCAGCAAGTGAGTTTCCTGAAGGAATGCAATGTCACATTTTAAATATTTAAGGTGATTAAATATTCTAGCTCTCTTTACAGGCCCATTTAAGCCTTTTACATTCCAGCTATCGTACACCATCCTTACTAGTTTCCATATTTAATCAACAGCGATAGAGTAGCAGTGGTGACAGTGGCAGAGTAAACAAGTGACCATGGCAATATGCAAAGCTATCTGACCAGCCTCTCTACAAAAAATGAACAAAAGTATACATTGTAAAAACATTAGGGTGCCCATTCCTATAACCCTATCCCACAACCTAACAATGAACTTATCTACACCTAAGCCTATACTTGTTCCTCTATCTGAGGCAAGCTGCAGGCTACTCAACCTTATTTCCAAGAACCTCTGGTAACACAGCCTTTTCACTTTCAGTCACGAAGGCTCCCAGCAACTTAAAACATATTAAGTGTTTATTGTACTTAAGGAAAAGTAAAATGGGAAAGAAAAAAAAAGAAAAAGAAAAAGAAAAAGAAAAAAAGGGACAGTTTCTGACCAGTCATAACTTCCCATAAATTTGGAATTAAAAGGTCCTAGACATAGGTGTCAAGGTATTTTAAGGGCAGCGAGTGCCACCCCATGTCCCCCTCCAGATCCACCCCTGATCCAGTACACAGTACAAGTGCACTTTAAAACATTGCTGCATTAATAGAAAGGAGGGAGGGGGGTTAAAGAACAAATGCAGACAACAACTCTGAGTAAATTATAAATAGTCTGAACATTTATAAAAGTATCACAGAAAGATTAACCTATCTAAAATAATAGTGAGAATCATCATGTCTCGAATTTCTGGGCTGATGAAGGGGGAACTCTAACAGTAAACATAAGCCTACCAAGTCTCTTAGCTAGAACAGCACTGAGGTCCGGATAGATCCTTATAACAGCTCCTTGGTACTTCAGCTCATGATTCCTGGCCCAGCGCAGAGCGGCTTCTTTCTGCTGAAATCTGGAAAAGCAGACCAGGAACGTGCAGGGAGACGCTCCTTGGACGGGTCTAAAGGTCGGGGTCCGGTGTGCTCTCTCCGACTCAGGTGGCGAAGAAAAGACGTCAGGACCCCTAGTTTGCATCAGCATCTCCGACATGAACTTGGCAGAATCTTTGCCGTCCTCGCTGCCTTCAGGGATGTTAAATACACGGAGATTAGCCCTCCGCGATCGGTTCTCAAGGTCGTCGACCCGGTCCAAAAGAGAGAGGTTTTGGGTCTGGAGCGTTTTGATAGTGGATTCAGCTGCAGCTAATTGCTCAAAATTATTGCCGGCGGTAGACTCCACTGAGGTAAGGCGCTGTTGGAATGAGCTAACTGTTGCTTGCAAGTTGTCCAGCGAAGCTTGTAGTGGTCCAGTGGACTCCCGAATCAGAGAGGAGACGTCGTCCCAAAGAGACTGCCTCTGTTTGGCGAACTCTACAGACAGCTGGTCCATGGAGATAAGCTTAGCTGTGATGTCACCCGAAGTTTCCAGAGGGCTAATAGCAAACGTGGCTAGCTTCTCGGCGACGTTTTTGCTAACGTTAGCACGTGTGGCTGGAGTCTTGTCGCTGCTCGCCGGTTTTGCTATTTTAGAATTGCTCATTTTGCAAGGACTACCTATTATACGTCTTACTAGGCTGTCTTTCCTTAAGGTTCCAAATGAAAAGTATGGTTAAAACAAGATTTGTCAAGAAATAGACTGGGAGCCCTCACACACACACATCTTCTCCCTACATTCTCCGACCGGAAGTCCCAACTGATCACTTTTGACGCGAAGGAGCAGCGGCTCTACTCTGAGCTCCCTCCGGATGTCCGAGCTCCTCACCCTATCTCTAAGGCTGAGCCCAGCCACCACACGGAGGAAACTCATTTCAGCCGCTTGTACTCGCGATCTCATTCTTTCAGTCACTACCCAGAGCTCATGACCATAGGTGAGGGTTGGGAGTGAGTTACTGCCCCAAGTGAGGAAGTTCAAGCTCTAAAATGTATTAAAACCAAAACATTTTTACTCTCTTTAACAACCTGAAACAACAGCTGAGGTGTGTGGGCACTATGTGGCACCATAGACAAAAAATTTACATACTATATTATTATACTCTGCTTGTTTGTAGACTATTCTAGTTCTGATCAAATTATTAGATCATATATTTTACTGGTCACTGGTGTAACAATGCTATAGTTTTAGACCAATCTGTAGCACAGTTAGGTTTAGTAGTACATCAACAGTACTTCAAGTCGAAATGATAGATTTTTCCAAAACTTACATTTCACTCCTCTTCTTACACTAAACTGGTATCAGGAACACAATATTTTATCATTTTAAATTCCTCTTACATAGTAGATTTAATGTCATTATGGCAAATCCTCATCCTCATCAGCATCTTTTAACTGGGTGCTTCCTCGACCAGCCCTTACCTTTGGTCTTCCTCAGGAGTGTTGGCAGATAACAGTGACAGCATTGTAGATTTTCCACTTCCCTGCAGGCCAACGACTCCCACCACCAACATGTGGTCTGTCTGGTCCCTCAGTACTGCAACACATGACAACAAAACACAAACATTAATAAATCATATACTACAATGACTGCACAGTAAACTAAATTCATTAAACATTAACTCACCTCCATGGCACTGTCACACCAATTCATCTGATCATCCACAAGCTTAATGCTGTGCTTCATCTTCTCTGGAGGGAGGAGCTTAGACTGACCAACCATGGCTGGAGGTCAGATAAAAAGATTCAAGATTTACTTTCTTGCTCTATGTGCACATAAGTTGACCTTAATGTGTGCAGTATTTCTAAACATCACAGTAACAGAACTTTGTATTTTTGTGGAATCAACAACGACTCACGGTCCACAGCGCTGCTCGATGCAGAGGCACCCATTTCTCTGTTTTGGATCTGGTATACAGGCTGGGTGGGTCTCTGGCCCTCCCTCTCCATCTTAGAGGGCCCAGGACCAGAGGGCTGAGCCGCCGCTTCTGGAGGAGTCCCCGGCTTCCCTCCATCGTCCCTGGCTTTCATTAGCATGATGGGCTTCTCCAGGACTGGGGCTCCACTGACAGGTGCATTCTGTGATGGCTTGGCCTTGAAAAGGATCCAACGGCAGCACAAGTCAATGGGTTGCATGACCGGAGAATTGAAAGAGATTACTAAATGACCTTCCAAGGGTCTGCAAAAATCTATTCCCTTATTTATTTGCTGATTATACATGTCTGGTATCTTCACATGAAACTTTTCGTACATTGATTCAAGAAGCAAATGAAGAGCTAGCATCTATTTCTAAATGGTTTCGAGTGACTAGCTTTGCCAGTAAATGTGAATCATCCGCTTCTCTCTTCAGACATTATAAGCTATTACCAATTTCTAATGTTAACATATACCAGACTTGTATGTACAGCTCTCTCATGACTTGCCTGATGTTTTCCAGAACTCCTTTATCTCTTCATCAGACATTCACTCATATTCCACAAGACACTCTAAGGACTTTTATCTTCCACATTGCCTTGGACAAACACGTCTGCAAAATTAATTCATGTAAGAGTATTTGTTCTGATGGCATCATCATTATCATTACTATGGGTATTATTGTTTGTATTCAACAAGGAGAGCTGGGGGGTATTCCGGAAAGCGGGTTATGTGAAAACTCAGAGTAAGTTAACCCTGAGATGAGGGAAACTCTGAGTTATCTGTTCCAGAAAGAGAGGTAACTGAAACTCTGAGTCAGTCACCATGGTAACAGACTCTGTGAACATAACCTGCTTGCTGACAGGTTTTCTTCAATAAACCCTGAGTTTTCCTCTGTCTCCTCCCTCTTACACGCTGTTTCATTTCCTCATTCATTCAGTCCCTGTCAAAGCTTGTATCGAAGTGCATTCATTAGCGGAGATGTACCGTCTGTCACAGTCTAAATCCTGCTGGATATTAGTTTGTTACTCAGGACTGTCTTAAGTTGTTGAATTTATGCACATCAATCATTTCTTTGGACATCGGTTTTTGTCTTTACATTCAAATACTACTACACAGTGAGAATTCACCCTCAGCTCAGAATCAAACCTCTGTTCTTTTTATATTTATTATTTTTTATAACACTGTGCACAAGGATCAGACTGTCAGTCTGTTAGAGCAGCTCCCAAATGTTTATTGCACATAATGTGTAGGTCTAATTATTTAAATTTTAAAAATTGGTATGAAGCTTTAGACACGTAGTATCAATGACTAATGATCTCTATCACTGATGTCACTGGTCGCACTGATGGAACATAATTCCTATAGCCTAATACTGGGGATTATATGTTATTATTTCTGAGTGAGCAATGGTGCAGCATTTCAGTGTCTTTAAATTTACTACATTTGTAGCTGAAATAAAGTCACTGAAATCTGTTGAGTCAAGATACAAATAGATGTGCAACATTTTAAAAACTACTGTATTTTAACCTCAACGTCTTTTCAAGTACAAATCACCAAACATAGTATTACTGGGTCAGACTGTGAGTTTACAGTCATGTCTTTATGTCTTTGATCTATAGCCTAGCCTATATGTTTTAAATCTTCCTATTTTTCAGTTGCTGCCTCTTGTATTTTTCCCCATCAGATTAAATCTGAACAAATATATTTTTATATATTATTAGCTAATATAATGTAATGTATCGACAGCCTGATACACAGTCAGATTCCACCACTTTATCTTCATTAAGAATTATGTAAGTCTGATAAATGATGAATAAACGGACAACACTGAAAAAAACTTTTTTATTAACTTTATGGTTAACTTATTTACACTTTCCTCGCTCTGACTCAGGCTCTTCTTTTAAAGATAAACGTGCACCGTCTGCTACACATGCATTAATATCTCTACATCCACTGGATTAAAATGGAGGCGCTGTCTTTTATTTACCTGTTGCCATGGTGAATCGTGGAGTTGGAGCTCCATTGATGATGGCTTGTTATTGTCGGCTTAACTCAGAGTGAACATACTCAGAGTTGACTGAACTAACTCAGATCAGCTGTTCTGGAACCGGTAACTCAGAGTTTCCCATCAACTCAGAGTTCAAGGTTAGACTCAGAGTTTGTTGAACCTCCTACCTGGAATACCCCTCAGGAATGTTTGGAAGCCTCACTTTTAGACGCTGAGTGTCACTGTCTATCTGTCATGCCCCCTTTTCCCGAGGCTCCTTTATTGACATTTTCTCATCCATCCGCTAGGACTTTCCTTCCTTTCCCTATCATCTGCTTGCCCCACCCATCTTATCCACACACCTGTTCCCACTTCCCCCATCTGCTCTGGCTAGCCTTCCCCGCCCACCTCCTCACCTGCATATCATTCCCTCATCAGCCTCTCTCCATATTTCCTGATCCATTGTTCATCACTTACACAATGTGGTTTTTGGTCATCACTTTTGAGCCTCTGGCTGTGGTCGAAAAGTCAAAATCAGTCCTCTGTCCAGGTTGAAGTCAACACTTTCCTTGATCTCAATGAAAAACGACATTAGATCAAGGAAAGACGTGATAGAGAATTCAAAAAGATTTAGGAAACAACAACCGTGGTGCTAAGAGAATACGACGTGGAGGATAGCAACATCCTCAGTACTTGCCTCACCAGAAATGAAACTATAAGATGTTATAATTTATTCCACTTTTCCTCGTATTTGATGCAGGATTACCACGTGTATGGCAACTACTGAGTTCTTCAAGACATCTCAGAAACATCACGTCCTTCCAGGATCACTTTGCTGTTATTATTCATTTACATACTGTACAGAGCATATATATTTACAGGGTGGGGGGTGATGTTGGTTATGCATGTAAACTTCATTTACTTAATTTTAGGGCTGTCAAACGATCAAAAAAATAAATCTAATTAATTACAGGATCTGTGATTAATTAATCTAATTAATCGCAAATTAATCTTATACCCATTTTTGCTGGCAAAAGCCTCAAATGAAGATATTTCAGTTCAAACACATTACATTATTATGGCTTATTGAGTAAATCATTGAATACATAACAAAAGGTGGCTTTAGAAGTCAATAATATATGAATTCAACATTTTAGGCTGTCAGATTATCATGTCCAGCATAAAATAAATAATATGCCTTTCTAGGCTACGAAATAAATAAGCCTACCACTTAGGCTAAAAAGCCTAACTAACTAACTAACAACAAGTAGCCAAATGGAAGACAGAACAGACTACCCTGTTGCAAATGCCCCTAACAGACAACTTACAGTAAACGAGAATATCCTGAGAGTATGCACAACAATGGTGATATTGCACTCGCCTCCTTGTAAAGTCTCAATGTGTCAACTGTCAGCATAAACAGTTTCCCGCTCACCATTAGGCCCTTGTCTTCTATGGTAGAAATCGGTCTGCAGTCGACAGCAATCCATTTTGCAATGGTGTTTGTCAGCTTTTCAGAGGTATTCTTGCTCAGGCACTTTCCCTTGGTAAGCGTGGTTTGGCGAAGCACACTAGCAGCGCTACTGGGGCCGACAGCTGTGGAGCTCTTAACATGTTTTGCATTGCGATGATACGTTAGACTAGAAGTGCTCCGATGGTATGAAAATTCTTTCTTGCAGACACTGTATATGACCACGGCCTTATTAAGTGTCCCGTCTCTGAGTTTTTTTTTTAAATGTAAACTGTCCGTTTAGAGGGCCCAGCAATTACATTTTTTGCATGATTAATTAATCTAATTAATGCGTTAAATTGACAGTCCTACTTACAGAATTTACAGAAAGTACATCAGCTATCAAATAACTGGATTCTGTGCACCTGTTCAACATAATAAATATGCTTTTTTCTCATGTTGCCTCAGTTGTTTGGATTGTACATATAAACTGCAAAGTGATTTGATTATTTATTTATTCTAAACACTTGATAGGGAGGTATGTGCTAACAAAACTGAGAGTCTACAACTATTGTCTAAAATAAAACAAAATTATATAAATCTAGAAATTCTGTCCGTCTGTGGAGGGAAAACCCAAAATATGACAACGCAAAATAATATTTCTTTCGGCTGGAATGATTTTACTTGGTACCATTCTGAGTTTCCTGAAGGCAAATGTTTTTCTCAGAGGCAAAATCTACCTTGTTCTACTTTTTTTTTTTACACCATATTTCACAGAAGGTATCACTGATTGACGTAATTTTAGAAAATTCAAAACTTCAAGTGCAATAGAAAGAAGGAATATGCTCAGTCTATTGACAAATTTGCTTTCTTGCTCTAGAAACAGCATAAATGTTGCTTGTTTTAAACAGTTTTTAGGTTTTTATTTTTGTCTATCTTTCTGGGATTTTGATTTTGTGATTTTAATAAAACAACATGTATCTCATCAAGTAATCTGTATGTATGCACGTATGCTTTGTCCTCAACTCTTTTGTCATTACAAATAATTTTTGCCAGCATTTTTTTATGATTATGAATAAGGTTTCCCTCTTTAATTGAAAAAAAAAGAAATCGAAAAAAAAATTGAATGTGATGTTTTTTTCAATACACGCATATTGTGCTATTCTGTTGGTACTATTTAGCAGTTAATATGAACATGATAGTTGGGCTCTTCATGTGCTAACAGGCTGTGACATGCAGGCTCGCTCTCCTCCCTCACCTCATGTTGTGTTTCATTTTTGTTTTCCAAAAACCTGTTGTCATAGAATAGTACGTAACTTGGCATAAAATATGGTTGAAAAAATGTGGTAGACCTTAAATGTGGCCTTCTCAAGCTTTGATAATTAAAAAAAACTTGATCCATCTGTTCCAAATAACTACAGGCCCATTTCAAAGCTAATGTTTATCTCAAAAGTTTTAGAGGAAGCTGTTGTCAAACAAATTTTTAGATAAATTCCAGTCAGGTTTCTGTCAGGGGCATTCCACCGACACAGCTCTTCTTAGAGTCAAATGACTTAATGATAAACACTGATGAGGGTGAATGTTGTGTTTTGGTGCTGTTGGATCTTAGCGCAGCTTTGATACTGTGGATCACACTATCATGATTGAAAGGCTCAGAAAGTGGGTGGGTATCTCTGGGAATGCCCTTGACTGGGTTTGCTGCTACCTTTCAGATAGGAAATTCTCTGTGTCTCTTGGTCCTTTCAGATCTGGTACTGTTGCTCTTTCCTGTGGTGTACCTCAGGGCTCTGTCTTAGGTCCTATATGATTTGCTTTATATATGCTTCTTCTGGGTCAAATTATTAGCTAGTTCACAAGTATGTCATATCACTGTTATGCTGACGACATTAAACTGTATGTCTACATAAAGCCTGATAACACAGCTTTCAAATTAACAGATATACAAAATCAGTGTAATGGCCAGAATAAACGTTGACATTGTTTGTTTCTGCAAACCACAGATATGTCACATTTGAAAATTTTTTAGTGGATTTGTTGAAACTTAACGTTTCAACAATGCAGTGGTTAACATGTGATTAGGTTTAGCCACAAAAAGTCAGTCATATACTATGGCACCTTAGAAACATTAATGTGATAGCCTGCACATAAAATGTACAAATGTATGTATGTATGGCATCATCACTTTACAATACCTACATACACAATGTCTGTATGGAACAAGACATAAATAAACAACTTGTATTATGTTAAAAATGTATTGGCTTAGTCAGTAAAGTTTTTTTCTTTTTTTTAAAGAATAAAATAAGTATTTTTTCACAACAGGTTGGCAGAGGCTAGAAATAGGTATTATGGCAGGGTGTACAATTTCTCCATTAGCATTTACTATGGCGATGGAAGTAATCATCAGGGCTTTCAGGTGGGTGGTAGGTGGGGAGAGACGGCAGAATGGGGTGCATCTTCCACCAGTTAGGTGGAATCCACCAGTTAGGTGGAATCCACTTGTCATCCACTTACATGGATGACATAACACTGGTGACCACAACAATGCCATGTACAAAGAGGCTACTAGAGAAGGTAAATAAGAACCTCAAGTGGGCCAGCATGAAGATCAAGCCAAGTAAGTCTAGAAGCATCTCAATACGTGGAGGGAAGTTTGTCATAACTGATGAGGAAATCCCAACAATTAGGGAAAAGTCAGTAAAGAGGTAGGTGTTACAATGTGGAGTTGAATGATGAGGAACAGGTGGTGAAATTTAGAAAAGATGTGGCTGAAGGATTGGATAGAATAGATAAATCAGAACTTCCAGGAAAGCTGAAGTTGTGGTGTTTGCAGTTTGGGCTATATCCTAGGTTAATGTGGCCACTGTCAATGAAATTCCAATATCCGTTGTGGAGAGAATTGAAAGGTCGGTTAGCGCCTATATTAGGAAGTGGTTGGGCGCTCGGTGCCTAAGTAGTGTTACATTGTATGGAAAAGGGATACTTCAGCTGCCAGTATCTAGTTTAACAGAGGCATTTAAATATACCAAGGTCAGGACAGAGCTGTTATCTGGGAGTGGAAGGACGTGGTAGTTAGGAGTATGGTTCCAAATCCAACCAAGGGGAGGAAATGGAAGCCAAGATCGGCAGTTCAGGAGGCAGAGGCAGCTCTTAGGCATGTAGAGATCGTAGGTAATGTTCAGTTTGGCCGGGGAGGCCTGGGGCTTGGTTCAGGCAAACCAGTATGGAATCAAGCAGGTCCCCAAAGATCAAATTTCCCAAAGATAAAAGAAAGCTGGTTGTGGAACAGATACGTAGGAGGAGATATTAAGGGGTGTAAAGGTAGTCCCATATGGAAAAGATATAGATAAATCTTATAAAGTTTGTATATCTTTTGTCTGAAACTTGTATGTAATGCATACGACAGTGAAACCAGATATAAGATCCTTATTAAATTTGTACAAAATGAAACTTGTATGATTTGGGTACTTATAAGAACATTATATGACAGTAATTCCACATACAATATCTTTAGTAGAAGAATGTAATATCAAACTTATATGAGTTGGACAATAATCAGTGAAACTAAACTCTTGTAAGTATTATAGAAAATACTTACAAGATTTACTTGTGGTGCCACAAACAACATAATCTGATAATAAAATTGAAGGGAAAAGCATATGAGTTGACTGAAAGCAGGTTTTCAACATGTAATGACAAAGGACTGTTAAAATGTTGTTAAGTTTAGCATTTTTGCAAAACCAGGCATCATATTCCTCTCTCTAAACTAATTAATTTTCCTAAAATTATTACATGGGTAATATTGTTTAACATTTTAGGAGCAATTATATCCAATAAGTTAGGAAAAATGATTAAATCAACACAGCAAATATTCAAAATCCCTGTCGAATGTTTTCAATGTAACGCAGAGATTGAAAAAGACTATTCATCCCATTCTTGTAGAAATAGTTTTAATTTTGCACAAGGTCAGCAGTTTACATAATTCGCACATTTACTTAAGAAAGAAAAAATGGCAATACTTGTTCCCTTTTTACATGACCCAAGTTCATTATGACGGTGCTTTAATAATTGTTGTACCACTTTACCACTATTCTTTTGGATTGTACATCAAAATACATAAATATTGATAACACTGCAATAGAGCTGGCACCATTAGACATTAATATAATGTAATGATCCTTCTTTTATTGGTTTTTATTGGTTTCGTTCAGACTACTAACTGTTAACCCTCTATGGTACGATGTTGCCATTTGGTAACAAACCTACTGAATTCCTTCTACACACACACAGCACCTCCCCTTTTGTGATGTAGTGCATTGAAAGAGAGGTGGGGTCCTCAGAGAACCAAAAGCAGTGTTTAAATTTGTCACATGACTTTCTGGAGGGAATTTTGAAGCCCTTTTCTGCAGACCTCTTCACAGGGAGGAGCCATTTGACTCCTCAAAAATCATCTAAAAAAGTATTTTTATGACATTTTTCGACGGGGAAAAAAATACATACTCAACAGTAAGTGAGGTAAGTTCACTATTCTGTAGTTTATTACACTGTACTTGATCATTTAATAATGTTAAAATGTTAAAATGTGGAAGTTGCCATATGGCAACACTGTACCATTATTATTACCATTGAATTGCTAGCCCGGCATGTTGATAGCATTTTGGATTAGGTTATAGGCCTACATTGTTCTTTTTGGGCATTTATTGCCTTTAATGGACAGGACAGTTGAGTGTGAAGGGGGAGAGAGAGAGAGAGGGAGAGACTTGCAGCAAAGGACCACAAGCTGGACTTGAACCTGGGCCGCTGCGGCAACAGCCTTGTACATGGGGCGCAGCGGCCCAGGTTCAAGTCCAGCTTGAACCTGGGCCGCTGCGGCAACAGCCTTGTACATGGGGCGCCTGCTCTACCACTAAGCCACCAACGCCCCAGGCCTACATTGTTCAAAAACATATTGTACCATGTGGACTCATTTGGTCCATCAATTTGACACATTTGAATGTTAGGTGTAGTAAAGTTAAAGTTATTAGCAACATTGGTATACACTGATCTCCTAGAGTCTACTATAATAATGCACTTTGTGAGTCCTTTCCGCATTGCATATGATTATATTTGACACTTTATTCTTCCATTTCTAGAATGAACACAACAGTGTTTTATGGTTCCTCATGGAAGAAAGCCAAACTAGCCCTCCCTGTAGATGGCGGTGAGGGTGAATTAGGATTTAGTGATGAAGAAAACGAGCAGCTTGCAACCAAGCAAGGAGAGAGTGAGGATGATGGAGACAGTGAGAATGATGAAGACTATGAGCCAGAGAATGAGGACAATGGAGACAGCATGGACGATGGAGACAGTGAGGACAGTGGAGATAGCGAGGACAGGGAGGACAGTTAGGGTGAAAGTGCAGTGACAGTGCAGTGTGGGTGAAGGGCCCACACAAATACCCTGGTGCAAATACCCAGGCTGTACGGGTATTGTCAGAGTGCAGTGCACAAAGTGTGAGACCTACCTGTGCCTCACAGCTGAGAAGAACTGCTTCAACAAGTTCCACAAGCAGTAAGGCAAAGATGGCAGCATCAAGACACTCAGATCAAATCAAAACAATTATTCAAATGATGTAGCACAAAAATTTGAATGAAATTATGAAAAATATCTTTTAAAATGGTTTTAACTTTCAAATGAGATGCATTTTTAACTGTTGATGCTACTGGGGACTGCTGAGACTATAACCTGAGTTTTTAAATAAACTAATTTCCACTATCGTACATCAACAAAAAAATACTAAAAAAATAATATGTTTTGAAAATGTCTCTTGATTATGTTTACTTGGTCTATTTTATGTCAAAAAACCATCCCAAACATTTTTTTTTACCAACTGGCATCATGATGCGTACCATAGAGGGTTAAGTTCTACTAAGTTCTTTTATTTTTTCCCCTATTTTTTGTTTATATACACTGTAGATGCAACTCTTCAGAGGTGGCCAGGGACCCAACCCTCCAGCATTGGCATCACAATCAATGCCAAGATCACAGAGCTCCGTGCCAAAAGTAAAGCATCCCCTTAAATTGAGCTTTGTTGCCGTTTGTTGTTTGTTCTGTAATTTCAGTACTCAGATTGTTGAAAACAAACAACCCGCTTGGCACTCAGCATCAGGGGTTGGAATTCGGGGCTTAGATCACCACATGACTCAGGTGTGTGACAATCAGAGGATCTTTAATCTTTATAAATAAAGCATAATTCCCCTGCAAAATATATTGACTTTACATACAGAAAACATATATATAATGGTATTTGTTCATATATGTAAAGCATATGTCTTTAAAACAGATATATAGGAAAAAGTGCAAAAAATTATATGTAACATGTATGGAAAATATACTTTGACACTTTCACATGATTCTTATGTAATTCTTTTTATTTTCTTGTATGAAAAAAATGCAAAAGTGGCCACTTTCAAGAGTAAATCATATAAGCCTTATATGATGCACAATACATAAAACATAAACTGAAGGTGATGGAACTTCTTATAAGTTTTTTCTATTTCTTTTCCATATGGGATGGCCCAGGCTAAGGAGGCTAAGGCAGTGGTTGAATTGGGAAAGTATAAAGAAGAGGAAGCTTAGTTGGAGGGACCTGTGGAATATGGAGGAGAATCGTATTAGATTCCTGGTAGGGGCTACATACAATGTGTTACCAACCCCCCAGAACCTAAAACTGTGGGTAAATGAGGACCCATCATGCCCATTGTGTTCAGGTACCGCAACCTTAAAGCATATTTTGTCAGGCTGTAAAGTAAGCTTGTCACAAGGCCGATATACATGGCGACATAGCCAGGTGTTGAAAGCTGCAGGCATCAAAGGGAAATGAAGACCGGCAAATTCAGAAGGTTTTAAGAATAGGAGTTTAGCAATTCAGTTTGTCTGTGAGGGGGAGAAATACAGAAGTGATAAGTTTGTAAGGAGGCAAGGGTGTGGCCGCCTAGAAGGTGCTTGTGATTGGGAAATGTAAGTAGATTTAGGGGAAAAGCTTGTTGTTCCCCAGGAAATAGTTTGTACCAATCAGAGGACTGACATAGTGTTGTGGTCAGTGAGTCAACGGATAGTTTATTTCATTGAGCTGACAGTTCCGTGGGAAGACTCAGTGGAAGAAGCCTATGAAAGAAAAAATCTTAGGTATGCAGACTTAGGAGCAGAAGCTGAGCACATCGCCCTGTGTCAGTTGCATTTGAAGGCAAGGCAATTTTATTTATATAGCACCATTCATACACAAGGCAATTCAGTGTGCTTTACAAGAGAAATACATTAAGATAAAACATTAAAGGAACAATAGATCATTAAAAACAAAAGCTAAAAGCAAGAAAAACAGTGCAGAAAATGCATTTAAAAAGCAAACATAAAGTAAAAGCAACAGTAGACAAATATAAAAGCAATAGCTACAGATTATCCTAACAATAAGTTGCATAGTTCACTGGTAAGCTGCAGTAAATAGTAATGTTTTAAGCCCTGATTTAAATGAGCTGACAGTTTCAGCCGACCTCAGATATTCTGGAAGTTCGTTCCACAGGCGGGGAGCATAGAAACTAAAGGCGGCTTCACCTTGTTTGGTTTTGATCCTGGGAACACTGAGTAAACCTGTTCCAGATGATCTGAGGGGTCTGGATGCTTCATAACGTACATTTGAACACACTACACGGACTACATCCGAAGGCCAAGTGGCACGTACGTTCTGCGCCTGCGTGAGAGAGAGCGCATGTCTGTAACCCCTCAGCTGACAGAGTGTGCATCCTTCCTCCGAAAGGTTTCCTATCTGTGCAGCCAAACACCAGCACCTCCACGGACTATTACATCCAGACGGTCCCGGTGTTTCCTCCACAGGCTCCACTTCACTCAGCTGCCCGATAAACCCGCTGCTTCTTCCCACTTTAACCTGAATAACTAACTGGAGCTAGCTGGGAGCGGCTAGCCGAGCGCTGTTATTACTTTTTATCTGTATTTGTCTTATTCCTATTTCCATGATTGTTTTTATATCTTATTTTAGTCTATATTTTATTTACTTTTGTTTTTATTCAGTGGTCTTATCTGTATTTTTCTCTTTTTATTATTGCTATTCTCCTGACTTTGATTTTATATTTTATCCTGCATGTTATTTTAATTTATTTTTTTATATCTTCTATTATTGCTTTTAATTATTATTGTATGACACAGTGTGCATTAGTTTCCCAGTCCTTTCTCTGATTTTACTTTTTTATTCTCTTTATTTTTCAGTCAAAATGTAAAGGACTTGAATGACACTGATTTGTTTTGAAAGGTGCTATATAAATAAATTTTGATTGATTGATTGATTGATTGATTGATTGATGTGTGTTCACGTGCCATTTCCTTTAAGGACAGTGAGGGAGCCCATTTGGCCAGGCATTGCCCCCCCTGTGCCCCCCCATGACGCTGGGTGTGTGTGGCCCTCAGCAAAACTGTTTGGACACCCCTGGACACTCCCGCTCTCGCAGACTTTACATCATGTCGATGACAGGGTCGGGCGCGCTCGTCACAGCGCTGTGCTCGCGGACCTCATTTTGTGCGCGTAGAGCAGAAATGCTCGCGAGACTGTTTTTTCGCTCGCTGATTGTGTGTGTACGCGCGATTTTTGAGACTAATAAAACGGGACTTTCCTTCTTATCACGAAACGAAAGTGGAATGAAAAAAAAAAACACATCACGAGAGTGAACTGCAGGAGCAACAGACAGGTAAACTGTGTAACGTTAACGTTATCTCATCTCCAAGTTTGATGTCAACAAATCTCTGTAACGTGGATGTGTCAGCCTGCAGTGCATCTCCCTCTCCTGTCTGTCTGTCTGTCTGTCTAACTCAGCTTAAGCAGTGAACCCCTCGGTCTGTCTGTATCCTGCTTGTTTGTCACTCATTTCCAGGCTGGGTTCTGTGACTTTGGGTCAGACAGTGAGAGTGAAATACAAATATTTATTAACGTTACGTTTGCTAAACGTAGCTAATAACCATGTTTACAAACTGCAGCTCGGCAAAGATAACTGCGTAGCGCGTGCACGTAACTCATAGGCCTACTTTCCAGTAACAACTCAGTCATAACAATTATGGGTGTGGCGGGACTCCTCACAGATGCATCATTTGAAAACAAGACAATGAAGTCCAGACTCTTTATGTAGATAGATTTGTTTCATAATTATGTGTGTGAACAGATCGACAATCTGTGTGTAAATGTGCAATCTGTAACACCTTCCACAAATAGCCTACAAAAGAGATTTGTAAACTCACAAAAATATTTTGCAAGTATAAAACGGATCTATAAATACACAAACACATTCCACAAATAAAAGAATATATCTGTGAATACATTAAATTAATTTGCAAATAAATGAAAAGCATTTGTGAATATCTTCCTAACATTTACAACTTTCGAGCAGGCACTTGTGAACTCACTTTTTATTTGTGAATCGAAAAAACATTTGTGGATCTCAGTTCTACGCGTGTGGATTTGCTTTTTACACACACAGAGTTTTGAAACAAACTTTCCACTGGTCCGAACGAAAATGCACTCCCATCACTCACTCGCCATCTTCGGATAGCACTTCATCACCCGGGTGGTGACGTCATCTCCGCATGTCAAAGTTAGAGCACGCAGTGAACCGCACCGTGTTTACTTAGGTTACATCGTTTCAGTGAGGTTACGTTAACTGTTGTAAGATATGACAAGTGGCAACACCCTGGTTAAGGTCTTTGATAGAACAGCTGTTGGTGTTGGTAGCTGTGTTTGGTAACACTACATAATACGGCCTGCGTCCTTCATGTGTACCTCCCGTTCACTTACCACCTACTTTACCCCAACTTCCACAGACGTACAGTGTAACTCCCGCTCGCTTCCTGCACGTATTTCCCCGTGTCTTACAGTATAGCTAGGCTGCTTCTTAGAGCGTACCTCCCGTTCACTTACGCCCTACTTTGCCAGGACTTCCAGTGTAACTGCTGGTCATTTCCCACCTACTTTCTCCAGTCTTACAGCATAACTCGCGGCCACTTACCATGTAATTCGCGCAACTTAAGGTGTAACTTCCGAATCATTTTAAAGGTATAATATGTAGTTTTTCCACATAAAACTTTATAAAAATGACTAAACCAATATTATATATTTTGTTTAGTTGTCTACTTTGATTATCCGAAATGTTTCCAACAATTTTTCAAACCCAGATAAATATGAAATATTAATAACAGTTAGGGACCGTGTCATTAGGTCGCATGTCAATGGTGATGTAACTCCAGTTACCATAGCCATTAAATGAAGGAGAGGAAGAAGAAGCAGACCGGATGAGACGTCAGAGAATGAACGTTAGGCTACTGTTGCTAAGCTAAGCTAACTTGTCATGGGTCATGATTAGGGCATTAACAGAAAAGTCGACTTGTCGACGTCAGTGGCACAAGTCGACACCATAGCTGTCGAGTCTCCCGTTTTGGCCGGGAAACTACCGTATTTTATCCCTCTTTCCCACCGTCCTCCCGTATTAGTATTTTCCTGTAAATCTCCCGTATTATAATATAATTTAAAAAAAGAAAACATTCCTCTGCCTCTCCAAACTGAACTCTGTCACTAGCCTCGCGAGAACTGCCACCTGCAGTAGCCTGGGTGGCAGTTGTCGCGAGGTTAGTGTCGACAGCGTGTCTGGTTGACAAGTGGTTATTTTAGATTTCCTGTACACCCAGGGACGGGTTTTGCTGTGGGCAATGTGGGCGACGGCCCAGGGCGCAATCTATGTGAGAAAAAAACAAAACAAAACTCGCCAGTTTTCTAGACTACCGCTCATTTCCACATCAAGTTAGTGGAGTGGGCACTGGGCCCCTATTATCCGGGCTGGATATTATGAAGTTTCCCCTCCTTAGTCTGTAGCTTGGCACTCAGATGTTAACCCTTTAAACACAGTTAGTTCAATGCTTCACAAGGTAACAATATTACCAGAAAATAATACAAAGACGAATCAAAGTGTCCCTGACAAAAAATAACAGAGTTCCACTGGTTGTCTTAATCAAGTTCAAGTTCAGTTTTGTTCCTTCTGTTATAAACTGTTCAGTTTAGTTTTAATCCTTTATTGTGACAAATGCACTTTTTAAGTCAGAAGTCAAGTAGAAAAGGTCGTTGTGATACTACTACCACACTGGAGTGTGACGCTCAAGTGATGGAGATAGAAGAATGGATGGGCTCCTGCGGATAAAAGGTGATCTTGATCCAACTTAAGATACACCTTTATTGATCCCATAATTGAGAAATTCCAGTGTTACAGCAGTCAAGGAAAAAGAGTCAGATTAAAGATTTCAAATCTTCTTGGGTCGAGGCAGAGATCAGGTTCATGGGTGGCTCGCCATCTCTCTCACAGGTAGAATCTCAAATCCATATGTCATTTTCCATAGGATCTCAAAAACCTCACCTGTGTAGAAACAGAGCTGTTACTATTTTGCACCATCAACTTCAATTGTTTTATGGCTGTAATCAATATCACATAAATACATCACAGTAACACAAAGTGAGCAGATGAATAACTTTTAACTGTACAGTTTTTCTCAGCATGGAATACTTTATCCTGTCTTTTAATTTTATATCATGAATTATTAGCCTTTTAATCCATGACATGTGATTATTAAGCATATTAATCAATTACAAATAATACGCATTTCCTTTTGAACTACAGATGTTTTTAACCATTTGTTTAACATTTTTCAACTTAACTATGAATAACAAAATCATGTGTGCTATTAACACACATATTTCGAAACCGTAGGCTACACCAGTACACACACTGTGTTATGCTTGACTATTCATTGTTAATAACATCCATAACCAACTGTAATGGTGCAAATGTATACAGTACACTACTGACAGAAATACAAACGGCGACGACCTTGAGGCAAAACAACTGTAGAACTTTACAGTTACGAGTAAGTTAGTGTGGTATAGAGCAGGGGTTCTTAACCTTTTTGACCTTGGAGCCCAACTTTTCTAGTACAATGTGGCCCGGGGCCCATTCAGACATTAACATGTTTAATTGATCTTACTCTTGGTTTGATTTGTATTTAATAACTAGATCAAATCCACTTCCAATTAATAAACTAAAAACGTATCAAATAAATTACATGATACAATGTGATCATCACAGAAACATTTATTTATCATGTGGATATAAATCTACACCTTCTCAAGATGCCGAACAGGCTAACAATTCATGGGACAAATGTGCTACAAGAACATATTTGACAACAATTTTAAAGGCTCAAGTTACAGCAAAAAGGATGACCTCTCAAAAAACTCATAAGAAAAATTAGAAATTTGACAAATAATATTTTGTGGTGATAAATACATTCAAAATAATAAAAGTTTCAAATTAAATAAATAAATAAATAAATAAATAAATATATAAAACAGAAATGAAGTGCAAATGAAACTATAGCTTATAATCACCAGGTTTAAAAAAAATAGATAAATTGTAAATTGTAAATAAAATGAAATAAAGTGCAAATGAAACTGTATCTTATAATCTGTGAATAAATTTGACAATTGAACAACCACAGTCACAACAGTCCATTTTTGACCAACTACAAAACAGTCCACTTTTGACCAACTACAAAACAGTCCATTTTTGATCCTTTTTATCTTGACTTCTTAATGAGACACTTGAGCCTGCCTCTCTGACATGATGAGATCCAGTCTGGGTGGAATGGGGGAATGTTCTCTGTACACTGCACTGATGTGTGTGCGCTTGCGTGAGACCGTGAGACATTAGCACCGCCTTCATGTGTGTTCAGGTGCTTTCGCTGGTCTCACACACAAGCGCACACACGTCAGCATATTGTACACAGAGGCAGTTAGAGCTACAGGCTACAATGAGGCTAAAAACAGAGTTCAAATGACGTTTTTCCAAACAACTTTTTATGTCGGGGCTTCAGGACACTTGGATCACTACGGACGAGCAGTATGGAGATATTTTATGGTTTCAATTCTGTGTTCTTGGACGTTTTAATCTGGGTCACCGTCAGCCATTAGGTGTGCAGTTGTGCTGCTACCCACTTCTTCCTCGGATTTCCGTAAGTGTTGTGAGGACTCTAAAACTTCACCAGAGCCTCCCTTGGCATATGGGTGAGTAGATAATGGCTGAATTTTCAATTTTGGGTGCATTATCCCTTTAACAGGTGCTGCCATATGCTTCAGTTTATCAGTAGAGGATGTGCTGAATCATCAGCCAGTACAAGCACAGACTCAGTAGATCCACATCCAGCTTTGGTCAGCACTAACAGACCCAGTAAAGTCGACTTCAACAAATACTATCACTATTAAAATGTTGAGGCTCAGTTTTATGTGTTACTAAAAAATGCACATTTTTGGGCAGGTTTTTTTTAATTAACATTTAAAAAGCCGCTACAAGGAACTTTAACTGGATATGCAAAAGTCTCGTTTCTGATGATGTCTGTGTGTGACCTACAACAGCAAATGAGACAATTGGTGTGAAGATAAGCTATTTCTGTAGTGTATATCTATACCTTTAAGAAACTGTCTCTGGGTCCGCCCCAGGTCACTTCCAGGACAAAACGATTTAAGGCATTCAGAGGGTACACGTCATCTTACCTAGCTGCTTACATTTATAGCGACTCTTATAAATAGTCGCTATTCCTCCTCCTCGACCCGACGTCCGCGGGGAGTTAAAATAGCAGCAATCATCGGGTAAAAGTTCTGTGAAAGCACTGGACTCACCAACAGTCAGCCACGTCTCAGTCACACAGAGAAAATCCAATCGTCAGGAAGTCAGGAAATCCTTCAGGATAAACGTTTTGTTCGCTAGCAATCTAGCATTTACCAGCCCAATCCTGGCAGGAGCCAGCAGGTCAACAGCGTTAGCTGTCCGGGGAGCCACACACAGAGCCTGCAGGTTGCGCAGATTCACCCCACGCCAGCGGGGACGAGGAGAGCAGGGGCTGCGGGGCTGGAACACCTCATCCAGGCCGACGACAGGTACCAGCCAGGCGTTGACAGGGTCCAGCGAGCACCGAGAAATAAAGAGGCGAGGCACTGCTCCATACTCAGTCCAAGAAGCCGTGGAAGTGCTCGCCAAATAGGCCTTCAGCCTTACCAGCCGACCGCTGCGTTTACCCCGGCAGCGGTGGCGCTTACGCCGGAGAGGTGGAGCTGGGGCGCGGCAGAGGTGAGCTGGGATCCCCGATAGGAGTGGTGGCAAAGTTTTCCCGTCTTGTTGTTTCATTCATCCCCAAAACAAACACATGCACGAGCCAGGTAAGCGTCTTTATGACAATACGTGCTAGAGCTCATGGGAAATGTAGGCTTCATTCCAGCAAAACACTACTGCTTTTGTCCACAGGGTTGCCAAAATCAACTCAAAATGAAAGTTCCTTGTAGGGGCTTTAAACAGTGCTCCTTTTGTCTTTCTTTCTCATTTGATCACTTTACCAGACCTCATACAGTATTACAAGATATTTTAAATATACTAAAAATTAATTTAGTGAAGGAGTAAAAGTCAGAGTGTGATCTGTGATGAGATGAACTACATGTTGTTGTGTTGGTTGTCTCTTAGGCTGTGACATGCTCTGACATACTTGCTGCATCTATGGCGCTGACACTGTTTTCTCCAAGTACATTTTAGTCAGGTCAGAGTGAATCAAAATCGTGAGGTTACATGTGTAATCCTGGTTCTCTGTGTGACGAGGCTTCCCCTCCACCCAGAGATATATTGTATCTCTATTGGAGACCTGTACCCTTGGGTCAGGTGACGTCCATAATTTCTTTAAGACAATCCACCTGTGGTCGTGGCTGACAGCCTATAAACCCCTGTCAACCACGCCCCAGTGATCTCAATCAGATGGCCTCTAGATGGAGGGGAAGCCTCTTCACTCAGAGAACCAGGGTTACACATGTAACCTCACATTCTCTATCATTCTAGGCTTCCCCTCCACCCACAGATATATTGTATATCTATTGGAGATCTGTAAGACACACCGCGAGGGGACAGCAACTTCAAATGAGACGTCCCTGCCAAGTGCTCTACAAAATACACTGTGTGCCCAATGAACTATACAAATGTACACTATATACACACCCCAGGCTAGCTGGTGCAGCAAGATGCTGTTGCCACAAGCCCTGGCGCCAGACACCATCAAGGCTACACGGCCCTCGCAAGACGCGGTGGGGAGGCCACTCACTACTGCTGGCCTCACAAGGAAACAATATGTCACTACTGCTGGGCCAAGCCAAGCACCCGCTCACCGAACGATATGCCTGCAGCCATGTTGAACTGGTAGAATCTTGCAAATGTGGATGGGGCAGACCAGGTAGCTGCTGCGCAAATCTCATTTAGAGATGCACTGTGCCATGATGCCCAAGAAGTAGCCATGCCCCAGGTTGAATGTGCCCGCACACTAGATGGGAGGGCACCCTGCCCCCAGATATGCCTGCTGGATAGTTCCCACAATCCAGTGAGAAAGACGAGCCTTGGACAGCGACTGACCCCTGACGTCTGGCCTAAAACAGACGAACAGCTGATCTGTCTGCCTATGGCACCGTGTCTGTTGCAAATTCACCCTGAGTGCCCTAACTGGGCACACAAGCGAGTGCCTACAATCACCTTCCTCTGTTGAGTCGGAGAAGAGAGACCGTACCACCATGTCTGGGCTTGGCTGAGAAGGAGACAAAACCTTAGGAAGGAAAGCAGCAAACTTAAAGGACAACCATTTTAGGTCCACTGACTCCAATGGCTCAAACGGAGGTACCTCAAGAGCCCTTAAATGCGCTGTATGTAAGAATGTGGCCAAAACGGTTTCTGCACTCAAATTCAAAATACTGCCACGAGTCGTGTCCACGCCCCCTCCCCTACAGATTCGAGGTTGCTGGACAGCGGCACGCTGGAGACTGATTTGTTTGCTCATGGGCGGCTGCTGTGGCAGGGCTGCGTCGCTGTGTCCTTGATCTTCGGTTTTCCAGCGGACAGTTCAAGCAAGTCCGCTTCTCTGCTGCTTACGCTGCTGCCAGGATACAGCTGAGGAGGAGCCGGCTGCTAATGCTATGTACTGGGACACTGCTAATGCTGCTTGCCGTGCTGCTGTAGCTCAGTCGTAACTGTAACTGATGCTGAGACTCTACTGACTGCGTGACTGGTAGACGGCGGTGGGTGGCGCAACAGGCCAAAACACAAATTCAAAACATAAACATGATTTGCAGACCGTAATTTTTTTTTAAAATGCGAATATTCTGGCTGTACTATTGTTGTCGGTGAGATCAGTATGTTATATGAACATTATTCATTAGTCTCTGTGACATATTAGGATGATTTTATGACTATTTGCTTTAGATTTCTTACATATAGCTTTTTTAAGACCAGCTCCAAATCCCGGGTGGGAGAGACAGCCTGGAACACAGGCCATCACGTCGTCTAGCACCCTTAAGGAACTGGGAAACTCATTTGTCTGCCTCTTCAGGCAACTGGTAGTGTCCCATCCGAGCTGCCTTAATCTCCGCCACCATACCCCCAAGAGTCAAAGGCAACTTCCCAGCATCCAAAAGACCCTGAAGGAACTGCAGGATAAAAGGGGCTGAGCAAGATACTGGGTCAAAATGTTGCCCCCCACACCAGGCTGCAAAGGCCCTCCACCTGTACGTGAGGGCTGCAACTAACGATTATTTTCATTGTCGACTAATCTGTCGATTATTTCTTCAATTAGTCGACTGATCATTTTACCAAAAAATGTGTTAAAATGTTGTTAAATGCCGGCCTGTCAAACCCCAAAATTATGTCATCTAATGTCTTGTTTCGTAATCATGCCAAAGGGTTGTAGTTCACCGTCATGGGAGAGTGTGTAAAGCTGCCAATATTTGAATATAAGAAACTGCAATGAGAATATTTTGGGGTACTTTTATAGTACTTTTCTATGAAAAATGACTCAAACCGATTAGTCGACTACTGAAATAGTCACCGATTATTTTAATAGTCGATTAGTCATCGATTAGTCGACTAATCGCTGCAGCCCTACTGTATGCGTGTCGGCGATCTTGTAAATGGTGCACGAGCCTCCTGCAGCACGGACCACCGAAGGAGATAACCCCATAGCTAAAAATGCAGACTCCTCAGGGGCCATGCCCACAACCTGAGCCCCTGGGGAAAGGGATGAACCAGAGTCCCCCAAGCCTGGGACAGCAGGTCCCGACGTACTGGGAGCTCCCACGGAGTCCCGTCCAGCAACGTCGGGATGTCCAAGAACCAGGTCATGTGTGGCCAATGTGGGTCCACCAGAATCAGCCTCAGTCCTTCCATCCGTACCCTCTGCAGGAGGGATGGAAGAAGGACAAAGTGGAGAAAGGCATACAACAGGACGCTTGGCCATGGGTGAGCCAGGGCATCTGCTCCGAGGGGAGGATTGTCTCCCCCCAGGGAGAAGAAGAGAGCACAATGGGTTGACTCCTGTGATGTAAACAGGTCGATCTTTGCACGTCCGTAGTGGAGCCAAATCTCCATTACCACCTGAGGGTGTAGTCTCCACCCCCTTGGGTCCGGACCTCCTCTGGACAGCAGATCTGTAGCTCGGTTTTCCACCCCCGGCACATGGACCGCTCTCAGGAACAGAACCCTGGGGTGTGCCCAAAGCCACAGGTGGTCAACATTTTGATGTTTTAAGTGATCTGAGGACCATTCCAGTGACCGCTGACCCCACTCCCCCTGAACACTGCACCCCAGCCTGTCAGTGACCTGTCGCCTGTCGTCACCAACTGACGATTTGTCAGTGGACCCAGCGACTTGGCGAGATTCCTGCTGTCCTCCCACCAACGGAAAGCCACCCACAACTGCTTGGTTACAATCCCCGTGGTATTCAGGCGACTCCTGGGACCCAAACCCAGATCCAGGATGCATCTCTGCACTGGCTGCATGTGTAGGAGAGCCAAAGGGACTGCTTGAAGTGAGGATGCCATCAGACCCAGAAGGCGGAGACACTGCCTCCATGTGACCCCGGCCCCCAGCCTGAATAGAGAGAGACCGGACCTGAGAGACAACTGCCTCTCCTCTGTCAGGCAAAGTAGACCAGCCTGGGAATCTATAACTAGGCCCAGGAACTGTGTCTTTTGAGATGGCTCCAGACTGCTCTTCTCTAGGTTGAGACGCAGGCCAACATGCTGGATGTGGTCCAGGAGGATAGTCAGATGCGCCTGGCACTGAGCCAGAACCACCTGCATGCACCTTGTGAAGGCGCGGAGCCAGAGAGATACAGAAGAGCAGGACTTGGAACTCATATTCCCTGCCATCGAACACAAAGCGGAGAAAACGCCAATGCCTGTTCCAGATTGGAATTTGAAAGTAGGCATCCTTCAGATCTATTTTTGTGAACCAGTCCCCTTTGTTGGTGGACTGTCTCATCCGGGGAATCGTCAACATTTTGCAAGGCAGCCGCCTGTGATTTAGATCTCAGACCCCTGAAAGAAGACGGAGGCTTAGGCTTGCCTCCGCCTCTACCCACTTTGCCTCTGGCGGCTCCTCTGGCTGCACTGGCGCGACCGCGGCGAGCATCCAGAGTAGCCCCAGGTCCCTAGGCCCCTGCTGATCCAAGTGCCTGTGTGGGGCCCTCGACCCTTTTACCCCCAGACTGACCAGACCACCTGGGCTTGGCCTTGGGGGTCAGTGCACTGGAGACCTCCTTAGCACAACGGCGGGCCTCCTGTGCCTGTTGTAAGAGTTGTGGCACCAGGCCCAAACATGGCCGTCGGTACGACCAGCAACTTCAGAAGGGCCCCTTTGTCCTCTGCCTGCTACTTAGATCTGGACAAATACAGCTGGTGCCTGGAAACCCAGAATGACGACATGCCCTTCCCGGCGGTCAGTGTCTGCTCTTTCATCAGTGATGACAACATAGATGAAACGAGCTGTATCTCAGAAATAAGACAGGCATCAGCCCCAGTGCTCAGCTGACGTACCAACTTCTGCTGGTACAGCGCTAAGACGGACCCGGTATTCGCCAGTTGAGTCTGAACTGCCATAGACCTGTGCAGTCTGGCCAGTGAGGCATCCAGCATTTTGCTGTCGCCTGACGGAGTAGCTGGCCCTAACACAGAGCTGGCTGTAAATAAGAGGGCAGAAAGTGACTGACTGGCCTAGCTGAGGCAAAGAACCACAGCCCACCTTCTCCTTATCCTGCATGGCTGACATCTGTCTGGTTTTAGCAGTAAAGGAAAGCTTTGCCGTGGGATTCTCAAATGCCTTGTGCATCAAGTCTCCCACATCTGGCAGGAGAGGCACTGCAAGAGGCACCTCCATATCAGGGAGATCATCATCCTCATCAAAGCGTGAGGGGGAGGAGCTTGACCTAATACTGGTCTGAGCTCCAGGGCCTGAAAAGCCCTCTCAATCAAGCTTCTGAATTGCTGGCGCTTATTTTCTTTGGTCTCACTCTCCTCAATCATCCCCTCAGTATCTGCATCATCCGATAGCCCTAATACATCAACTTTCTCCTCCACATCCTCCTGATCATCAGCTCTGATTCTGTTACCAGGCAAGAAGGACCTGGGAGGGGACTTAGGGCGGAATCTACAAAGGAGCTGCCTCCAAAATCCACATCTTGAGGCGCTTAGACTGCTGGGGCACTGCAGATGGTGTAAACTCTCTTTGCCACCTATGCTTCGCCCTAAACATGCAAAGCCGAGCCTCTGAGGATCATGCTGGCAGAATAGAACAATCCATACAGAAGGATGGATTGTCAACTGCCACAACAGCATGTTCCTCCCAAACAATGCACACACCACACCACGCGATAACCCCGCCCTCGCGGGATCACCACTCAGAAGTTTTTGACAACACGGAAGCTGGCTCTCCCAGCACGCCTGCCCTCAAACTTTTACTGGCAAAACTGTGGGATTGTGGAATGTATTGTGTGTGAATGGTGCAACATACAAACAAAGTGACAGGCAGCAACCTTAATAACACACAAACTCCTTCTCAATGCCCTCGTGGACAAAGAAGAGAGTTCTGTGTCGATAACATGATGAAAATCCCCGCACGGGGACAAAACGCTCGACACTGCATCTGACAGAAGCCCTACGCTATCAACAAACTCACGGATCCTTCTCCCCTCGCCCAAACAGGACCGTCACAGAAGCCTCTCCACAGAGACAATATGCCAAGACCGAGAGTGCGACAGCAAGGACGGTATTTGCAAAGCGCAACACAGCCACTGTGAGAGGCAGTCACCCTCCCTCAAACCCCGTGAGGTAAGCAGCACAGACTGTGTATTTGTTAGCCTTGCTAAACGAAAGTTTTCTTTTTGTATAAAGATAGAAGATAGAATTGTCTCAAAGAAGCACAGCGACAAACGCCACGCTGCTCCAAGTGGAATCAGAAAAATCACTGGGGCGTGGTTGACAGGGGTTTATATAGGCTGTCAGCCACGACCACAGGTGGATTGTCTTAAAGAAATTATCCACGTCACCTGACCCAAGGGTTTAGGTCTCCAATAGAGATATATACAATATACAGTGCCCTCCAAAAGTATTGGAACAGTGAGTCCAATTCGTTTACTTTTGTTGTAGACTGAAAACATTTGACATCAAAAGATGAATATGAGACAAGAGATCAACATTTCAGCTTTTATTTCCAGGTATTTACATCTGGATCTGATACACAACTTAGAAGATAGCATTATTTGTAATGGAACACAAAATTTTTAGGTGAGCAAAAGTATTGGAACGTATAAACTTAAAATAGATTAAAGTGAATGAGACTTAATATTTAGTTGCAAATCCTTTGCTTTCAATAACTGCATCAAGCCTGTGACCCATTGACATCACCAAACTTTTGCATTCTTCTTTTGTGATGCTTTTCCAGGCTTTCACCGCAGCCTCTTTCAGTTGTTGTTTGTTTTGGGGGGTACTCCCTTCAGTCTCCTCTTCAGCAGGTAATATGCATGCTTTATTGGGTTTAAGTCTGAGACTGACTTGGCCAGTCTAAAACCTTCCACTTCTTGCCCCTGATGAACTCCTTTGTTGTATTGGCAGTGTGTTTTGGGTCGTTATCTTGCTGCATGATGAAGGATCTCCCAATCAGTTTGGTTGCATCTTTCTTTAAATTAGCAGACAAATGTTTCTGTAGACTTCTGAGTTCATTTTGCTGCTGCCATCATGTGTTACATCATCAATGAAGATGAAAGAGCCCGTCCCAGAAGAAGCCATGCAAGCCCAAGCCATGACATTACCTCCACCGTGTTTCACAGATGAGCTTGTATGTTTGGGATCATGAGCAGATCCTTTCTTTCTCCAAACTTTCGCCTTTCCGTCACTTTGGAAAAGTTAATCTTTGTCTCATCAGTCCATAAAACTTTTCCCAGAATTTTTGAGGCTCATCTCTGTACCTTTTGGCAAATTCCAGCCTGGCCTTCCTATTCTTCTTGCTAATGAGTGGTTTGCATCTTCTGGTGTAGCCTCTGTACTTTTGTTCATGAAGTCTTCTGCGAACAGTAGATTGTGATACCTTCATTCCTGCCCTCTGGAGGTTGTGTGCTGATGTCACTCACAGTTGTTTTAGGGTCTTTCTTTACAGCTCTCACAATGTTTCTGTCATCAACTGCTGATGTTTTCCTTGGTCTACCTGTTCGACGTTTGTTGCTTAGTACACCAGTGGTTTCTTTCTTCTTCAGGACATTCCAAATGGTTGTACTGGCTATGGCAATGGCTCTGATTGATTGTCCATCTTCTCTCAGATTCACAATTGCTTCTTTTTCACCCATAGACAGCTCTCTGGTTTTCATGTTGGTTCCACCTCTAAATGCAGTCTGCACAGGCAAAATCTATCGTACCCAATCTGAAACTGAGCTCAGACATTCAGTGCTATTTATTGTTTTTATAATCAATGTAATTGGGAGACACCTGGGCAACAAAACACACCTGTCAGTGACATGTTCCAATACTTTTGCTCTCATGAAAAATGGGTGGGTTCAAACAAAAGGTGCTATCTTCTAAGTTGTGTATCAGATCCAGATGTAAATACCTGGAAATAAAAGCTGAAATGTTGATCTCTTGTCCCATATTCAATTTTCACAAAAATTTTTGTGGAAACAGCTAAGAATAGTTTGGGAAAAACAAATTATACCAAGAGCATGGCGTAGGGCAGGGGGTGTCCTCATTCCTAAGGAGAAGGAGTCTGTGGACCTTAGCCAGTTCCGGATGATTTCTCTCTTGAATGTGGAGGGGAAGATTTTCTTTAGTGTAGTAGCGCAGAGACTAGCTAGTTACTTAGAAAGGAATAGCTTAATAGATACCATGGTGCAGAAGGCAGGAATACCAGGTTTTTCAGGGTGTTTAGAGCATACTAGCATGATCTGGCACCAGATTCAGGCAGCGAAGAGTATTTTTAGATCTTGCAAATGTGTTTGGTTCAGTTCCGCACAGCCTCATTTGGAGTGCGTTTGACTACTTCAGAGTGCCACAGGTAGTTGTTAACTTAGTGAAAGCATACTTTCAGGATATTAGGTTGTGTCTAAGTACAGCAGGTTTCACAACAGGTTGGCAGAGGCTAGAAATAGGCATCATGGCAGGGTGTACAATTTCTCCGTTAGCATTTACTATGGCAATGGAAGTAATCATCAGGGCTTCTAAGTGGGTGGTAGGTGGGGAGAGATGGCAGAATGGGTTGCATCTTCCACCAGTTAGGGCTTACATGGATGACATGACACTGGTGACCACAACAATGCCATGTACAAAGAGGCTACTAGAGAAGGTAAATAAGAACCTCAAGTGGGCCAGCATGAAAATCAAGCCTAGTAAATCTAGAAGCATCTCGATATGTAGAGGGAATTGAAGTGATAGGAAGTTTGTCATAGATGACGAGGACATCCCAACAATTAGGGAAAAGTCAGTAAAGAGCTTAGGTAGGTTGTACAATGTAGAGTTGAATGATAAGGAACAGGTGGTGAAATTTAGAAAAGATGTGGCTGAAGGATTGGATAGAATAGATAAATCAGAACTTCCAGGAAAGTTGAAGTTGTGGTGTTTGCAATTTGGGCTATATCCTAGGTTAATATGGCCACTGTCAATTTATGAAATTCCAATAACTGTTGTGGAGAGAATTGAAAGGTTGGTTAGCTCCTACATTAGGAAGTGGTTGGGCGCTACTAGATGCCTAAATAGTGTTGCATTGTATGGAAAAGGGATACTTCAGCTGCCAGTAACTAGTTTAACAGAGGAATTTAAATGTACCAAGGTCAGGACAGAGCTCTTGTTAGCTGGGAGTAAGGATGTGGTAGTTAGGAGTGTGGTTCCAAATCCAACCAAGGGGAAGTGGAACCCAAGATCGGCAGTTCAGGAGGCAGAGGCAGCTCTTAGACATGCAGAGATTGTAGGTAATGTTCAGTTTGGCCGGGGAGGCCTGGGGCTTGGCTCAGGTAAACCGGTATGGAATACAGCAGGCCTCAAAGATAAAAGAAAGCTGGTTGTAGAACAGATACGCAGACAGGAAGAGATAGTAAGGGTGCAAAGGTAGTGGCCCAGGCTAAACAGGGACAGTGGTTGAATTGGGAAAGTGTAGAGAAGAGGAAGCTTAGTTGGAGGGACCTGTGGAGTATGGAGGAGAATCGTATTAGATTCCTGATAGGGGCTACATCACGATGTCTTACCAACCCCAGAACCTAAAACTGTGGGTAAATGAGGACCCGTCATGCCCATTGTGTTCACGCATCGCAACTTTAAAGCATATTTTGTCAGGTTGCAAAGTTAGCTTGTCACAAGGCCGATATACATGGCGACATAATCAGGTGTTGAAATGTTTAGCTGCAGGCATTGAAGGGAAACGAAGACAGGTGAATTCAGAAGGTGTTAAGGATAGGAGTTTAGTAATTCAGTTTGTCCGTGAGGGAGAGAAATACAGAAGGGATAAGTTAGTGAGGAGGCAAAGGTGTGGCCGCCTAGAAGGTGCTTGTGATTGGGAAATGCAAGTAGATTTAGGTGAAAGCTTGTTGTTCCTCAGGAAATAGTCTGTACCAGGCAGAGGCCTGACTTAGTGTTGTGGTCAGTGAGTCAACAGATAGTTTATTTCATCGAGCTGACAGTTCCTTGGGAAGACTCAGTGGAAGAAGCATATGAAAGAAAAAAGCTTAGATATGCAGACTTAGGAGCAGAAGCTGAGCAGCGAGGATGGAAGACTAGGATTTGTCCAGTGGAAGTGGGGTGTAGGGGATTCATAGCAAGATCAACTGTCTCACTCCTGGGGGAACTCGGAGTGCGGGGACAGAGTTTGAGGAAGACAGTGAGGGAAATGTCAGATGAAGCAATTAAATGCAGCCAGTTTATCTATTACAGAAGAAATAATGTCAGCTGGGGGCCAGCAGGGGGAACTACTAAGCAGGGCACATAACTCCTTGAGATCAGGTGGAGAGATCCACTTCCTGTCAGGAGAAATCCAGGAAGAGGAAGTATTTAAGTGTGGGAGTGGCCTATTGGAATCCATTTTGTTTGAGGCCATGCGGCAAGGTGAGTGTGCTTGCTGATCCTGTAAGTCCAGTTAGCTCCTTTAACTTTAGCTTATATTGTAGTTATGCTATGTAGTGTGTGAAATAGAGTATGGTGAATGTGACAGGAAAGCTAGTATCAGCATTGCTTCTGCCTGGAGCTCGCATGTATGGAGCCTGGGTTTGGTTGAAGATGGCAGTGCTGTTTGGGCTGAGAAAGCCATGTGTATGTAAGGAGGAAATCCAGGAAGAGGAAGGTTATTTAAGTGTGGGAGTGGCCTATCTGAATCCATTTTGTTTGAGACCATGCTGCAAAGTGAGTGTGTTTGCTGATCCTGTGAGTTCATTTATCTCCTTTAACTTTAGCTTACATTGTAGTTATGCTATGTAGCGTGTGAAATAGAGTATGGTGAATGTGCTAGTAAAGGTAGTATCAGCATTGCTTCTGCCTGGAGCTCGCATAAACGGAGCCTGGGTTTGGTTGAAGGTGGCAGTGCTGTTCTGTTTGGGCTGAGATCACTGTCTAGCCTCCTGGAGGTGTCATTGTTGTGAGGGCTCGTCTTGGGAGGTAGACTGTACAGCCTAACCCGGCGGGGAGTGTGATAGCCTAACAAGGCTTCCTCCCTGGGTCTACCTCATCTGTGGTAATATAGGTAAGGTAAAGGAGGTTGTTCGGTTAGTGTGGGGAGCAGTGAGACCTGGCATTAGGGGAGTGTCTCTGGGACGCCAGAGATCACTGTCTAGCCTCCTGGAGGTGTCGTGGGACCAACTAGACGAAACACCGGTGAAAGGAGGTTCCCACCCGATGACCCCAAAGACATGTTAGTTATCACTGCTCATTGGTCTGTATAGTTAAGCCTTGCCATAATAGTTTGTCGTAGGGCTTAGGAGGTTATTCACTGAGTGCTGATCCCTTCTTATTTATTTATTTATTTACTTATTTATTTTTTTTTTTTTTTTTTTAGAGCACAAACTTCTTGTGTTTATTTGAATTTTGATGTCAAACCCAAATATTTTCAGTCTACAACAAAAATAAAGGAATTGGCCTCACTGTTCCAATACTTTTGGAGGGCACTGTATCTCTGGGTGGAGGGGAAGCCTAGAATGATAGAGAACTTCTAGTATACATTTAATTTTTGTAAAGAACTTTGTTCTGGTGTCTTTATATGAGCCACAGATAGGAAGAAATGTTTCTCTGTCTCCACCTGTCTCTGAGGACAGAGCTGACACAGCCTGTCTTCTCTAGTCAGTGGCAGTGTCAGTCTCTATGGCCAGGCTGTGAGTCTGTACATACTCAATATGTTATCATTTTCTGATCTATCTATCCTTTGAAACACTTAAAGATGTACAAACAGTAGCTCAGACATTTGATTTTTGTTTTTTGGTATATGCTTAAACTTGAGCTGTCTTTTTGTTCAGAACCACAGAATTTCCTGAACTTTCTGTTGATGAAAAAAGACTCTATGACAAAGGATCGATCTTGCAGCCTTTGGCGGGTATTTTATTGTAGACACAGCTTACAACTTCACACACTGCAAAATGTGACAGCCCCTGAAAGCAGTTTACCAAACACTCTTATACCATTCCTCAGATAAGCCTCACACCTAACATTCCGTGTGTGAAGGAGTGATTTCCTGTTGTTTCCAGAGCTCGCTCATATATTTACCTCACTTTTTTTTGTTATATATATATATATACTTTATTAATTCAATAATTCAATTTTTTCACTCTTTTTGTCATTAACACACAGGTCCAAAAGACACACATGCACAAACAGGAACTATACATGCTCAAAGTCAGAGTGAGGGGGCTGCCTTGGTCAGGCGCCCCGAGCGGTTGGGGGGGTTCGGTGCCTTGCCAACCCAAGTCCCTATGGACTGAGCTACAGCCGTCCCACTTGGCGTTCTACCATCCTGTTGTTCTCTTGTTGATCTGCGTTTGTGAAAACTGTCCTGTAATATTGCTGTTATCTTGCTATGATAAACGATAACGGAAGAGTGACAATACCTTATTAACTATGCAAATGTATAATCAGGAATTTCATTGAACTATAACAGCCTACACAAGGCAGGCTTACACAAGATAAGGGTTCACACCGTGTAAGAGTGAAAAACCTGTCGGCTGCTAACAAGAGAACTCTCTTACCGCCTCCCGCTGGTGTCCTTCAACGTGTACCCATCAATATTACATACAGTGATTTTACTGATACATAGAATCATCAATAGGTAACTAAACAAGGATACAAATGTGAATTAACTAAAATGAACAGTAAGTTGGCAAATCATGTCATGTGATAGAACACATGTAGTGCCATACTGTGATGTGATAAGGTGTGTGCCATCTGCCATAAGTCCCGACTCCTTGAGTCATCCCGTATTATCCTTTCTTTGAATCCATCATCATCATCATCATAATCATCTACTTCTCCTGCATCCAGAGGATCATCAGAATCATCCATGTAGGCAGGGATGAGGAAATCTGGATATCTCTCCCCATTCTCTGTCTCCTTCTTCTGATTGAGGTGGATTTGCGCAGT
The DNA here is from genome assembly GCF_011397635.1 of Epinephelus fuscoguttatus. Classification (NCBI taxonomy): domain Eukaryota; kingdom Metazoa; phylum Chordata; class Actinopteri; order Perciformes; family Serranidae; genus Epinephelus; species Epinephelus fuscoguttatus. Next base: position 24,715,939 of record NC_064759.1, read on the forward strand.
TTGTCGGGTGTCATCACGTTCAACATGTGAGCCTGTTGAAGACCAGTCACAAGAGTCTGTTCGTCCAGCGCCTCTGGCACTGCCTCCTCAGCATGGGGATACTGGCGTTCCAGTATGAGAGACCATAAAAGGAGGAAATGGTTGCCTTGCACATCTCTCACTTCAGCCAAGGGGCAGCATGACAGCCAATGCAGTGACCAGCCGGATCAGAAAACTTGTGGCGTATCAGTAGTACAACACAGGACGGGATGGACGTCTGAATGGAAAGAATTGGACACTATTAATTTTGCAGATAAAATGCTGCTGTGTTTATATTTATATATCTATCTATTGTATATTATTTAGTACTTTTTTTTGTAGCTTTTGTTTTTTCACGTTTGCTAAAAATTAAGTTCTTTTAACAAAAGACTTATTTGTCATTTCTTTATAAGTGAGTTTTTTTGGTATAATGAAACCTTAGTGTTCAGAATTGAGTTTACACAGTTGTATCTCATTAGATGTCATAAAAACTCACTCTTCTTCAGTTCTGTACCCTTAGGGTCCATCATCATACCTGTACATGTTGTGGATGTTCTGTGGGGTGCACAGATTCAAACAGTCAGGCTCCAGGCCTGGATGGTGTATCAAACATGGAGGATGAACTGGAACCTGGTACATTACCCCAAAACTAATAGGTAGAAATGACACAAGGCATACTGTTTAATAAGTAAGCAAAGAGACTCAGGAGACAACATCACTGCATAAAACAAATACTGATCTAGGAAGCAACATGTGTTTTGCTATGAAACTTTGATTTCATATATATGCTGTGGAGAAACTGTGACACATTGGTACATTGTAGATTACAGATACAAGGTGAAGATGATTATAAAATGCAGCTATATTTTAGTAGAATGGTTTCAGTAAACATGACAGCTAAGACATCTGAATACCAGTTATTTCTATTTGTTTTTCTATAATACAGAAATCTGTCATCAGAAGAAAGTAATAAATTAACTAAACTCCATAACTGCCTTAAAGACATAAAAACCTGGATGAGCACCAATTTCCTGATGTTAAATTCAGACAAAACTGAAGTTATTGTTCTTGGCCCCAAACAACTCAGAGACTCTTTATCTGATGACATAGTTTCTCTAGATGGCATTGCGCTGGCCTCTAGCACTACCGTAAGAAACCTCGGAGTAACATTTGATCAAGATTTGTCTTTTAATTCTCATTTAAAACAAACCTCACGGACTGCATTTTTTCATCTGCGTAATATTGAGAAAATTAGGCCTATCCTGACCCGAAAAGATGCAGAAAAATTGGTCCACGCTTTTGTTACATCAAGGCTGGATTACTGTAACTCTATTATCAGGTAGCTCTAGTAAGTCCATAAAAACTCTCCAGCTAATTCAGAATGCAGCAGCACGTGTACTAACAGGAACTAAGAAACGAGATCATATTTCTCCTGTTTTAGCTTCTCTGCACTGGCTCCCTGTAAAATCCAGAATTGAATTTAAAATCCCACTGTTAACTTATAAAGCTCTAAATGGTCAATCTCCATCATATCTTAGAGAGCTCATAGTGCCTTATTTTCCCACCAGAACACTGCGCTCTGAGAACGCAGGGTTACTCGTGGTCCCTAAAGTCTCCAAAAGTAGATCAGGAGCCAGAGCCTACAGCTATCAGGCTCCTCTCCTGTGGAATCATCTTCCTGTTACGGTCCGGGAGGCAGACACCGTCTCCACATTTAAGACTAGACTTAAGACTTTCCTCTTTGATAGAGCTTATAGTTAGGGCTGGCTCAGGCTTGCCTTGTACCAGCCCCTAGTTAGGCTGACTTAGGCCTAGTCTGCCGGAGGACCCCCTATAATACACCGGGCACCTTCTCTCCTTCTCTCTCTCTCGCTCTCTCTCTCGTATCCTATTACTGCATCTTGCTAACTTGGCCAATCTGGATGTCACTAACTCAGCTTCTTCTCCGGAGCCTTTGTGCTCCACTGTTTCTCAGATTAACTCATATCGCAGCGGTGCCTGGACAGCGTGACGTGTGTGGTTGTGCTGCTGCCGTGGTCCTGCCAGATGCCTCCTGCTGCTGCTGCCATCATTAGTCATTAGTCATACTTATACTATTATACACATATGATTATTGTCACACATGTATACTGCCAGACATTAATACATACTTTCAACATATTGTACCACAGTAGCCAGAACTATAACTATAATATTATTACTTTCATTAATGTTGTTGTAAGCTACTGTCATTGCCGTCTGTCCTGCATCTCTCTCTCTCTCTCTCATTGTGTCATGTGGATTACTGTTAATTTATTATGCTGATCTGTTCTGTACGACATCTATTGCACATCTGTCCGTCCTGGAAGAGGGATCCCTCCTCAGTTGCTCTTCCTGAGGTTTCTACCGTTTTTTTTCCCCGTTAAAGGGTTTTTTGGGGAGTTTTTCCTTTTCCGCTGTGAGGGTCCAAAGGACAGAGGGATGTTGTATGCTGTAAAGCCCTGTGAGGCAAATTGTGATTTGTGATATTGGGCTTTATAAATAAAATTGATTGATTGATTGAATTGATTGATATAACAGCTGAGTGCTGCTGTTGGTGTTTCCACGTTATGTAGTAACTGACTATATTGTTAAAAACCTTTTGTACTCTGCAGCAGACGTTTTTAACTTCATTCAGTCAGAGGACAGACGCACAGTTGTTCCCCATAATATCAGATAAGTTACAGTTACCATGTTACAGCTGAAATATAAGATGGCTAAAAAATAAAAACTTACCACTGAGGAGAAACGTCCAGCTCAAGTTTTTATTTTGAAAGTGCTTCTTAGTCTATCGGCTCATGTTTCTTCCCTCAAATTGATGAGGGCAAAAGGCTGCCAATCAGTACGTTTACATGGACAGTTTAATTCCACTTTCATTCGGAATGAAAGTGGTCTTGTAAATGGTCATTCCGACTGGAAATTAAATCCGATTAAAAGGGTGGTTTATTCCGTTTCTCATTCTGAATGAAAGAATTTTGTGTGCATGTATACACTCATTCCTCTTTAAGTTCATTCAGGGCTTTCTGGGCATGTTCGTTTCCTTGCCCTTCTGGTGCAATGACGTATAGCGCGCATAGCAACGGGCTGAGATAGAGCAGTTGGACTCATTGCACTCACCGGTTTCCATACGTCAAAGCACAGTCTTCTATCTCCTTCTTCAACCCTCCACCTCTCCTCCTCAACAGATGAAGCATTAGCAGAACAAGGTTGTTGTCGCATACGCTGCTTCAAGAATATAAGCAAAACACGCCCGAAAAAGGCACTGAGAACGGCGTAGTCAAGCATCTTGTTAGCCGGAGCGAGGACTACAGTGTTTTCTTCCGGTAAACGTAAGCACGTAACATTTGCCCTGCCCCCTATCCAATCAGAAACCTTCCCTGCCCTAAACCTTGAGCAGACCCGAATAAACGCGATTAAACTGATCTCCCGGTAAACCCTCATTCGGAATGAATATTTCCCATGTAAACTACCTGGAAAAACTTTAATTCCGAATGATTTCATTCAGATTTATTTCATTCTGAATGAGAAGCCATCATGTAACTGTACCCAGCGTTAGTTTAGCCTCTGTTGTGAAGAAGTGAAGTCAAACAAGGTTAAGGGGTGTGACGTTGCTGATACATGCTCCCAGCATTGCACCAATCACAACAGACTGAGCGAGCTGACCAATCAGAGCAGACTGGGCTGCTGGGGAGGCGGGACATGAGCCCAAACACAGTGGGCCTCATTCATGAAAAGTGAGTACATCTGTGTGTAGATTTGCATCTAAATCTACTCAAAACCTACTCCGGATTCAGGAATGCCACGGGGAACTCAGATTTGATCGTAAACACGTGTATGATCATGAATGCCAATCCATCGTAAAGTGACAGCGCCCGGTAATCAGCAATTAGCATAAATCCCTGCCCATGAATAGCCAATGACCACCATATAAGGAGGTGTAGGTGCATCCTGTCGACCTGTCAGTCATGGCCCAAAGAAAGAAAGAGAGAGAAAGAAAAAAGAATTTTTCCGAAGCGGAGATCGAAATAATTTTGGGTGAAGTGGACTTAAGAAAAAACAATTTTCTTCAGTTAGTAGTGGTGTGACAGAGACAGGCAAAGCAAAGGCCTGGAGGGAGATAACAAATGCTGTTAATGTTGTCTCCGTAGTACAAAGAACCATGTCAGAGGTGAAGCGTAAATGGTTTGATATGAAACTGGAGGCAAAGAAACGCATAAGCACACACACACAAAAAATATAGCGGTCACCAAACAAACAGAAGATTCATTTCTGGGGTTTTGAATCAAGTGGGAACGGGAAACCAGAGATGTTTTGTGCATAATGGATAACATATAACCTACAGCAGTTTGTATGCATCATCTTCAAATTATTTGAATCTTAATAGCCTAAAGCTCTGTTTTATACAACGTAAATTAAACATTTTTCAGATCAGATTTATTCATTCAAATGATCAAAAAGCCACGAAAAACAAAAAAGTGTTGTCTCAAATAATTCTTTCAGCTGGCGCGTGCTCCTTCGTGGCTCCACCACCTGCTGCTCCTGCTGCCCCTGCATGCTGAACCCAGGCACCAAGGCCGAAGAGGCTGTGATACGGCTGTCGTCCTTACGGATATTTTTATTATCGTCATTCAACATGTAGAAAGAATGTGTAATCTATTGAGTCGATTTACATAGATAATTCACAATCATAAACCTAATCTGGATCTTAAACCTGCTAATTGCCAATTAATTTAACTAAATGTGTTATATTTTTAATATTTTGTCATGTTAAGATTACGTGTTTCAAAGGCATCTGTGTATTGTGTACATAACAGAGCGCAATATGAATTAAAATTGTAATTTCTCATAGTGACAAGCAATATTTATGTGCCTTACTAAATTTACACAAGCACTACGAGTGGTCAGGAGCAGGAGTAGATTTTGTTAGTAGCTACGAAAAGATCAGAGCTACTAAAATATTGATGAATGCAGACATGCACATAAATTTCCGTCTGCGAACAATTTACACACAAATTTCTTCTGCTCACGTTTCATGAATGAGACCCAGTGTTTCAGACAGAGGTGCTGCAGCAGTCAACAGTACAAGACAAATAATGTGTGTTTTGAACATTAAAGCAGCTGTGCGGAGCTTTTTACCATTAATAAAACTGTCCCTAGTTCGTATCACCCCCCCCTCGAAGATCCACGTATTTATTTGAACCCAACAATGACAAAAAAAGCCTTTCTCTATATGGCTATTTAGAGTAGCCTCACTCGGGTCGGACACACAGCGGAAGTCAGCAAACCAGAATACGGCACCCGAGGCGGAAGAGATTCTGCTCGTCCGCAGCAGCCGCAGCGATTAAACCACAGAAGAAGAAGCCGTGTTTACAGTGTTCTTCCAGTAAGCAGTACACAACAGGCATTGCTGAACACATAACACCTAACAGTTTTACCAGAGATGTATCTATGAGGACTTGGTTGTACTTTTGATGTCATGGCGGATAACGAAGGAGCATCATGTAAAATTATCTGTGACTGTGACCATGAACACAAATATACAGCGGGCAGTTGTCCTCAGTTTATAAGAAATTCAGAGCTACATCATAACATTTATGAACAGGTCTTACTTTACTACTAACTTGTGTAACGTTAGCATGTTAGCATGCTTCCACTAATTACTTGGACTGACCTAATGTTAGTAGCGTTAGCTTTGCAAGCGAAGGCTGCAGGTAACAGCTTTGCTGTGTTAGGATTATGTTATGTCTTCACTGTGTATCTCCACATAAAAGAATACTCCAACGATTTGGGAGGTATGCCCTTTCTCTATCATTTTCATATTGAGACAACATGATCGATATCTTTTTTGTGTCTGTATGTCCAGTGGCTGGGTCTCAGCGCGTCCTGCGCTGTGATCCGCGGAGGATACACCGTGAGCAGGCACAGATGTAGCTTGTAAACAAAACTCAGCTGTTTATTTAGCCTAGCGATATGTCCGGACTATAGTAGCTGCAATGGACGACTTTGACCGCAATTTTGAAGAGTTTCTTGTAGCGGACACAGATCCAGAGCCATACCTGTTTGAGCTGGAGTACACAGATGAGGAACTCCATGTGTTGCATGCTGAGCAGGCGAGAAGAGAGGCTGAATCCTCCACTCCCTCGGTGCTACCGTCGTTGGGGAGATATATCATCAGGAGGAAAACCGCCGCAGAGAGTGCATCACAAGGAATGAAAACTTTGCAGCAATCACTAATCCTGGCGTGATTGAAACTTTTTTTCATGTTCCTAAGATGAACTGGAAAAAACACCCAGGCCTGCAGGAGCTGATGGACAGCTTTCAGTCGGGTGAGTAATATCGTCCGTGTTGTCTCTTTGTTTGCTTTTACCGAGTGACCTAGTGTACCTGTCCCAGAGCAGCTGTTGCTCACCGGTGTATTCCTCTGCGCAAGATGCACTGACCCCCTACAAGTGCCATGCTAACCGCTGTCTCAATATGAAAATGATAGAGAAAGGGCATAACTCCCAAATCGTCGGAGTATTCTTTTCACATAATAATGCAGACTCAGCAGATGACTTGTTAACTGTTTATTCCTCCTTACACCAAACGTACACAGCTGCTTCTCATTGTTTCCAGTAGCACAACAACAGTTACTACATTACCCAGAATAACTTGAGGCTCACACTACTACCGTAGCTGTAGTAGCTCAAAATACACAACAGATTACATTAGATCAGAACAGAAACACGACAGGAGAATTTACTGAGTAATTTTGCTGTTTCCACAAATTAGTTGGACTGACCTGACGTTAGTTAATCCTCTCACTCCAAAACAAATGCATGCAGTAATTGCCGGCTGCAGTTGGAATTTTACGACACCAGGCTGTGGGTGTCATACCGCTTCGACCAAAGGGGCGCTATAATCAACGAAAACGAAAAGTTCCGCACAGCTGCTTTAAAGCACATAAATTTATTCCACTAGACGCCAATATTACATATTTATATCAATATGACCCTGAAAAAAGCATAATAGGTCTCCTTTAAATAGCTTGAGTATCCATTCACTAATGAAGCCATAGGATGGATCTGAATTGATTTATGTATAATATGAAAAGGAATTACAGACATATTCTATTTTCTGTTTTCCTTTTATTCTTATTTTTCAGCATAATCCTACAGTGTTCATTTTACGCATTTTAGGTTTGTGGAATCCTTTACAAGATGTCTAGATTCAGCCATTTTCTCCTGAGCTTCTGTATTCTAGGTAACACATTTTGCTTCTATTCAGTTTTTACTTTTTACATTTTTTACATTTTTAATTTTCCTAATGCACACTGGTGCTCTTGCAGGATGCATTTTCTGCAGTTCCAGGGCTTGGCATGTAAAGATGCCAGGCAACATCCAAGGATTGGCGGGTTCCTGCCTTGTCATCCCTTGCACCTTTGACTACTATAAGAATCCACCTCAAAGACCAGATCGTGTGGTTTGGTACCAGTATGTGAACCACGGATATCCTCTAGTTTGTGACAGCTGGTACCCAAATGATGTCATTGCCATATTTAGAGGAAAAACACGAGCATTGACATCTAGTTATGAGAAGAAATGCAGTCTTGAAATCTACCCAGTGAGATCGTCTCACCACAGACAGAGGATTTACCCCTGGGTAGATCCAGAGAATATTGGGAAATACACCCACGCATTCTACGACAAAACTGTAACAATTGAAGTAGTAGGTAAGTTCTCATGGTGAGCTGAGAGAAAGATACACTTCAAGATAGATGTGTATTCATTAACATCAATAATTCTTCCCATTTCCTTTGTAAAGACAGGGCTGAGGCACCGGATATTACGATCTCTGGAAACATGAAGGTTGGACAAACTGTGACAGTGCAATGCACTGTTCGTCACACCTGTCCCACTTACCCACCAACACTGAGTCTCAACGTCCCACTGCATAGCGCCAGTCTACGTCAGAGCACCATAAGTGATGGGACATCCAAAACCACCCTGACGAACACAATGTTCATAGAAAGAGACCACCAAACTGTGGAGTGCTCCGTCAAACACAAGGGCGGTATCACCGCAACAGCCTTTAAAGCTTTGAATGCAGAATGTAAGTGATGAATTTGCAAAACTATCACCAGTTTTCTTTTATGCTGACGCTTAAAAAATGTTAACATTTACCATTTGTACCTCAGGCTCCTTTTCACCATTGACTATCAGCCGGACATCATACGAATTTCTTGAGGACAGGCGAGCAAAGTAACCTGCACTGCCTCATACACATGCCCAAAACATGTACCAGTTCTCACATGGAACTATGCTAGCATGCCAGCCTCCAGTGAAACCAGGCAGAGTGGAAGTGCTGAGTGGAAGACTGTCTCCACACTGACATTCACAGCATCAGGTAAAGATCACGGACGATCTCTGACATGCTACGCACAATTCTCTGGGGGACAGAGGCAGGAAAGGAGCATCACCCTACGGGTAACGAGTGAGTAGAAATCATAATAAGTACTTTCTATCTCTCCACATTTGTACTTTACAAACAGAAATTACATGTTTTATATTTTGATATGTAGGCTTCTCGAAATGAGATACAGTACAGCCAACAGTAAGTAGGCTGTTATCAGCGATGGTCATTTACCAGAAAACTTCTGCTTCCTTGCAGTCTCCTCAGGCCAGCTGCCACCTTTTAGGTTTTTGCAGTTTAATGTGGAGTTATTGTATAGACAACTTCTCATTTCAACATCACAAATCAGCTGCTGCTCTTCCACCATTGCAGAGCTTTTAAAGCCAGTGAATAAATAGAAACACAGCATCCGACAGAAGTTCAGCTCAGACGGGCAGCACTGCTTCACCTGTAGCCAGTTAGGACATTTCAATAAATTACATTGCAGTCAAACTGACAGCCACTTGTGCTGTGTTTAGTTAGGACATGGTGTTAGAGGAAATTAATTTAAAACAAATAAAGTAATCCCTTTGAGGAATCTATTGTTTATTGTTAAATGTTGAATAATCTTGTACTTTGTATTTTATTGTATTTTACTCTGTAAGGCGACCTTGAGTGTCATGAAAGGCGCCCAGAAATAAAATGTATTATTATTATCATCATTATTATTATTATTATTATTGTTATTATTATTATTATGTTAGAAGACAGTAAATGTAATCAGAGAAAGCTTTGTGACTTTGATTGAACTGTTTCCTCTTTTTACAGGAAACATGCTTTCTCACGGCTGGTCCTTCACCACCCCCAGCAGTATCACAGGCATGAGAGGCTCATGTGTTATCATTCCTTGCACGTTTACCTACAGTGTCCTCAGCCTTCTCACCTCACAGTCATATGGTACTTGTTCCAGAGCAACGGATACTCACCTGTGTTTGGTGAAGGACAGAGTGTTATTAGTGAGTTTAGAGGATAACCAGCTTGATTGGATCTGTGAGTGAGAGGAATTGTAGTCTAAAGATTGAGAGGCTGGAGATGTCACACAACCAGGACAGACTTTACCCATGGATAGAACAGACTCTATCACCTCCTCCCACAACTTGAGCCACGCACTTTTAAACAAAACCTCTCAACTTATTGTTTCAGGTGAGTATTTTTCTTTTTAATCAATTGAAATGCAGTTCTCCATATTACAATACTGCTTTGATCTTACAGAGCGTGCACAGGAGCCTCAGCTGAACATTATTGGTATCCCCAGGGTGGGAGAGGAGAGCACAGTCTCCTGCAATGTCCGTCATTCATGTATCTCTGATCCCCCAACCCTGATCCTAAGTGGTGTACCTGGAAACGAAGTCATTAGTGACACTCTGGTATCTGATGGGATTTGGGAAAGAAAAGTAGAGCTAACTTGGGCTGTGAAAGAGGAAGACCAAAGTGTGAAGTGTACTGTCAGCTACAGAGGTGGTCAGAGAGCCACAAGTGAGCTCAAGCTGAATGTTGAATGTGAGTACAATGACACGGTGTGTTATTTGAGTTCATATAGAAATGCCCCTGTTTATATTCAAGCCTCACTGTTACGTTTCTGCTCAGGTCCATATGACAACATCGCAATGACTGAGCGTCCAGGCGAAGTGACGGAGGGTGTGGCAAAGAGTGTCATTTGTTCTGTTTCCTACAAGTGCAAGAAAAATCAACCAACCATCATGTGGAACTATGAAGACATGAGGATTAAAACAAGAACCAAACAGAACTCAAGCACCACCTTTATCACAGTGTCAAATCTCACCTTTATTGGTTCTCTTGAGGATCATGGTAAATCTTTGACCTGCACTGCTCAGTTTGTTACTGGGGAGACCTCAGACTCCGAAATCCTTCATATAAAGCGTAAGTTCCTACATGTCATATAGAGCGATCACTTAAAGGTCCAGTGTTCAGGATTTAGGTGGATATATTGGCAGAAGTGGACGATAATATTTATAACTATGTTTCCTTCAGTGTATAATCACCTGAAACTAAACATTGTTTTATTTTTGTTAACCATGGAGTCTGCCATGTTGTTCACCCTGAACGGACAAATCAAACATGAGCTCTAAATAAGGCTATTCACACATGGCACTTGGGAGAAGTTGTAGTTGGTTGGAATCTGCACCCTCACCACTAGATGCCACTAAATCCCTCACACTAGACTTTTAAAGGATTATTCAAGAAATCTGGAGTGATTTGTATTGGCTTTCTAACAGTGTCAGATGAGAAGATTAAAATCACTCTATGACTGCAGCCAGTAGCCAGTGAGCTTAGCTTAGCATTAAGATTGGAGACATGGGGAAAAGCCTTGCCTGGCTCCGTCTATAGGTTATGAAATCTGCCTTCCTGCAACTCTGCAGTTTGCTTGTTAACATGGCATGTCCAGTTTGTTAAATCTGAGCAAAAACAGAAGTTAAAAATTACTATTTTATGGGGGTAATGTGCTGGACTCCTTCTAGCCTTCAGTCTCTGCTGGTTGCTTAGCAGCTGCTCAGAGCCCACAAAAAGTTCGGCACTAGTAAAATGGTGAATTGTTGTTTTTGAAGTTTGGTTTATATGGATTAAAAAGCAGGATACAACATGTTATCCAGCGAGCTTTAGATGTGCTGCTATCTGTTTCCCTGTTTCCAGTCTTTATGCTAAGCTAACTGGCTGCAGCCTTACATTTAACCAACAGATAAGAGATTGGTGGTAATATTTTCATTTAACTCTGTGCCAGAAAGCAAATAAGAATAATTTCAAACTTTTGTACTAATGATGAGACAACATTTGAAAATGATTTATTTTTTAATCGCTTGTTCTCATGTTTTTTTTTCCAGCATATGTGAGGATCCATTTGAAAATGACAGTGAGTGTACTTCTTCTCTCAAAACTCATCTTGCTGCCAGATTATGTCACACATGTGACTGATTTCTACAGGCATCCCATCATGGCTTTTTTCTCTCTTTACAGCGCTCCACGATCTGGCTGCTGACGTCCCTTTCAGATTCACCGCCCTGACCCACTCCTGTGTGGTGATTCCCTGCAGCTTCCCATTCCAGGAGGATATGCCTGTCACACGTGGCATCTGGTCCAAAAAAAATGGGGATGTCATCTACCATAATGCCCCGACCTATGTGGTTGACCATTTCAAGGGCACCAGGATATTAGGGGATCTGAATGGGGGAAACTGCTCATTGGAGATTGATGACATCAAGCCCTTTGATAATGGGCCCTTCTGTTTCCACGCAGAGAGAGGAAATGACAGAGTCAGATACAACAATAGCTGCGTATTTGTTGTTATGAAAGGTCTGGATTAAAAGTGATCTTTTATTTTTTTGTGCCAGTGCCAAGCTATTTATCTGTTGGCTTCCTAGTTGACAAAAGTACTCTGCTTTGTGCTTCACTTGCTCAGCGTCCCCAGCAAAACCAGTGATGACCTCAGTTCCACCAGAAGTCGA